>NC_081423.1:71952465-72292465 GCF_949786415.1 Peromyscus eremicus
ACATGTGGAGCATGTGTGGAGGAGTGTGGACATGTGGCATGTTGTGGGAGGAGTGTGGACATGTGGTGCATGTGTGGAGGAGTGTGGACATGTTGTGCATGTGTGGAGGAGTGTGGACATGTGGTGCATGTGTGGAGGAGTGTGGACATGTGGTGCATGTGTGGAGGAGTGTGGACATGTGGTGCATGTGTGGAGGAGTGTGGACATGTGCATGTGTGGAGGGAGTGTGGACATGTGGTGCATGTGTGGAGGAGTGTGGACATGTGGTGCATGTGTGGAGGAGTGTGGACATGTGCATGTGTGGAGGAGTGTGGACATGTGGTGCATGTGTGGAGGAGTGTGGACATGTGCATGTGTGGAGGAGTGTGGACATGTGCATGTGTGGAGGAGTGTGGACATGTGGACATGTGTGGAGGAGTGTGGACATGTGCATGTGTGGAGGAGTGTGGACATGTGGTGCATGTGTGGAGGAGTGTGGACATGTGGTGCATGTGTGAGGAGTGTGGACATGTGGTGCATGTGTGGAGGAGTGTGGACATGTGGTGCATGTGTGGAGGAGTGTGGACATGTGGTGCATGTGTGGAGGAGTGTGGACATGTGGTGCATGTGTGGAGGAGTGTGGACATGTGGTGCATGTGTGGAGGAGTGTGGACATGTGCATGTGTGGAGGAGTGTGGACATGTGCATGTGTGGAGGAGTGTGGACATGTGCATGTGTGGAGGAGTGTGGACATGTGCATGTGTGGAGGAGTGTGGACATGTGCATGTGTTGGAGGAGTGTGGACATGTGGTGCATGTGTGGAGGAGTGTGGACATATGCATGTGTGGAGGTCAGAATTCAACCTTGGATGCCAATCATTACCTTCCACCTTGTTTGAGACAGGGTCTCTTGTTTGCCATGGCATAAGCCAGGCTCACTGCTGAGAGCTTCCGGAGTCTCCCGTGTCCATGTGCCATCTTGCCGTAAGAGTTCTGGGATTTCAGATGCATGCTGCCCCATCTGGCATTATCTGGGGTCTGAAGATCTGAACTCAGGTCCCTCTGCCCATGGAGCCGTCTCCCCAGCCTCATATTTCTCACTATTTTCCCCTGTTGACCTCTCCCACTGAGCCATAGAAAATGTTTTCCGAATTGTTCCCGCCAGTGAAAATTTGATTCTACCTGTGTACAGTGAGTTGGTTTATTTATAAAGAAGAGTAAACAGTAAGCAGGGCATGGTGGTACATGCCTTTAATCCCAGCATCTGTGAGTTCGAGACCAGCCTGGTCTACATAGTGAGTTCTAGGACAGCCGGGCTATGTAGAGAGACCCTGTATCTTAAAAAAAAAAAAAAAAAAAAAGGAAAGAGAACAATTTGTTTGTTTTTGTTTTGTTTGTTTCATTTTTTTGAGACAGTCCTTTTGTGTAGCTCTGGCTATCCTGGAACTCACTCTGTCTTGTATAATATTAGCTGGACCAACCTTAATATTATACATCCCAGGGGCTCAGGAGAGAGAACTACTAACGGCGAGGACTATTTTCAGGAAATAGAATCTCAGCATACCGAGCTCTATAGTCCACTTGCTTTAATTCCTCTGGCATAACATCCTTTATACACAGCTTCAGTTGCCTGATTTTCTCTCTATACTTATCTATTGCTTCCTCTAAGTTCTATCTTAATTCTCTTGTCTTAATTCTGCCTCATCTAGGTCCTCTTCAGCTTGTTCTTACCCAGCTAGTACTTCCCCATCTGGCTCTTCCTCATCTTCCAGCTCATTCCTCTAGTACTCTCTTCTAGCCCTTCAGTCTAGTTCTTCCCCATCTCAGTTTGTTCCTCTCAAGTTCTTACCCGTCTAGTTCTTCCAATCTCTTTTCTCTTCTCTGTCTTCTTGCCCTGGAAGTCCTGGTATATAAAGCCAGGCTTCCACGAACAAACAGGAGGGGTGATAAGAATCACATTGAGAGGCAATAACCGTTAATTATCATTTGCAACCCCAAAGGGAAGTGACCAGTGGGAAAATGAATTAACTAAAGGCTAAATTTAGGTAATATCTAAGAAGAGGGATCTTATGTGCTCAACTATAGTCTTAAACGTGATTAGTAGAAAATGTTAAGAATCTATAAGTTGCTAAGTCAATGGGAGAAAATAAAACTGTCTTCTTTTTTCCTGTGGCTCTTATCTGTCCAAGCTATCTGCCGTTTTTCTGCAGGGTGGGGGAAAGTGTGCTCCGTCGCTAGGCAACCTGTGTACAGCTAGATGCCTCTGGTGATAGTTAAAGGGAGATCTGGAACTAGAGGTAAGATTTGGGAAAGGAGGAAGTAACAGGTAGCCTGGATGCTTAAGTCTGTTCTTAGAGAGTACAGAGGTATCTCTGATAAGGTACTTTGCTCCATCTGGGGATGGACCTGGCTGGATGGTGCCAATGATGATAATTACAGGGAGGCTTGAACTGGGTTTCTGGCTGAGCATAGCTGTCAGTGCAGAAGGTTATTTAAATATTCCTAGAAGTGGTTAGGTAAGGAGTTAGAGGTCTATAAAGTTAGTAAGGCTGTAAGAAAGGAGGGTCCGAGCTAAATTGTGTAAAGCTATTACTTAACGTCCACCTGACCTAGGTGTTGTCTCCTTGTGGAATTTACCTTACATCAGGAGACTTTCATGTGGACTGTTATTACTGCTAGTCCTTGAAAGTGGCCAAGGGAGATATCTAATTCCAGAGAAAGCCTTTCCTGAGGCTGTTCTCCAAATGCCTGGAATGTGTATGTCCAGAGAGTGATCAGTCCACACTGTTAGCCCTTCTTAGGGAAAAGTCAATTGGGAAAACTATGAAGGCACACATGATTTTCATAACAGAATACAGCTGATATATAACAAGCCAAGTAACACCCAAAACTCCTTGGAATTTGGCTTCCTCTGGAGGAATTCCCTGATCCCTCCAGGTAGTGACTTTGCCATAACCAGCTGAGTTCTTATGATATATTCCTGCAGCCCGCAGCAACTCTGTAAACCAGGCTGGCCTCAAACTCACAGAGATCCACCTGCCTCTGCCTCCCAAGTGCTGGGATTAAAGGCGTGCGCCACCACCGCCTGGAAAAAGAACACTTTTTACACCCCACACCTCAAGCATTAGATTTGACCCTCTTCCCCTCCTCCATTAGGGAGGATGTCATTGTCATTGGGACTGTGGACATGGGGCTGGGGAAGAATAGGATGAATCTCCTTGCCCCTCACATTTGGAAAATAATGACAGTTGAGCCCATGGATGAAGACAAGTAAGGTTCCCATGGGACACACTGGTTGTGAGAACTCTTTATAGCCCTTAAACAAGCAAGCTGTGATTATTTCCCGGAGGTCAGTATGAAAAGGCATCGAGGCGCTCCGCTGTTAGTGGTGTGTGTGCGTGTGTGTGTGTGTGTGTGTGTGTGTGTGTGTGTGTGTGTGAGAGAGAGAGAGAGAGAGAGTGAGAGAGAGAGAGAGAGAGAGAGAGTGAGAGAGAGAGAGAGAGAGAGAGAGAGAGAGAGAGAGAGAGAGAGAGAGAGAGAGAGGACTCTGGGCACACTTTACTGTTTGTTGCTGGTTTCTAGGGTGTGAGGAGTTGTCTTCAGCAAACCACTGATGGGCATCGGTCTCTCTGTGGACTAGAACACCTGGCCACAGAGTGTGCGCTTGGAAGAGCCCTTGGGAAGGCAGGATGTTTTTTAAGCACGATTGTAATACTTAACCCAGACTTTTTTTTTTTCCTGACTTCCTCTTTCTTGCTTGTTTTCTTTTTCTTTTGTAGCATTCTAATCTACCTGTAGTAAAATGCACAGACCCTAAGTGTACAGTTAAATACATTTTTGACAAATGGGTCCCATCTTACCATTATCCAAATCAATGTAAACACTTCCTAGAAAATTCTTTCCTATTTCCTAATAGTCTATACCCCATGACCCTGGTGGGGGTTCCTGTCCTTGTAGATGTGTGTTGCCAGCTCCCCCCTTATATTTCAAGTGAAGCCAGCCTTCCTTAGTTTGCATGAGTCAAATGCATTCTGATGAATGTTCGTTCCTGTGATCTCTTGTGTATAGCAATGTGCTTTCAACTTTCTTAATCCACAAATCTTTTCTTTTTTTAGAGGAAAAGAAGACCAAGAAAGCCTGTAAGTTGTGCATTTGTGTATCTTTTTGTTTCCATGACTTGTTTGAGTCCAGAGCTAAGGTTGAGAGCACCAGTGGACCTGCTTTAACAAGGGCTCTCTACCATGGACCCATTCTTACACATGTGTGCTGTGAAGGCAGGCCGGTCTGAGCAGGGAGAGGGGGCCCATGGTAAATGAGTAAGACAGATAAAGAGCCTTATCTGGACTCCCTGTGTGGCCTTGGCTGGTCAGATGTGTTTGTGGAAGTCATTGTCATAGAAGGGAAGAGAGGTCATCTAGTCCTCTGTAGCATACAGCTGTTTCATGTTGTCCTTCCCTCACCTCTCAGCTGCTGCTCCTGGCCCCAGCCAAAGCTCTTCCCCATCCAGCAAGTTTCCCACCTTTGGAGCTCCTGGAGAGTCAATGGACTTTAAAACAACTGTCCCTGAGGGTGAGTTGTTGTGGTCAAGGGAAGTATCTACCATTTGTCCTGAGCTTGTCGTGAATACCACTCTCTGTTTCTCTTCTAGCCACACCCAAAACCAACACCCCACAGCCAAACTCTGCTGCACTCAAAAATAAGGTCCTAGAAAACTTCTTAGCCAAGTCCAGAGCTGAGCTTATGGAGTGTGAGTAGCTTGGCTGTGTGGATGGAAGAGTGGGTGGGTGGATACATGCATAAATGGGTAGGTGAATGGGTGGCCAGGTAGATGGTTAGGTGGGTGGATGAGTAGACAGATGAATGGGTGGTCAATGGACCAGTGAGTGGGTAGTTGCATGAGTTGATAGATGATGTGTGTATTTGAGTGGGTGTTTGGAGAGATGAATGGTTAGCTGGATGGATGGGTGGGTGGGTGGGTAGATGGATAGGTGTATGTGAATGGGTAGATGGATGGATGGATAGGTGTGTGTATGAGTGGGTAGATGGATAGATGGATGGTTAGATGAGTGGGTGAATTGGGTGGGCGAGTGAATGGATGGATGAATGGATGATGTGTGAATAGATAGATGGATGGGTGTGTGGATGTGTGGATGGGTAGTTGAATGGGTGGATGGATAAAATAAATATATAGATAGGGAAAGTTTTAAAATTGAAAGTACCTTGGGCCTCTTGTCATTGATTCCCTGGGGGATGTTTTCTCAGATTTCGTTAAAGTTGTCTTCGACTACAATACTGCCCACAACAAAGTGGTCCTTTCCGACAACTACACCACCGCTTCTGTGGCTGACGGGCTCCAGCACTACCGGTCACATCCCCAGAGGTTCACCTACTGCTCTCAGGTTCTGGGGCTGCACTGCTATAAAAAAGGCATTCACTACTGGGAGGTGGAGCTGCAGAAGAACAACTTCTGTGGCGTAGGCATCTGCTATGGCAGCATGGAGCGGCAGGGCCCCGAGAGTCGGCTGGGCCGGAACGCCAACTCATGGTGTGTAGAATGGTTTAACAACAAGATCTCTGCCTGGCACAACAACGTGGAGAAAACTCTGCCCCCCACACCAAGACCACG
The DNA here is from genome assembly GCF_949786415.1 of Peromyscus eremicus. NCBI lineage: Eukaryota > Metazoa > Chordata > Mammalia > Rodentia > Cricetidae > Peromyscus > Peromyscus eremicus. Next base: position 71,958,070 of record NC_081423.1, read on the forward strand.
CGAGTCGGTGTACTTCTCAACTGTGACCACGGCTTCGTCATTTTCTTTGCTGTCACAGAAAAGGTCTATCTGATGTACAAGTTCAAGGTGGACTTTACTGAAGCCCTGTACCCAGCCTTCTGGGTGTTCTCTGCGGGTACCCACGCTTTCCATCTGCTCCTCCAAGTAGGCAGGCCACTAGGCCAGCCTCGGACACTTGGACTTACTGGGGAACATCCAAGACTGGTAAAAAAAAAAAACGCTGTAAAGGGGGGGGATTCTACTTGGAGAACTTCTGAGTCCCCAACAGATATGAGATTGGGAGGGGAGCTGGGGAAGAGACAGAGAGAATAAATAGGGGAGATTTGGCTCAGAAAGGGGTGGGGTGACTGTCTACCTCCTGGTGCCCTGAGGGCAGGATGAGTTCCTCCCAGTGTTCTGGGAAATCTCAGGCTGCTAGCCACTGGGGCCAAGCTTCAGAGAGTAAAATCATTAGTGCCTCTGTTGTCTTACAGAAAATCTGTAGCCATGTTTTTTCTCTCTCAGGTGATGGATGTCTACTGTCTGGGGTAGCCTTCAGACCTTTGGGTTTTGATTATGCTCTAGATTTAAAAAAAAAAAAAAAAAAAAAGCCAGGTGCAGCAGTACACGCCTTTAATCCCAGCACTTGGGAGACAGAGGCAGGCAGATCTTTATGAATTCAAGGCCAACCTGGTCTACATAGTGAGTTTCAGGACAGCCAAAGCTACATAGTGCAACCCTGTCTCAAAAAACAATTAACAACAAAAAAAATCCAGTTTTTGAGTTCAGTGTATATATTCTGTCTTTGACACTAGGTGTTGAATCCTAGGGCCTTTCTATGCTCTACTGCCGAGCTTCCTCTCTACTCTGAATTTCCACATAACCCTTCCTCCCAGGAACCTTTTGTAGATAAGGCTTCAAACTCTGATCTGAATCAGCCTGTGTCAATTTTTGTCAAGGTAACCCCGATCCAGGTGAGATGGAGCCTCTCCCTCTCTAAGGGACATCTCAGCAGGGACATGTTGACCATGGCCATGGAGCTGGAGGCCTTTCTTCCCATAACCTGTGCTAGGAGTGGGGGTAGGGAAGCAGAACCTTGGCTGGCTTAATGGGAGCCTGATGGTTCTGCTCTTACTAATGTCTTGCCTTGACATTAGTAAGTCAGCAGTAATTTTCCCCCTCCTCGTGGATTGTAGATACTGGGCTGTGGCTATAAAGGCCACCATTTGCCTTCCGTGGCTACTACAGTTAAGTGGCCAGCCACACCACATTCCCATTCCCTACCGTCATGCAGATGGGCTGTGTGTGGTTGCCGCAGGAGCCATGCTAGATCACCCACTGAGGTGACTACCTGTTGCCTGAGGGACCTGTGGGAGACAACCGTATTCCTGGTTGTCCCTAGCCACAGACTGCAGGCCCAGTGATGAGTCCGAGACCCATCTCCTAACCTGGTCCTTTCTGCTGTCTTCCTCATTTGAGCCAATTGCTGATGCTCATGTAGACCGAACTGTAGGTTAGGAGGACTTTTAAAGATAAGAAAAAAAAAACAAGGAAGGCCCAGCCAGTGGCTGTTTTTTCTGCAGTCTTTCATGCAGTGAAAATAGCCCAGGCCACTAAAGGGCGGGGATGGATGACTGGGATCTCCCCACCCTCCTTCTGTACTGATGTCAAATCCAGAAGCTATGAGGATTTGGCCTCAGAATAACAGGAGTCCAGCTCTCTTTCCTAAGTGGGGAGCTCCCTCCTGTGCCTTCCTATGAAGAGAGGTCACCATAGGGAAGGTAGGGCCCCTAGACCTTTCACATGGATGGATATTTGAGAGCATAACTCATCTCAGATCTTGTAATGGAATTCCAGGACTCTTAGCATTGGCATTCCTGACAGATGCGTGATCTGTGTCCTCTCCCAGAAGAATGTTCTGTTCCCTGGGAGCATCTTTGCAGGGAACATGTCCCTGTAGATGATATGTGGGCTTTGAAAGTTTTTTTCCTTTGCTGAACAAATTCTTGGTGATGCTTCTCCGAATTTGAAGATGCCCAAAAGCATCTTCGCTGAAATTCTGAAACAAAGCCTTGTTTGGAACCAAGTTAGACTTGGGAAACATCTAGGTCTAGAGAAGTAGAATGCCAAGGGTTAACTGAGGGGTCCCGCTTGGGCTCTTCTGCAGAAATGAGACCGACAGCCAAGACTTCCTGTGCAGCTCAGGCTGGGAAGGCATGTGTCTCTCTGTTTATGAAAGAGCCAAGCAGGTAACCAAAGCCCAGAGGTGTTTGGAGTTGTAAGTGGAGGAGTGTACCCTTGCTCTCTGATACCTTTCTGTTTGCAATGGTAAGACCTTACCTTAACCATAAGCGTTTCTGGAATCCAGTACCAGAGGGTCCTAGAATGTTTTTGCACCATCAGGAAGGTAGGAAGATGGAGGATGGCTCTCTTCACCCCTCTTGTCATTCCAGGGTGGAAGAGATGCCTAACACGGGTGACAGGAAAACCCTGGGGCCCTGTGGACATACAGAAATTGCCAGAAACATTGATGTAAAATCCTATCCTAGACCCAGGTGCTGGGTACTGTCTCAGTCACTCTGGCGTGATAAGCTGAAGGTCAAAGTCTTTGTATTATTCAAGACTGGCTGGCTAATCTTTTTAATTACTTGGAGATTGATTTTCAATCTATTACTAATATCGATATGTTATCTTTTACACCATTTACCTCCCTCTCTTGATTTTAATCGATTAGTAATGTTTTAGCTAATGACTTCTTGGACTTAAGTGTTTTAGAGGTGATTCATTATCAAGATAATCATCATAAACAGGGCAAGACTGGCTGTTGTACCTTACTTTGAACACAGGAAGCAGAATTTGGTATCCCCTCTGGATTGAGGTGTGGGTGGAAGATGTTGTCACTCAAGCTGAAATCCACTGATGAGGTACCCACCCCTTGAAAGCTACTGCTCAGGGCCTCTGGGTGCTCAGGTTCCACTCCAGTCTTACGATCCCTTGAAGTCTACCATAGTGTAGTGACGATTTCAGGGAACTTTGGGTAAAAAATGCTCAGAGAGCGGGTGTGTGGGCTTAGCTTCAAGATAGTGCCAGGGCAGGACATTGATGAAAAGTAAGCCCCGCTTGAGTATTGAGTAACCAGCAGGCAGAGGTGGGAGCCCGGGGCTCATTTTCTTATTCTCCCTGCCATTGCATAGACTTGAACATTTCTATCATGAAAAGTTAAATAGTGAAATGGAAAAATGGCCCAGACCAGAGATGGACCCTGTTCATGATCTTTTCTACAAAGGAATAGGTGTCTCAGGACACGTAGATACTTTGTTAGCTATTGAAGGATTTGGCTGGCCTTTGTTCCTGGTTTGGGGGTGTGGGGGGTTGTTAAGTCCTTGGAATTTCCTGAGAGGATGGAGTGTCATTGTTATTTGTCTGCCTTGTGGATCACAGTGGAATTTTTGTCAAGAGAGGAGATGACCCAGGATGGCAGCTAGCCACTCTAAAGCCCAGCTTGATGATTGATCGGAGGTTGGGGCATTGAGCTCCAAGGACCCCTTTAAAGAAGAAGAGAGAACTGGGGTTTGAGGTCAGTCGGAGACCTCTGGGAATCCTGCCGGTAAACGATGGTTCAGTTCCAGCTCTGGTGGAGCCCTGGTGCAACTTCTCTACAGATGAACACATACATGCCTGTGCTTCAGGCTGATGCAGTCTTGTCCTGGACAAGGAAGGACAAGGAAGCTCTGTATTTCAGACCCTTCCAGACCTTGCCCTGTTTGTGTTCCTGTGTGACTGTTTCTGATTCTTTTTATTTCAATAAAGTTCAAATCCTAAATACAGTACTGCCCTGCCATCTGTGCATTCTAGCAAGTGACCAAACGATAGGCAGGTTGCAGCCACTCCCAGGATTTACAGTTAGTCAACAGTGTGTGGAGCCTGAGGCCACCAAAGTGATGCTGGTGTCTGAGGCCACGCAAGGGGGCATTGGGGAACTGTGTCCCTTAACTTGGGGTGCCGTATCTACCTCTTGGTGGCTGGCATGGCCCCTGTGTGCAGTACAGCGGTAGCTACTGAGCAGAGGTAATGGGACCAGCAAACTTGGAGTAAGTCTCACTGGGCAGCCTGCCACACAAAACTACACACTACCTCATCTTAGATTTGTTTCATCACTTACCCTGGGACTACCCACGATGTCAGAGGTCTTTGGAGACGCCACCTCGTCTGTCCCAGAACACTGACATGCAGATAGAAGTCAGAATGGTGATTCAGTTGAAGCAAGCCATGTGTGTGAGTGTGGGAATGTGCCTTGTGAGTGCAGGTGCCCCTTAAAGTCCAGAAGAGAGCTGGGGTGATTGGGAGCCCCACTACCCAGAGGCTGGGGAGAGGAGGAGGAAGCTTAAGTGCTGAACTAGCTCTCCAGCCCCAAAGTTGAGGCTCTGTTTGCAACAGAATTTCATTGAACCCAGGCTTACTTCTCCGTGAAGCTGAGAGTGATCTTAAATTCCTGATCCCCCTGCATCCACCTCCCAAATGCGGGGAACAATTTTAAAGTTGTCTGTGGTCCAGTGGAGTAACCTCTGGCTGCGATTGGGTTACGGTGGAAATAAATGTATGTTAAAATGAAGGGTGAAGTCAGCTTTACTCCACCTGGGAACACAGAAGAAGGTGAATGAGAAGGCTTGCAGCTGGGTATGAGACAGCCAAGCTGATCTGATAAAGAGGAAGGACAGGATTTGGGGGAAAAACAACAAGGCCGGTCTTGGCAGGCTCCAGTTGCCTGGGGAAGCCCCACAACATGCACAAGGCGCTTTGACCTTTCACATATTCTCCTGAGAGATGGAATTGCAACAGACAGAACCATGCATAAGAACACTTTTGAGGAAAGCCTCCACCTATTCCAGGAAGACCATTCCAGAGAGAAGAGAGATTAGAAAAAACTAAGGAAAACTACAGCTACCTCTTGGGACCTATGTCCTGTGGTGGTCGGAATGGCCCATGGTAGTTAAGCATCCTTGCAGCCACAGATAGGTTGTTCCTGCTATACTAGGGACTCAGCTTTGTTTACGTTTGTGGTTTTGATACCCATTCCCTTCTGTAAAGATCATGGGAAGAAATACCCTTGAAAGGGAGACCTGGTTCACCATAATTTCATACAGAAAAAAGGGCCACCCATTTCATGAATATTCAAAAGCAACTTCTTTAAAGGGCTGGCAGAATGGCTCAGAGGGTAAGGGTGTGCTTTCAAGCCTAAATGGCCTGAGTCCAATCCCTGGAACCCATGAGGCAGAAGGAGAGGACTGCCTCCTGCACGTTTGCCCTCTGACCTTTTACATGCACAAGCACTTACAAACTGAATAAATAAATGTCACTGATGTCTTTAAAATCCTCAACACTAAGCAGACTAAGCTGCTTCTCTGTCTTTGGGCAGCTCACTCCAGTCTGTCCTTAAAGTATTCACTTAGCTTAGCTTTGTTTGTTCAGTTCACAGATTGAAAGAGTTTGCAGAAAACTAGAGTTCAATTCCAGCACTAACAGGGCCTCACAAACACCAATATCTCCAGTTTCAGGGAACCAAGGGTGTTCTGGCCCCCATGGGCCTGTGTAAACACATGGTGCACATACATACACTCAGGCGACCACACACACACACACAAATACACACACTCGAATAAATAAATCTTTTTAAAAACAAATACATAAGTCTGAAGAAGAAGAAAAAAAGCTTTTAAGCACAGGCATTAGTAGGGAGAAGGGTCCCTTGAAAAGAACAGGACACACCCAAGACATGGGTGTGAGCTTCTCAGAAGAGCTCTGTGCTTACGTGTCAACAATAGCCAAGTGCATGTTTTTGGTGGCTTCAGAAGCTAGATTGTTCAAAGTGTTTCTAAGGAGCCTATTATTTGTTAGAGCATAGGGTAATCCTGAAGTGTGCTGGGCAGGATTACAACAGAGATAAGACAAAACAGTAAGTCACAGCAAGAAAAGAATCCTTACTATGGGTGTCACAAGGGATTGTAAATGAAGCTTATAATCTTGTTTATGAGAATCTAAGGAAGTTACAGGGCAACTTTTTAGATCAAAACATGCTGGGGTCAGGTGGTGACGGCGCTTGCCTTTAATCCTAACACTTGGGAGGCCAAGGAAGGCAGATCTCTATGAGTTCAATGCCAGCCTGGTTTAAAGAGCAGATTCCAGAACAGCCAGGCCTACACAGAGAAACCCTGTCTCAAAAAATCATTAAAAAAGAAAAAAATGTGTTGGGAGGGCCAGTGAGATGGACCAGTGGGTAAAGGTGCTTGCTGCAAGATTGCCGACCTCATTTAGGTCCCTGGGACCCACATGGCTGGAAACCGACTTCTGTAGCTGGAAGTTTTTCTGTGTTCTGCCTGGTCCCACAGCCACTCGGTTCCAAGTAAATACACAGAGGTTTATATTAATTACAAACCGTATGGCCTATGGCTCAGGCTAGCTAGCTAGCTCTTACAACTTAACCCATTCCTATTAACCTATGTTTTGCCATATGGCTTCATGGCATCATGTTCTCTTACATCTTGCTGCTCTTCTTGGAGGCTCTCAGCAGCTGCCTGATTCCACCCTTCCTCATCTCTATCTTCAGTTTGAATATACTGACTAACCTTGTTTTGCCTCACCATTGGCCAAACAGCTTTATTTATCAACCAATGAGAGCAACACATATTCACAGCGTACAGAAAGACATCACACAGCACTTTTCTGTCTAATCAAAGCAGAAGATTTTTTAACTTCAACATAGTAAAATTATATGTAACAAAACAGTTATCAAGCAAGAATTACAGTTACAATATCTAGTCTATTTGTATTTGGTAAACTTAAATTATAACTATCTAGTCTTCAACTCCATCAAAGACACCAGAAGGATATATTACCTAAGTAAACAGGAAGTGCATTGTAAACAACTTCCAAAATTCTAGAAATGACACAGACAGCTAGCTGCCTGGACAGTCACCCAAAGTTCCTCTGTAATGTTGGAGCATCCGTCTTCAGCCTATAGATCTAGAATCTCTAGCAGACTTTTTAGTGAAGTAAGATATTTGAAGGATTGTCTCACCTATTGGCAAAGTTCATCAGTCGCTTTCCCCTGTATCCTGCAGAGTGTCTGGCAGTATCTTCTGTGAAGCAGAAACTGAAGGACCATCTCTCCTTGTTTTGGCAAAGTTCAGTGGTCACTTTCCTATGGGTCATGTATGTCCAGTTTATAAAACACACTGTCAAGCAGTCCAGGCAAGAGCAGTTTCTTGCCCAAATGGCCAGTTTTCCCAAGAAGAAGAAAAACTCCATATAGAGTCTCTTCAATGCCCATTGATGCTGCCAGGAGCAGACGTGTCTCACTGTCCAGAAAAGTCTTAAGTTTTTAAAACATTTTAAATGCCATATTCTGTAGGTCTTTGAAGTGTTTGAAGATTACCTACTTAATTGAAATATATCTTTATATATCTAAAAAACTTAACTAACATGACTGTAAGTTTGATTATCATAGATGACTATTAATATGTATTTCTTAATTATATATTACAATTTTTTTTTGGTTTTTCGAGATAGGGTTTCTCTGTGTAGCTTTGCTCCTTTCCTGAAACTCACTTGGTAGCCCAGGCTGGCCTTGAACTCACAGAGATCCATCTGCCTCTGCCTCCTGAGTGCTGGGATTAAAGGTGTGCACCACCACTGCTCGGCTACAATTTTTTTTTTTTTTTTTTTTTTTTTTTGGTTTTTTGAGACAGGGTTTCTCTGTGTAGCTTTGTGCCTTTTCCTGGATCTTGTTTTGTAGACCAGGCTGGCCTCGAACTCACAAAGATCCACCTGCCTCTGCCTCCCGAGTGCTGGGATTAAAGGCGTGCGCCACCACCGCCTGGCCCGGCTACAATTTTAAATGAGTTATATAAACATACCTTAAACAATAGAAATATACATATAGTATAACAAAATTAACTTTAAATTTGTATCAGTAAACCAAAATCCATAGCAATGTAAAATATTTCAAACAAGTTGTTGCTTTTAAAATGTAGATTCAATATTCTACCCTTTTATCCTATCATATCTATATCCCCTTTCCTTATTTAGAAAGAGATTGCATTTATAATCAACCCTCATTAAATAAAAATACATTTATAAACAATATTTTGGGAGTTTGGGCATAGCTTTTCATACTACTTCCTGTTGATTAGGGGCATTGCAATCTTACGGAGATCTTGAGAAAATTCAAGATAATGGTCAAGTTCTGGGAAGACTGGCTTAACTTCTGTTGATAGATACCATCTGTCAAGGTTCAGGATGTCTTGCTTGATCAAATCTGATTCATCTTAACCTAGAACAAATCTACAGCCTCTTGCTTCCTATGGAAACAAAAGCAGAGCCTCCCTTCCAAAGCAACATATCCTTAGATCCAAATTTTGAAGTCAAGATATCTTTTTTAAAAGACTTATTTATTTATTATGTATAGTGTTCTGCAAGCATGAATACCTGCGGGCCAGAAGAGGGCACCAGATCTCATTACAGATGGTTGTGAGCCACCATGTGGTTGCTGGGAATTGAACTCAGGACCTTTGGAAGAGCAGCCAGTGCTCTTAACTGCTGAGCCATCTCTCCAGTCCCAAGTCAAGATACTTTAAAATATACATATTGGTTTAACTTAGCAGTCTTTACAATCAAATGTCTTTCTACAGTTAGCTCATTAACAGTCAAAAATTTTAAAGAAAACACAATATACATAATCTAGGCTCTCTGTGTATGTTCCATCTTTATGTGGCTATTTCATTTATATTACTTTTATTGTCTCTTTAAAGACTTTATTTTTTATGGGCTGGAGAGATGGCTCAGAGGTTAAGAGCACTGACTGCTCTTCCAGAGGTCCTGAGTTCAATTCCCAGCAACCACATGGTGGCTCACAACCATCTGTAATGAGATCTGGTGCCCTCTTCTGGACTGCAGTCATATATGCTGTATACGTAATAAATAAATCTTTAAAAAAAAAAAAAAAAAAAAAGACTTTATTTTTTAAAACTTTATTTTCTTTATATAATTTCCTATTCTCATTTCCCTCTCTCTTCCAAGCCTACGTACATTTTTACACATTCCATCTGAATCTGTCTTATTGTGTATCTATAATCCTTTTCTGACCAGGAGAGATTTTAAACTGCTAAGCTTCACAGTGACTTTAGCTGTTGATTCTGCCCCATTCGGTTTCCCAACATGGCGGAGGTACATTTACCACCAGCTCTGGGAGCCATGCTCACTGCCAGATCCGGGAAGCCGTGGGTCTATGTCTCCATCAAGCAGAGTGTAGCCCAGAAACCCTTTTTTTTGTCTGTACTAGAAAAAGCTAAATCCACCCCCACAGAGCACTGCCCAGCTTGGAGATACCTTTGTGTACAGTGGCAGGAATCCACCATGCTGTACTCAAGTTCAAATCCTCAGTGTCTCTGTGCTGTGGTCCGCATGAGAGACACAAACTAGGAAGCTGCTCTTGACTCTGTTTTAGAACCCCATTTTAAAAGCTTTCTCAGGTTTTAGGTGGAAATTCTTGCCCCATGTTGGGTGCCAGGTATAATGAGAACTCCACGGGAATCTGCTTAAAGAGTAAAGGAATTTATTAGGAAAGAAAACTCACTAAAACAGAACAGGAGAATTGTTGCAGAATCCTGGAAGGCTGAGGTACTGTCCCATGCTGTTCTGCCACCCGAGTCTGTCCCACCATCCATGCTCATGAGGGAGAGAAGAGAACTTTCTATGGGCTTCTCTGGTCTTAAGGGTAGCCCGAGGCCACGCCCTAGGGGCTGGTACTTCAAGATTATAGGTAGAACAGTTACCTGCTACATCTCTAGGGGCTGTACTTCAAGGTCATAGGTAGAATAGATATCCACTACATCTCCCCCTTTTGTCTAAATAAGAAAGTTCTAACCTAATACAAAACTATATACAATAGGAATGATTATCAAGTATTGTCCAGGAAAGGGGAAAGGTAATAACATGAACAAAATAGAAATATAACCAACGAGAACGACACCAAGCAAGAAATATATGCTAAAATGTTCAGAAATGTCCAGTCTTCTGACTTCCATGTATGTATCCACCCCCTACACACACACACACACACACACACACACACACTCATCTGTATACACACAGCCTTGACTGCCAAGCAAGACTTATCAAAAAGAAGATGGGTGAGGGGTTGGGGGTGGAAGAGGGGAAGGGAGGAAGAGAGAGAGGAAGGGAAAAGGAAGAGAAGGAGAGAGAGCTCACATGCAGGCAGACAAGAAAAACAAGGGTGTGTGTAGCTCATTTAGCAGGTGCCTGCCCAGCTAGTAAGAGGACTAGGATTCAGTCACCAGAACTAACATGATGGTTAGAGGCCAGTCTGGGCAACTTAAACCCTGTCTTAAAAAAAAAAAAAAAAAAAAAAAAAAAAAAAAAAAAAGACAGTATTTAATCTCAAGCTTAATTTAAAAAAATCTGGTTTGTACCTAGACATCAGAACTCTCTTATCAGAACAAAGCATGTAGACAGACCCCATACATACATGCACACACACAATACACAGGCACACATACAGTATTAGGGGTTAACGAAAAGCTTCCACTATAGGAGTCATTGGTGACATTCATGTAACCCATGAAAAGTATATTTAATTTTACAATAAACTTTTTACAATAACTTTTTTTTTAAAAGATGGGCTTTCATCTGGATGGTGGTGGTACATACCTTTCATCCCAGCACTCAGGAGACAGAGGCAGGTGGGTCTCTGAGCTCGAGGCCAGCCTGGTCTATAGAGCGAGATCCAGGACAGCCAGGGCTCACAGTGAAACCCTAACTGGAAAAACAAAACAACAACAAAAAAGCACAGAAACTAAATTCATAAAATACAAAAATTAATCAATGATTCTTTAACAGAAAAAAAAGAATGATCTTTTTGGGCAGCTCACAAAAGCCTGTAACCCCAGCTCTAAAGAAGCCCTTGTCTGGCTTCCCAGGACACCTGCACAGACCCTCTTACAGCTGTGTATACACAGATGTACAAGCATTGCACATAAATAAAATAAAATCCCTCTAATTTTTTTTTTTAAATATAAGATTGGGGCCGGACGGTGGTGGCTCATGCCTTTAATTCCAGCACTTGGGAGGCAGAGCCAGGAGGATCTCTGTGAGTTCTAACCAGCCTGGTCTACAGAGCAAGATCCAAGATAGGCACCAAAACTACACAGAGAAACTCTGTCTGGAAAAACCAAAAAAAAAAAAAAATTAAAAAAATAAAAATAAAATAATAAATAAATAAATAAATAAATAAAACGTAAGATTGACAGCAATTTCTGCTGTGTTTTTCTCTCGGGATATAAACACGGGTGCGGAAGTGGGAAGTGTCAACTGTGCAGTCTTGCATTGAGTAACACTCCAAGAAATGTAAACAGAAAGTTGGCCTGGTCTTGGAGGGTTGTGACTGCTGCGTAACTTTGAACTTCGTCCTATGAACCCAATGGAAACCTGCCAGTTTCTAGTTCCCGGTTTCTTTCCTGTTTCATAGACCTCATGACAGACTTCTTTAAGGCACACTCTAGCAGCGCAGGGTGGTGACCTCTCATCTGTCACCTGTCTGGAAGGCAGCCAACCAATCAGTAGGTCTGGATGCCACTGTTAGGAGACAGCGGTCTATGGGGGGGGGGGGGGGGAAGAAAAGGGAATTTTAGAAGTGGGAGCTCCCAGCCTCTGGAGACTAAAAGTAGGTGAGAAGTCACTGCTAGCATTCCATTTCATTGCTGTTTGTTCTCCTCTCCCTACCCCCTTGGCTGTATTGGTGTTTGAAACTAGGGGCTTGAACAGGTCAGGCAAGCATGGTCTACTATTGAATGACATCCCCAGGGATATTTTATTTTTGAGACAGAGTCTCACTGATTTTTTTTTTTAGGCAGGACTTGAACTCACTCTGTAGTCCAGGCAGGTCTTGGACTTGTGAACTTCCTGCCTCAGCTTCCAGAGTAGCAGGCATGACAGACAGGCCTCTGCCATCAGACCTGATTCTTCTTTGATTTCTCCCTTCCCATCAGGTAACTCCTACTCCCTGCTGTTAGTGATAGCTGTGGTGTTTGGAATAAGAATGGACCCCATAGGCTCACATATTTGAATGCTTAGTCCACAGGGAGTGGCACTATTTGGGAGGATTAGAAAGATCAGGAGTTGTGTCCTGGTTGGAGGAAGTGTGTCACTGGGGGTGGGCTTTGAGGTTTCAAAAAAGCCCACACTACTACTATTAGGCTCCCTGCCTCTTCCTCTCCCTTTCTCTCTCTCCTTCTCCCTCCCTCCCTCCTCTTCCCCCCCCCCTCCGCCCCCTACTCTGTTTTCAGATCAGGATGTAGCTCTCAGCTACTATTCCAGCCCCATGCTTGGTACCACGCATGCCTCCATGCTCCCTGCCATGATGATCATGGACTGACCCTGTGAAACTGTAAGCGAGCCCCCAATTAAATGCTTTCTTTTATAAGAGTTGCCATGGTCATGCTGTCTCTTCACAGCAAGAGAACAGAGGCTAAGACAATGCCCCTCTATTCCTTCTTACAGCAGCAACATCGCTCAGAGGAAATCCCAGCTCCCACAGCTGTCAGCTGCTCTGTTTAGAACAGCTGCTTCTCCATGTCACACTCCATGTCCTGTCTGCCCGGCCAGCCCTTGTGGGTCCCCCGCTGTGAACTCCGGTTTCTCCTCTCTTCATACAATGCCACTGCTGCTGGGGCACAGCATCAGAGGAGTGACTTTCTTAGCCAGTAAGTCTGTCTGGAGGATTGCCATATGCCAGGCATTGTAACCATGCTCAGGATACAGTAGTGAAATAGCACCCTAAATCCACGCCTGGGGTGGGACGGGGGCTCTCTATATCCTACAGGGGAATGTAGGGAAAGGGAGCTGTAAAGAAAACAGGCAAGACTGTAGCATAACAGACATTGTGTGTTGCTCTAGCTAAGGCACTGGAGAAGATCCCTTTGCTGGGGTGAGCACTTTTGTCCCCAGAAGGCAAAGCCAGGGGAGAACATGAAGGCTTGGCAGTGAGGGTGTGTGTGTGTGTGTGTGTGTGTGTGTGTGTGTGTGTGTGTGTGTGTGTTTAAAACTTGAGCTGTGGGCTGGCGAGATGGTTCATCTGTTAAGAGTGCTTCCTGTTCTTGTAGAGGACTGGATGTTTAGTTCCCAGTGCCCACGCCTTGCAGCTCACAACTGCCTGTGACTGAAGCTCCAGGGGATCCATCCTCCTGACACTCTCTTCTGGCCTTCAGGATGACTGGACTCACATACACATACGCCCTCATCTCCCTCCACTCCTTTGCAAACATAAAATCATCATCATCATCATCATCATCATCTTTAAAACTTGAGCTGAGGATGATGGTCCATACCTGAAATCACAGCACTCTGCAGGACGAGACAGGAGGTCTTGAGCCAAGGCCAGCCTGAGTTACATGGTGAGGTCCTGTTTCAAACACTAACAACACCCCGGATGCTAAATATGACTCTACCCAGAGTCTTAAGAAAAAAGAGAAGTTAAGATCCTCCCTGGAGTCGCCAGCCCACAGCTCAGGCTCTCTGTCTCCAGTGGCTCTGCTGGGGAGAGCATTGCCTTCAGTTTCTCATGGAGAAAACTCTTCCCCCTCCAGGTGTCTGCACTGTTTTAGCAACAGGGATCATTCTTGCTGAGGATTCACTGTCCGCCACACCATCAAGGCCTTTCCCAAGGCCTCTCAGAGCCCCTGGGAGCAAATCTCCCACTCTTTAGGGTTTTAGTGACTTCTGAACCAGCACAGGGGCTACAGAAGTGACTCCCTCTCCACCCACAGCACCCGCTGATGTCACAGTGTCTGAGAACATCATTGGTGTCCTAGCACATCAGGTTCTGTACTGTCGCACACGGCTCCCCTGAGGTCTCTTTGAGGGAAGAGTGTACCTGCGGCCTTTGTTCTGATCATGACTCCTTGCTAGTTGATGTTCACGACTCCTTGGCATGCACCCAACTTGGTCAACTTGGTTTTGCTTTCCTTTTTTTTTCCTTTTTTTTTTTTTTTTTTTTGGTTTTTTGAGACAGGGTTTCTCTGTGTAGTTTTGGTGCCTTTCCTGGAACTCACTCTGTAGACCATGCTCTGCCTCCCACGTGCTGGGATTAAAGACGTGCGCCACCACTGCCTGGTGGTTTTGCTTTTTTTATTTTTTTTAAGATTTATGTATTTATTATGTATACAGCATGCATGCCTGCAGGCTAAAAGAGGGCACCAGATCTCATTACAGATGGTTGTGAGCCACCATGTGATTGCTGGGAATTGAACTCAGGTCCTCTGGAAGAGCAGCCAGTGCTCTTAACCTCTGAGCCATCTCTCCAGCACGTGTTTTGCTTTCTTTTATTGGTTGTCATTTTACCTTCTGGCGACCTGACCTGTCACCTCCACTGTTGGGGGGGGGGAGTCTTCTCCACGGCTGTTTACACTGTACCACTGTGATTCCCACCTAGTATAATAGCAGTACCTGATAATGCATTTCCTCTTTCTGCTTTTTTTTTTTTTTTTTGTGGTCTCGGTCACTACCTAGCGCTCTGCATAAACATGGTGCCAAGATGCTGATAATGTTATGCCCAGATCACAGGGACCCCTCAAAAGACCACCACCATGTAAAAGCAAAGAGCTTTTATTCAAGCTCGAGCTTGGACCCTCCAAATGACTGGAGAGCAGAGAGCCCCGAACCTGGGTAGGGTAGGGTTTTATTTTATTTTATTTTTTTTATCATAGCAGAGGTTGGGGTGAGGGGATTTTCAGGGCTCAGGACCCTGATTGGCTGACATTGGTCTAGGAATATAGGTGTGTGCTGGGAATGTTTGGAATGTCAGGTACTTCCCCTTAGGTGTTGACCCTCCTCAGGTGGGGTCAGCTTATGGCTTTTCCAGGGGACTGGGTGGTATCTGCCAGTAAACCTGTCATGGCAGCTGTGTCTGGGCTCCTGAGCATGTGGTTAAGATGTTCCCCCCCCCCCAGCTTATGGTAATGAAACTATATTTTTTAATTACATTTTCTGTGTATCTATGTTTTAGCTGCATGTCTGTGCACTTCCATTGCCTGAAGAAGCCAGAAGAGGGTTTTGGATCCCCAGAAACTGGAGTTATGGATGGTTGTGAGCCACCACGTAGGTGCTGGGAATCAAATCCAGGTCCTCTGCAAGAGCAGCCAGTGCTTTTGACTGTCATGTCAGCTCTCCAGCCTTTCCCACCTTAAAAAAGTTTGAACATTTCTTCTGTGTGGTGTGTGTATGCATATACACTGAGTGTGTGTGAAGGTCAGAGGACAACTTATCCTGTTTTTTGAAATTACATTAATATGTGTTGGAAGGGCGTGATGCCAGGGCACACATGTGGTCAGAGGACAGCTTATGGTAAATAGTTCTCTCCTTCCACCTGATTGGTCCTGGGAACCAAACTCAGGTCATCAGGCTTAGTATCAAGCGCCCTTTGTAAGGATTCTGAGCAGCTCGGGGCCTCGGCTGGCGTCTTATTACGTCATCAGCGGGCGACTGCGTCCCAGCCTAAAAGCCAGATGTGCACCCGCCCCCCCCCTCTCTCTCCGCGCCTCTCTCTCTCTCTCTCTCTCTCTCTCTCTCTCTCTCTCTCTCTCCTCCCTCCCTCCCTCCCTCCCTCCCTCCCTCCCTCCCTCCCTCCCTCCCCCCCCCTCCCTCCCTCCCTCCCTCCCTCCCTCCCTCCCTCTCTCTCTCTCCGCCTCTCTTTCTGTTTCCTCTCTGCCAGGCCTGACTTCTCCATCCTATCCCCTCTTCTCTCTAATAAAGCCCATTCTAACTCTGGTAACCATGGCTCGTGACTTCGTGACTCTTCCACTCGTGACTCTTCCGCCGCCGACCAAACCAGCGCCCCTTACCCACTGAGCTGTTTTTGCCAGTCTGGTTTTTTTTTGTTGTTGTTGTTTTTGTTTGTTTGTTTGTTTGTGTGGGGCCCAGAACAACTTGGCTACACTGCTGCCATGACAGGCTTGATTAAAAACCAGCTAAAAAGTAGGCCTAAGTTTCGGCAGGCAACACTTGATTCCCAAAAAAGCCGTAAACTGGCACCACTCAGGAATGGGCCAATCAGCATCCGAGGGCAAAATACCCAACATTCCAACCTAAGGGAAAGTACCTGACATTCCAAACATTTCCGACGTTATCACCAGATGTCCCTAAGCCCAGCACGCACCTATCCCCTTTAGTCAAGACACCCCTAGACAAATGTCAGTCAGTCAGGGGTCCTGAACCTCAGAAATCCCCTCACCCCAACCTCTGTTATGATAAAGCCCTACCCCAATCAGGCCTTCTCTGCTCTCACCACTGTGTCAGACAGATGGAGAGCAGAAGCTTGAAAAAAGGCTCTTTGCTTTTGCATACAGTTTCGGTCTCTGTGGGGGTCTTTGAGGGGTCTCCGAGATCTGGGCATAACTGTTTGTTTTTCAAGACAGAGTTTTCTGTGTAGTTCTGGCTGTCCTGGAACTCACTTTGTAAATCAGGCTGGCCTCAAACTCAAGAGATCTTCCTGCCTCTGCTTTCCCAGTGCTGGGATTAAAAACATTCATCACCACTCCCCTTGAGATAGTGTTTTACCCAGTAGTCCTAGCTGGTTTTGATCTGTACTTTAAGACAACCCTCCTGCCTTAGTCTCCTGATTGCTGGAAAATCAACTTTTAAAAATGAGGAAATGTTTCATCTCAAGAACTCTCAGTCTCGAGGCGGCGTGTTTCTGGGTTGATTCAGCCTGCATGAACTCTATGTAACAAACACAGCAAACATTGGAGAATAAAAACAGGTGCATTCTGTTCCTGAATCTTCAATGTATGCACAGTTTGGGAGGGACAGCTCATTTCTGTTCCGCTTGACATCTGTTGGGGTAGCTTGAAAGCTGGAGGCTTAACCTGCTCCCTTGCACCGGCCATTAACATGAACTGAAACTCGCCCAGGCATCTGTTTGCTCTCCTTGCAGCAGGGAGATTTTGTCTGAGTGAGACTGAAGAAAGGGGTGGGATCCAAGGGCAGCTGTCTCAGCAGAACCAGGCAGAAGCTGAGATGGAACCTCAGGAGACCCTGTGCCACACACTGGCTGCATTCTCCTCATTAGAAGTAGCCAAGTAGGGCTGGGGTTGTGACTCGGTCAGTAGAGTGTTTGCTCCACAAGCATGAAGTCCTGGGTTCCATCCCCAGCACAGCATAAGATGGGCAAGGAAGTACAAACCTGGAATCCTAGTGATTTGGAGGTAGAAGCAGGAGGATCGGAAGTTCAAGTTCATTCTCAGCTACATGACTAGTTTGAAATCAGCTTGGATTGTGTGAGACCCTGCCAAGAAAGAAAGAAAAGGTGAGAAAAGTCAGCATACCTATTCATAGAGAGGGGATTAGATTCACTTTTGATCGGAGTTATATCAACACTGCGTGAGGTAGGTTCTGTTACCCCACTTTGTAGGTAACAAAACAGGCTCAAGAGGTCTTTTGAAAATATTATGCCATGTATGAAAGGACAGACATTGGATAGTCCCTGTATTCGTTATTTTTCTTCCTCTCTTCCTTTTTTCCTTCCTTCCTCTTCCTTCCTTCCTTCCTTCCTTCCTTCCTTCCTTCCCTTCTTTCTTTCTTTCTTTCTTTCTTTCTTTCTTTCTTTCTTTCTTTCTTTCTTTCTTTCTTTCTTTCCTTCAATAGTTTAGTGAGACAAGGTTTCTCTGTATAACAGCCATAACTGTCCTGGGACTCACTTTGTAGACCAGATTGGCCTTGAACTCACAGAGATCTGTCTGCCTCTGCCTCCCACGGGCTGCAGTTAACTGTGTGTGTCACCACTGCCCAGTGCTGTGGGATGTCTTTCTGTACGCTGTGAATATATGTTGTTTCCGTTGGTTAATAAACAAAACTGTTTTGGTCTATGGCAAGGCAGCTTAGAGACGCGGGAAATCTGAGTGGAGATACAAGGAGGAGAAAGATAGTCAGGGCAGACACTGCAAACCGCCATCCAAGGAGCAACACGTAATGGGACGCAGGTAAAGCCACGGAACGTGTGGCGATACATAGATTAATAGTTATGGGTTGAGTTAAGTTATAAAGAGCTAGCTAGCAAGAGGCCTGCCATAGGCCATACAGTTGATAATTAATATTAAGCCTCTAAATGATTATCTTAAAAGTGGTTGAGGGACCGAGGGGCTAGGCGGGACCTGAAAAAACTTGCGGCTGCAGGCTGGTTTCAGTATTTTTCTAATTGCTGTGACAAAATGGCAGACAGACGAAACTTCCAAGAAAAGGGGCTTATTTAGGCACACGATTCTTGAAGTTTACTTCATCATGGTGATGAAGTTTGGCAGCTGCTCCCACACGGCAGGAGGGTATCACTGTAGCGCCTCATACCTTTGTAGACAGAACTCTGGGAGCTCAGGTGTGAAGCAGGGCTGGGTTACAATGCTCTACAAAGTCCCTACCCACAGTGACCCACAGTGACCCACCACCACCAGCTACGTCATCTTCCCCAAAGGTGCCATAATCTCCAAGAACAGCCAGAAGTCGAGGAGACAGGTCAAACACATGAGCCTATGGGGGAACATTTCATATTCAAACCCTTTAGATGAGGTACCTGGAATAGCAACTTCATACAGCCGGAAAGCAGAATGGTAGATTCAGGGAGGAGCGGGACTGGGGAGGGGAGAGCCACTGTTTGATGGGTACAGAGTCCTGATTGGGATGTTGGGCAAGTTCTGGAAATGGATGGTGGTGATATTTGCCCAACTTTGTGGACTTACTGCAAGCAAATGTTTTATACATCTTGAAATAATTAAAACAGCCAGTGAGAGGTAAAGGCGCTGGCTGCCAACCCTGAGGACCTGAGTTCGATCCCCAGAACATACAAGATGGAAGGAGAGAACTGACTCCTGCATGGTGTCTTCCTACCTCCACACATGCCGGCACGCACGTGCAGGAACTAACCGCATTAACTAAATGTAAAACCAGTCTATTAAAATATCACCAAAATGACGTGTTTCCTTACGTATACTCTGTAACAACAACAACAACAAGAATGACAGATACTGTTCATAATGTTACACATGCATTTTTAAAAAAATGGCCAGTGCCTCTCTCTGGTCCAAGGAGCTGAGCGTCTCACCTTTCCACATCTCCATGAAGAGGCTGAGGCTACCTCCTCCTTGGGGAGTCTGGGTTGGCCTTTTGTATTGATGCCACGGTCATTTCTGAAGCTGTCACCTCAGGAGATAGGATTCCTCTCCCCCACCCCCCCACCCCCCAGCTTGCCTTCTCCAAATGTTTTCCTTGGAACTGGGATCCCATGCCGGGAGGAAGCTAAAGCAGCCTGGCAGAGAGGTCAGAGGAGGTCATATCACCTACCTGAACCTCAGCCTTTGGGTGAAGCTGGGGGAGAAAGTGTCATCTGAAAAGCGTCTTGCATCCCTTCCCCCCAAAATACATAACTACTAAATTTTCAGGTTATTAGTAACACAATCGTTGTATCTGTTACTTTGCTGTCGCTGTGACCAAATACCCAGTTTCAGAGGGGCTCAGTTCAGGAAAGCCAGGAAGGCACGGTGGAATTCATCATGGATGGAGTCTGGGGGAGGCACCTCCCATCATGGCGGAGAAGGAGGCAGAGTGAGCTGGACTTCAAAGGCTCACTTCTGGTGACTTTTTTAACCAGCGAGGTCCCCTGTTCTTATGGTTTCACAACTTCCCAAAATAGTGACACCAGCTAGAGAATAAGCATTCAAAGCAGGAGCCTTGTTGGGGGACAATCTCAGACGGAAACCACAACAGGTGTTGTAGAGGCAAGACCTCAGGACTCGAGATGGTTCTCAGACAGGCAGTCATCACCACCAACTGCCCAGGGCACACAGGCCTACACTTTCAGTTCTGCCCAGCCCCAGGCACTTCCCCTTAAATGTCCCCATTATCTCTGGTCAGTCTCTCTATCTAAAACTAAGCTTATCTGCTGTTTCCAGCTCCCATGTGTGGGGAGAGCGTCACCATGGCATCATGGTGACCTTGCGTGACTCAGGTGAACTTGAAAGGCAGCCTATCAGTCTTGGCAGAATATCCTGTGACCTTCCTGGATGTGGGAGGCTGGGAGGCCTTCAAGGAACTGCCAGGAGTCCTTCTGCTGGCTGTCCAATCTGTCTGGAGAAGCTATCAGACAGGCTCTCAGTTCTCAGGGCTGCTGGGGAGGTGGGAGGAAGTGGGGGAGTTTCCTGCCCAGCCCCCTCACAGCAGAGCTTTTGAATACCCAAAGCCCAGTTGCAGCTTCTTTTTTTTTTTTTTTTTTTTTTTTTTTTGGTTTTTCGAGACAGGGTTTCTCTGTGTAGCTTTGCGCCTCTCCTGGAACTCACTTGGTAGTCCAGGCTGGCCTCGAACTCACAGAGATCCGCCTGGCTCTGCCTCCCGAGTGCTGGGATTAAAGGTGTGCACCACCACCGCCCGGCCAGATGCAGCTTCTTAACCCACTGCTCAACCACATTCACTGTGGTCTTCAGGCCCCTTGAATTTTCAGTGCTGCACTTTCTGGTGTGTGTGTGTGTGTGACAGAAATCAAGGGAACCCTGCCACCTCCGGTTTAGTTTTGTGCAGGCAGAGTCTCTCCAAAGCCCAATCTGGCCTCAAACTCTGTAAGTAGGTGAGGATGACCTTGAACTTCTGATTCTCCTGTCTCCAGCTTTCACTGCTGGATTATAGGTGTGTGTCACCACAGCTGGCATACTCATCAACTAAGCTACATCCCAGTAGCAGTATATTTTTATCATTAATTTTTTTTTTTTATGGCATTGCTTTATTTATTGTGTATGTATGAGCCTACGCATTCGTGTGGAAGTCAGCGGACAACTTTTGGGAGCTGCTTCTCACCTTTGTTTGTTTTGCTTCTGTTTTTAGAGACAGGGTTTCTGTGTGTACCCCTAGCCATCCTGGAACTCGATCTGTAGGCCAGGCTGACACCTCAAACTCAATAGATCCGCCTGCCTCTGCCTCCCAAGTGCTGGGATTAAAGGCGTGCGTCACCACCGCTCAGTTTATGTGGGTCCTTGGGATCGAATCCAGGTCAGTAGGCGTGGTGGCAAGCACCTTTACTTGCTGAACTGTGTCACCAGCCCGTCAGAGATGGTTTAAAACTCAGAGTGGCTCCTTGTAAGCCTACTGATTCCATCAGTCGGGACTTGGCCTTGGCTACGTTTGCGTGAGCTGGCATTCTGTGCTTCTGTTTCTACTACCCACATAAGAGTGTGCACAAGTGTTATTGCGTAGATTCCTTCTTCCCCGCACCGACCCCCCCCCTTGGAGATGAGGTCTCCTGGAGCCAAAGGTGTCTTCAAAGTTACTATGTAGGTGAGGATGAAATTGAACTTCTGATTTTCTTGCCTCTATCTCCCCAGTGCTGAGATTACAGGCACTGTAGCACACATGTCCTCCTCAATGAATAAATGGATAAATGATAAGTGACTGAATGAGTGAATGTGTCAGAGGAGGCCATGCGAGGCAGCATTGGAACTCATGGAACACGGCCTGGCAGACAGCGAAGCTTTGTCACGTGAGCCTTGGAGAGGCAGAGCCCGGAGGACTGCCTGTGGCGGCATTCCTGCTGAACTGCACCTGGCCTGGTTCCAGAGAGCAGCACCTAGCCCTAATCCATCTTTTGTTTAGCAGAAACTTTTTGTTTCCCTTCCTGCCCTCTATCTGAATCTTGTTTCGGAGTTTTCCAAGGATACAAAGGCCTGTTCAAAACTTGATTCAGGAAACCCGGGAAACCGCGGTACCTGACAAATCGAGGAATTTGCACTTGGCATTGTATTGTTGGGAGTCCCTTTCAGGTTGTTTTGAACATAGGGAAATTGACTGGCTAAACTGTAATGGAGAGAAATAAAAATGCCTGAGGCCAAGGGAAGACGCTTCAGTCCCTAGAGGCTGGAACCCCCTGCAGCCATGAAAGGCTAGATTCATTCTTTTTTTTTTTTTGGTTTTTTGAGACAGGGTTTCTCTGTGTAGCTTTGCGCCTTTCCTGGAACTCACTTGGTAGCCCAGGCTGGCCTCGAACTCACAGAGATCCGCCTGGCTCTGCCTCCCGAGTGCTGGGATTAAAGGCGTGCGCCACCACCGCCTGGCTAGATTCATTCTTAAGATGCCTCTGAATCTTCATTCCACGGATCTGCGTGAACCCATACACCCGTGTGGTGACCACACAGCTACAACTACCTGTTCTGAGGACCTCATGCTATTATTGAGCACAGCTCTGCTTACCGCCCTCACGGTCACGTCCCTCATAATCTATGGGTTGTATGAAAACTCTAAGGGGGTCCTAGCCCCTCACTGGGCAGTGTTACTGGTACTTACAATAATAGAGATTGCCTTTTTCCAAGTATTGCTGCTGGAGCAGATTAATGATTCAACCCCCCACCCTTAGAAAGAATTTAGACATGTAGAATGTTAGTAAAGTTAGGTTAAGATGTTTTTGTTAATGACTTTGAGGTAGAAAATCTTGGGGAACAATTTAAAGTCTAGAAAGGCACACGTTTGTTAGTTGAGCGAGGGACTCGTTGAGGTCAAGGAACAAGAACAAAGGCGGCCTGGTTATCACTAGCTGACATGCTTGTCTTGCTAAAGATGGGTTTGGTGACCAAAGGCGATGATTAGTTTCTTGTACCCATTTCTGCCCTCAACCTCCTGATAGGATTTAATAAAAAACTGTTGATGAGTGGGTATGCACCCCAGGATTAAAAGTAGAAATGACTGATTGTTTTTCATATATAAAAGTTTAGATTTGTGATTTTTTTAAAAGACTTATTTATTATGTATACAGTGTTCTGCCTGCAAGTCAGAAGAGGGCACCAGATCTCATTATAGATGGTTGTGAGCCACTATGTGGTTGCTGGGAATTGAACTCAGGACCTCTGGAAGAGCAGTCAGTGCTCTTAACCTCTGAGCCATGTCCCCAGCCCCTGATTTGCTTTTTTTTTTTTCTCGAGACAGGGTTTCTCCGTGTGTAGTTTTGGAGCCTGTCCTGGATCTCACTCTGTAGACCAGGCTGGCCTCCAACTCACAGAGATCTGCCTGGCTCTGCCTCCCGAGTGCTGGGATTAAAGGTGTTTGCCACCACTGCCCAGCTCTGATCTATGATTTTTTTTGAAAGATTTTTTAAAATAAGATTACCTTTTGGGATAAATAAAATGATTGATCCTTTCTTTGTAACCACAAAATGCAGCCTGCCAGTAAAAGAACTGGCTGAGAAAAATACCTTGCTTGCTTACACTTTGTTAATCTATAACAAGTTGCTTAGCCATGAATTTATGTGAGTCCTTAAGAATAATTTTTTACCTGTAATATATAAAATGTTTAAGCATGTAAGAGAAATGAGAAACATGATGTTTTTTACTTGTATTCATTATAATCATTTACTTGAAAAATAGAATGTAACCACATTGTGATTTTTATACTGCTTGAGAGATTCTGGTGGAGTATATAAGCTGTAAGGGAAAAATAAGAATTGAAGACAGACTCCAAAGGGGTGTGTTGATAGGGATTCACAATATGCCCCCATGGTTGAGCATGCCCGGCGGACCTAGACACTTCCGCCTAGCCATTTCCGGGTCAAAATAGCCATTTCCGGGTCAAAACGTCTTGCGTGACCCTGTGGCTTTGTGTGGTTGTGTAAAGCGCGCAGCGCAACCATGTGATCTATGCGCATGCGTGGAATAGCCACATGGCCCTGTGTGCGCAGGCGCGGCCCAGCCTTTTTTAAGCCGGCGCCGTATTCCCTGCTCCATCTCTTTATTCACGTGTGTTTCACAGGTCTGTCACGTCTGTCTCTCTTTCTGTCTTAATAAAACTCTTGTTAGTGGATTCTGTCGTGTTTCGTGACATTTCCTCGCAGGGTAAGAACGCCACAAATAACTCGTGTGTGTGTGTGTGTGTGTGTGTGTGTGTTTCCCTTTTTGGCCGGCCCCAGAGAATTAAGTTTTACTCCCTCAGATAAAAGAGTCAATTGAGTGATTAGTCCCCTGATTCCTCGTCTCTTCAGTTCTTGAGCTGCTGAAAGCTGGTCTTTACAGCACCACGAATGTAAAAAAACACTTCCTTAGTTATTTGCCATGTCTCCAAATTCATCTCCTGTTGGTCCGCCGCTAGCACCCCTTTCTTTCTGCTGTCTTGTCCAGCAGGACATCTTTGAATTTATTAGGTTGTCATTTCCTTCTGTGCTCAGGTTAAGTATCACTTTCCTTTTCCTGCACTCTTCGGAACCTGTGGGCCTGTAGGTGAGTCAGAGCGAATGGCTGGAGGCAGCAGCAGCCGCCCAGCGCTGCCCAGTCGGAACAAGCTCACTGCACTTCCAGCATATAGGGACATGTGTGGCACCCCAACCAGGAACTGCTGGGGTTTCTTTGTTTCTTTCTTTCTTTTTTTTTTTTTTTTTTCGAGACAGGCTTTCTCTGTGTAGCTTTGCGCCTTTCCTGGGACTCACTTGGTAGTCCAGGCTGGCCTCGAACTCACAGAGATCCGCCTGGCTCTGCCTCCCGAGTGCTGGGATTAAAGGCGTGCGCCACCACCGCCCGGCTCTTTATTTTTGAGACAGGGTCTTACTCTGTAGCCCAGCTGCCTGGTGTGAACTTGCTATATAGACCAGGCTGACCTCAAATTCACAGAGATTCATCTGCCTCTGGGTGAGGTGGGATTAAAGGTGTGTACTATCGATCCGAGCTATTAAAAAAAAAAAAATCTGTATTTTGTTGTTTTGTTTTTCAAGACAGGGTTTCTCTGTGTAGCTTTCGGAGCCTGTCCTGGAACTCGCTTTGGAGACCAGGCTGGCCTCGAACTCACAGAGATCCACTTGCCTCTACCTTCCAAGTGCTGAGATTAAAGGCGTGCGCCACCACTGAATACAGGTGGAAATCTGTATTTTTTTACATTTATTTATCTAGCACTCGTGTGTGTGTGTGTGTGTGTGTGTGTGTGTGTGTGTGTGTGTGTGAACCACAGTACACATGTGGAAATCAGAGGACAACTTATGGGAGCTGCTTTCGTATTCCATCTTGTGCGCCCTGGGGATCAAACTCAGGCCATCAGGCTTGGCAGCAGGCGGCTTTCACCCGCTCACTCATCTTGCCAGGCCAGTTCTAAGGAGGTTCCTACAAAACTTTGCTTTCTGGTCTGGGGAGATAATCCCAGTTGGTAAGGCGGCTGCCATGTGAACCTGAAGATGTGAGTTCCATTCCATTCCCAAAAGCCATCTAAATAAAAAAGTTGGGTGTGGTGGCATAGTTACAACCCAGCATCGGGGAAGTGGAGCCAACAGATCCCTCGGGCTTGCTGGCTACCCAGCCTAGCCTACCTGGTGAGTCCCCCGGTTAGCGAGAGGCCCTGTCTCAAAAGACAAGCGGATTGCGCCTGGGGAAGGATACCTGAGTCTGAGGTTACCCTTTGGCCTACACACACACACACACACACACACACACACACACACACACACACACACACGCTGTCTTAGGGGGGTGTTATTTTGATTATTAATTGCTGTAGGAGGGCCCAGCGGTTCCACCCCCAGACAGGGGATCCTGAACTGCATGTGTAGAACAGCAAGCAGGCTACCTCCAAGTTCTTGCTAACTTCTTTCTCTCTCTCTTTTTAAAGGATTTTTTATTTTATGTACCTTGGGGTTTGTACATGTATGTCTGTGTGAGGGTGTTGAACCCCTGGAACTGGAGTTACAGACAGTTGTGAGCTGCCATGTGGGTGCTGGGAATTGAACCTGGGTCCATAGAAAAGCAGCCAGCACTCCTCGTGCCCCCCCCCCCCCCAGGGTTTCTCCATGTAGTTTTGGTGCCTATCCTGGATCTAGCTCTGTAGCCCAGGCTGGGCTTGAACTCACAGAGATCCGCCTTGCTCTGCCTCCCGAGTGCTGAGATTAAAGGTGTGCGCCACCACCGCCCGGCAGCAGGCAGCACTCTTAACCACTGAGCCATCTCTTAAGTTCTTGCCCCTAATTCCACAATGAATTCCACTGTGTGAGTGGAAACAAACTCTGTCCTTGCTTCTGGCCACAACAGACAGAATGAAACTAACAGCTACAAGAGCCAACTGCACAGGGAAGTCTGCCTATGACCCAGTGGAAGCTAGAAACCCCTCACCGACCAGAAGATGGCCTAACTTAGTTGGGGAAAGGGAGGCCCAACCAAACCCACTGGATTTCAGAGTCATAAAACTGTGGGCTGGGGTCCTCAATCTATTCAACACTGGCATTGAAATAAAGCCACATGAGAAAGATATGGACCACCACTCTAAGCCAACACTCTCAAGATTGAGTCCTTTACATTTTTGGCCTGTGACTAAGAGCGGGCCAGTACCTCAGTGTCTCTTGGTGTCGAAGCTCCAGGGCAGTGTTTTTAAAAGCAAGAAAGCATGATTACATCATCAATGACATCAATCTTAGATGAGGGTCGGAGTAACCCTGCAACATTTTCCTTTTTTTGATAGAACCTAATTATTTCAGACACAACATGACAATTAATTTTGACTTATACCCTCTTCTGTTATTTTAGTTTATGTTTTGTTTGTATAATCGTTATTTTGGTTAATACGTCTGGACCACGGTCAGGGTCATGGAAATCCCCAATGTGTTGCCAAGGGAGACCTGGCTGGCAGGGGGTAGGGAGTAGACGGCCGAGAAATGTCTAAAGCAGTCTCAAAAATGGAGTCAGGACAACTCAGCATGTCATTAACCTTTCTAAAGGTCATGATTCAGGAAACAGAAATTGTATCTGTTCTGTTGATTTAATTGAATTTTTTGAAAGGAACGAGTAACATACTTGGTTGAAATTGCTTTATGAACGACAGATGCTCTGTGGATGTTATTGTGCCACTTAACTGGGACATATGCTGTGTTTTATATACACCAGTTCATACAGTAACCTACTTACCTGGGTATAACAGATTTGTTTTTTTGAGATAGGGTATCTCTTTGTAGCCCTGGCTGGCCTGGAACACATAGAGACCCCTGCCTCTGCTTCCTAAACGCTAGGATTAAAGGCGTGCACCACCATATGTGGCCCTGTGGTTGGTAGTCAGTCAACTCCAAGATCCCTCTGTCTCCGTCTCCTGAACACTGACTAAGGTTACAGGAAGTTGAGAGACCACACCAGGCTGTTATGTGGGTGCCACGATTCGAAGTTCGTTTCTCATGGTTGTGCAGCAAGTGCCCTTAAGAGCCATCTCTTCAATGCCACTTAATTACACTTCTAATGGAAGAGGGCCAAGGCACGGCAGCAGGAGTAACCGAGAGCCCACATCTCAAACCCTAAGCGGGAGGCGGAGTGCACACTGGGGATGTGGGAGGCTTTTGAAAGCTCAGAGCCCACTCCTGCGACACGCCTCCTTCAAGACCACACCTCCTAGTCCTTCCCCACAGTTCTACCAACTGAGACTGAGTACTAAAACATGAACCTGGTGGCGCACGCCTTTAATCCCAGCACTTGGGAGGCAGAGGCAGGGGGATCTCTGTGAGTTCGAGGCCAGCCTGGTCTACAGAGCAAGATCCAGGACAGGCACTAAAACTACACAGAGAAACCCTGTCTTGAAAAACCAAACAACAACAACAACACAAAAACCCATGGTGGCCATTCTCACTCAAACCCCCACAAGATATGTGTCACCATAACCACAGGCATTATGAATTTTCCATTTTTCTTTGCATTCAAAATCCAGGACTTAGAACTTGCTACAAAGTATGTTTGCCCTGCGGAAGACCAATGACGATTTGCTGAAGACTCACCGCTTCTTTTATATTATTGTCTGACAATCACACACCCACCACAAGATCAACTTTTTAAGTGCTAAACTTTAAATTTTATTCGAAAACAAGCAAACGTATTTTCAACATGTTATATGCTCTCATTTATATTTCTATTTGTAGGCAGTGACCACAGGATGCAGACCCAGCTCAACCAAAGTTGCAATGGACGGAGTAATTAACGGCGGAAGATGTTAGTACTGTGGTCAGAGTGGGGACAGGGTGAGAGAAGCCGGCTGGCCGCTCTGGTGGAGCACCCTGTCCTCAGTGCCGAGGGTTTAGAGGGAAGTTCTCTTGTGAGAGAGCACTGAGGACCTAGCTAGGCTGCTCTGAACTTGCACAGAACACCCTCACAGAGCAGAGCGCCAGTCTATTCACAGGGATCATTCAAGTGGATCAAGTTGTGAGGAGTACTAGTGGAAGCCTGAATTTACAAGAAAAGATCTATGGGGCAGTTGCCATCCAAGATATGAGGTGCTGTATCTAGCCCTGCATTTTTCTCTGCCTGTCAAATCTGTCCATCCAATCAGAGTGCTTTCTTGCTTGGACAATGCCCGAAAAAACTAGAAAAACAATCTAACGTCTCAACTCTCCCTGTTTCAACACTCTATGTCAGTCACCAAAGAGATCAGGGCTCCTTTCTTGTTGAATGTGTTCTGTGCTGGCATCTCCTTTGATGGGAGTATCCTTAACATCCAGGTTATCTTTATGGAGACTGAGGAAACGCCCTTGGTCTAGTATTAGTACGATTACATACTTTCTGGGTAGACTATACTATATTCAGAGTGCTAAATCTTGCCGACGTTTATATTAAAACTTGACTTTTTAATATGCTTTCCTTGGAATTTTGGGATAAACCCTTTTGAGACCAGGAAATCTCACCCTCACTATACAGCTCAGGGCATCAGAGTAAACGTGTGTGTACTTAGAGTAACTGAATACACAGATAATTTCCACACTACAGTCACGACACAAGGAGTAGAGGCTGTTTGGATTTTATGTGCAACAAAAGTGCCACTGAAAGCTGTGACACAGCCAACTGACTGTATTCCAAGTGGCAACTGAGTCCCCCAAAGAGTATTTCCAGAAAAATATGAGGGTATAAGTGCATAAAAAAATTAGAAAATCAACCATGTGACAAAGTCTTCAAAGAAAGTACTTTCCAAATCCTTAAAAAACAAAACAAAACAAAACAAAACAAAACAAAACAAAAACAAATAAATAAAAATCTTGAGCTGGAGAGACGGCACTGGCTGCTCTTCCAGAGGACCTGGGTTCAACTCCCAGTACTCACAGTGCAGCTCGTCACACCACACCCTCCTCTGGCCTCCCTGGCACCATCATGGTGTAGACATACATGCAGACAAAACATATACATATATACATACATATACACACACACACACGTTGTTAAAAAAAACAAAACACAACACCTTGTTTTTTGAGGCAGGGTTTATGTAGCCTTAACTTGCTGGCTGGCCTTGAACCAGAGATCTTCCTGCTTCTGTCTCTGAGATGACCATGCCCAGTTGAGAACTGCTTTGTAAACAGTGTAAATGCTTTCCATACCAAAGTCCCATGAGTCACTCAACAGTCAGTGCAGGGGGGGGGTCAGTGCAGGGGCAGTCAGTGCATGGGGGGGGTCAGTGCAGGGGGGGTCAGTGTAGGAGGGGGGGTCAGTGCAGGGGGGAGGTCAGTGCATGGGCGGTCAGTGCAGGGGAGGTCAGTGCGGGGGGTGGGGGTGTCAGTGCGGGGGCGGTCAGTGCAGGGGAGGTCAGTGCAGGGGGCGGTCAGTGCGGGGTGTGTGTGTGTGTGTGTGTGTGTGTGTGTGTGTGTGTGTGTGTGTGTGTCAGTGCAGGGGAGGTCAGTGCAGGGGTGGCCAGTGCAGGGGAGGTCAGTGCAGGGGAGGCCAGTGCAGGGGGGGGGTCAGTGCAGGGGGGGGTCAGTGCAGGGGCGGTCAGTGCAGGGGCGGTCAGTGCAGGGGCGGTCAGTGCAGGGGAGGTCAGTGCAGGGGAGGTCAGTTGTCTCCTACGCTGCACTGACTGAGGTGGAGGGCAGGTGCTCACTCTGCTCCACCAGCTCTCCCTCCTCCGAGATTCCACACAGCAGTCTCAAGACTATATTCACACCAGGAACTACCAGTTTTTATGTTAACAGCTAGGTCACCAACTAGATTAGAATGCAACCATTATTCATTTATTTTTTTGAGAGTCTACATATGAGGCCAGGCTGGGCTAGAACTCTACCTCCAGGTGTTGGGATTATAACAGCATATACTGCCTACATAGTACAAACAAGGGTGGTGTTAACAAAAAGAGGCTCCTCTGTCCCATGACCATGACTGGGCAGAGAATTCACCCATCAACCACACTCCTGGCCTTCCTAGCTCCGAGAGAATACCTGAGATACAGCTGCTAGGTCTGAGGCTTCTAGAAATATAGGGCATGCTTTGTAAAGGTGAGCCAAAGCAAGAGCCTGTACTGTTGCTGAGCGTGTGACTTCATGAGGACTGGGATGAAGCAACAAAACCATTTTTCTTTTAAAATTTGACTAAAAAAAACAAGTTAACCCAAACAAGAAAAAAAATCTAAATAATAATAATAATAAAAATCTACTTAACATTCCCTATCCTAAACTGTACAGAAGTTAAAAAAAGAAAGTCACAAAAACCAAATTAGCGCCCCCCCCCCCCAACACACACACAAAAGAACCCAGCACAGCATTTCTGAATACAAAGTGCTGGTTTCTTGCATCAGTATTACCATTTTGAACAAAAGTAACACAAACCATCATCTAGTCTGTTGCCCTTTCTGGTCAGATTATATATTTAGGTCCACACTGATGTGCAAATTAACCTAACCTTTCAAGTTTTCTAGTCAGTGCAAATTAAAAATCCTAAAGTATACATTAGAAATATTTGACTTTATATCACAGATGAAAATTCTTTCTGACATGCTGGTGGAAGTATTCAGTTTACAGCACAAATAAGAACTTTTCTCAGTCAGTCTACATTACAACCAGGTACACAAATGTTCAAAAGGCAATTATTACAGATTTTCATACCCTAAAAAAATAAAATAAATAGTTTCACTATCAAATTTTTATAAATACCAGCTACATAATAGGTTCACAGCTAAGAGTTACAGAAAATCTAAAACATAGAAATTCAGTTAGTTACCTTCCTCCTGGACAGCTTCTGTTCTAGACAGAAGTGCCTCTGACTCCATGAACTGTAACAAAGCACTGGAAACTACCTGCCTAAGGACCTAGAGGAGCTGCCGGGTATTTGGTGTTTAAGCCACTAAACTCATGAGGCGTCAGGAATGTATTAAGGGAGAAAAAGACAAGAGATGTGAAAATAGATGTTCATAGTTTTTCCTGAGAACATGTAAGTTACGTTGCTACTGAGAAAACTTTAAATGGAACAGAGGATCTTGTGGTGAACCAGTGTGTGAAGTACAGACCCCTGGTAAGGTAAGCTACCACTACCTAATATGTAACTTGCAAACACCAAGTCTTACAAATTGTATTCAAACAAGGCACATGCCTATACATTTATCGGAATGCTGGGTGAACTAGTGCCTAAAAGTGTGAGCTGTAGTAAAACAGTACTGGTATGTGTTGTGATACAGTATTGGGAAAGCTACACAATGAAATCTGGGTGACTAAGGCTTCAGAAAAACAACACGGTATGTCATGGGAAGTAGACACAAGGCTGCTCTTACTAGAGCATCTCTAGAGTTACCCTAATGATTTCGACTGATAGCCCCAAACTAACAATTTGTTTCACTACAAATGAGCACTATAAATTACAGGTAAATTTAAGAATGTGCCTCTGAGGGAGAGTGACATCTTAACAATCCTGACCATGAATCTAAGGATGAATTTCATTACACTCCAAACAGGATCAGTTTTCAAGGGGAAGCTGCAAACCCTCAGTTCACACCCTCAGCTGCAGTTAGCCAGTGTGAAGAAGGTGCATGAGCAAGCGGGGATAGACTTGTGGAACATCTTTCAACGGCAGAATTTGGCATCACCTGAGAACAGGTGGAAGAGGTTAATTTAGTAGTGCAAAATTACTTTAGATAATGTACTAATAGACATTACTAAGTTGTCCTTCCAAAAACACGGTCTAGGCCTAAGGTGACTCAGATCGAAGTTTATGGCAATTCACTGACTGTAGATCCATAATAAACCATTAAAAGGGAGATAGATGGTGGTTTTGGGAACATATCTAGTCTTTCAGAAATTAATTCATGCAAGACCACCAAGCGCAAACATGCCATTTGTCAGAAACCCATGGGACTAGATGCCCACTGGGTGTGGCTAACTGCAGACGCAGTCCACTGTCAACAGCAGAAGAGCACCCTCTAATGGGGAGCCCGGGGTGCTGCAATGAAACAAAGCTTCGTCACCCCAAGTTCTTCATCAAGTGCCCTCTCTTTTAAAGGCTGAGGAATGAGCATGGTGAGTATATATGCCATGGAGACCAAGGGAGAATTCTATGTGGCTGTGACCAGCACTTACGTGACCACACTAACTAAATAAAGCTGTACGGTACAGTGTAAACGCTAAACACAAGGATCATGCTGCAAGGTTAATAATAAATTAAGTTAAAAATATATATGTATCTTTCTCACTTGGAAATAAATATGATATAAACCTCTCAACAGAGCTTCCCTCTCCGAGGGCAATGCTGTTGAAGCCCTACAGTATTTCACAACACAAGACCACTCACTCAACGTGAAGGCAGTCTGGAATTTTTTTTTTTTTTTTTTTTTTTGACTAATCTAACTCAGAAGCTTCCCTTATGTGTATTATTTCCCACTGTCAACACTATCTTTTACTCAATAGAGAAGCTGGTGAATTATAGAGCTTCCAATCCAAAGTGCTCTAAATCTTACTTTAGACTCATCCACCTAATATATGTATATGTGCTAGGAGTGTAGCTCAATGGTAAAGCATTTGTCTAGACCTCCTTCTAGAGGACCTAGGTTCAATCCCTAGTACTGTCCAAGCAAAAACAATAAAAAAAAAAAAAAAAAAAAAAAAGATTTTTTCATTTCAGCTCAATATGGTCATTAAATACCCAGAGGCCTAAAATGATGATAGAAAATACACTACTGTGAAAATTCTAAGTATCATCTCTCTTTCCCTTTTCTCCTCAGGGGCTCCGAGAGATCAGAAGGTAGGGTCCATTTGGTTTGGGGTGGGAAATCTCAGGAAGCACATTGCAGGGAAAGCCCAGTGTTAACCACGACAGTTCAAAAAGCGAGTTCATTTCTACCATGTTGTGTTGTCAGTGTATCAGAAACTAAGGGGAAAGGATCTTTTCACCCACACCCGTCTATCAAACATGTCACTCTGACAGTGCATCCTGCAGAGCAAGGCCCAGTTTTAAAACATCCAGTCAGGCGAACATTTCATCTTCGTGCAACTTTCTGTGTTTTTTTCAGTTAGTAATAAACGACCAGAGTGTCTCGCTGATGAGTATGTGTTTGTGACACTCAAGTCTAGCTGTGGAAATGCTCTTTACACACCCACTATACTAGGAAGGAAACGAAGACGGGAGTGCTGACAGTACTTCCTGTGGCCGACACGTGTCTCCTGGTTTGAGCAGATGCTGCTTCAGCTCATCCTTCTACTCGGCTTCCTTTCCGTCCTCTTGATCGGAAGTACTGGAGATGTCATCATCCGACTGCTCTCCAGAGAAGTAGAGCATCAAAGCATGTGTCTTATGTGTTATGGTGACAGTACAGGGTCCCTGGGCCCATGGCTCCCCATCTACCTGCATCGGCATCATTGAACACTTCAGAATCAGCTGAAATCAGGAAGTGATTAGAAAAATGTCAGTTCTAGAAACTACATGCAAATTTTCCTATCTCCCACCATCTCCCACAGGTCCTTAACCTTTGACATTAAACAAAATTCATCTGAATCTCCCAAAATACTGTCTGGGGATTCGTTTGCAGCGGGCATTTTCTTTCTTTAGCTGGCCGGCTTCCCGCACACCCTGCTACAGTCTCTAGAGGTTAGAGGACGTGATAGGTACCCACTGTCTTCTCCACATCCGGGCTTGGGAACAGCGGTTACCTACCCGCACTGTGTGTGCTTGTCCGATTCGAAAAGGGTTGGCCAGTTTCACCTGGATTTGAGCACAGTGGAAAGACCCATACACTCCAACTACTTCCAGTAAACCATCATCATGCCTAACATTGGAATAAGAAAATATGGATTACAGAATGCAATCAAATCAAATCATCCATAGAAAGCAGTTACTCTTTTAATAAGGTGGGCCATCAACTTATCTATTTATTTATTTATTTATTTATTTATTTATTTATTTGATTAAAGGCATACGGCACCACCATACCCACGTCATCAACTTATTAATGTCTACATTAACATATACAGAAATGAAAGCCTGAGGGAAACGTAAAAGTTTACAAAACAAAACCAAAAACCCCAAAAAGTCAACCAAACAAAAACCAGAAGGCTGGGTGTAGTGACCCAGACCTTTAATCCCAGCACTTGGGATGTAGAGGCTGTGAGTTCAAGGCCAGCCTGGTCTACACAGTGAGTGCCAGGACATCAGAGCTACACAGTGAGATCCTGTCTAGAAAAGAACCCAGACTATAACTGGCCGTGGTGCCTAACAACTGCAATCCAGCTCTAGGGAGGCTGCCTCGGGAAGACTAAGTTCGAGATTAACATGATTTACACAGGGAGACCTTGTCAAAACCAGACTTTCCCAAACCAATCAAACGGACATACCTGGCGAGAGGGTAAGTCTCATCTCCCATTCCTTCCCACAGTCTGCAGCCACCGCCCCAGTATCCAATGTTCAGGACAATAATACCTTCCAAGTTAGGCAGTTCAACTCGCTCACCATCCAGTTCTAGCTTTAAAGAAATGTAAGTAGTTAGTTACTACAGGGCATCGCATTTCCACACCTGTCCACTTGGAACTTTAATATGCATATCCACAGATGTGAGGCATGCCCGAGGGTAAGACAACCCCTCAAACTGAAGGCAGCCTGGCTGTTCCTTCTCTTCATGCAATGAAATGAATTATTTTAAAAAAAGACTTATTTATTCATGTATTTTATGTACTTGAGTGCTGCCTTTATACATACCAGAAGAGGGCGTCAGACCTCATTATAGATGGTTGTGAGCCACCATGTGGTTGCTGGGAACCGAACTCAAGACCTCTGCCAGAGCAGTCAAGTACTCTTAACTTTTCAGCAATATCTCCAGCCCATGGAATCACTTCTTAATTAATTAGTTTATTCCTGGTGTGTGTGCACACACACGTGTGGAGGTCAATCTCAGGTGTCACTCCCCAGGTGCTGTCCACGTTGGTTTCTGAGAGTGTCACTGCCTGGTTCATATTTCTTTAACTTGGGTTCTGGGGATTGAATTATGGTCCTCACTTGCACTACAAGCCCTTTACCAACTGAGCCATCTCCTCAGTCCCAAGTGGAACAGCTTTTAATCATGTTATCAACAATGTTCTTTTTTTCCCAATCCCTACTACCCTGCCATTATTTTAAAGATTTATGCCGGGTGGTGGTGGCACATGCCTTTAATCCCAGCGCTCAGGAGGCAGAGGCAGGTGGATCTCTGAGTTTGAGGCCAGCCTAATCTACAAAGTGAGTTCCAGGACAGGCTCCAAAAGCTACACAGAGAAACCCTGTCTTGAAAAAGAAAAAAAGATTTATATATTTAAACATTTTATGTGTAGTGTGAATACCTACATATATGTCTGTGTTCCACCTGCATGCCTGGTGCCAAGGGAGGTCAGAAGAGGGCTTCAGATCCCCCTGGGATGAGTTACTTGGGCACCTTGCTCTGTACAAAACAGAGAAAGCACCTTACATTCCTAAACCAGGAGCCTGGCACTATCTACGTGTGTTCTCCACTGCCAATCAGTAGGAAACCAGATGACACTCCTCTGTCTTGCACTGCTGACAGTATTTGCAGAACCCACCATCTCCTCTGTAATGTTTCTAGCAGGCTGTGTACTCCGGCCTCATTCCCCTCTCATTACATCAACTGGTATAAAGCAAGACATCACTCCCTCATTACAAGCCTTCACCGGCTTACCCCAGCACCCGAGGCAGAACTCAAGTTCCAAACAGGCTGGTACGACAGCCCATGGCTGGCCTCTGTCGGTCTGTCTTTAGCCTTGGCTCTTGCTCTCTCCCTCCCTGCAAGCCACGTTCTGCACTGAAGCTCTCTTACAAGCATCTGGGCTCTGTAGGCTCTGGGTTTGACCCCCAGAACCATATTCAATAAATCTTTCATGGAGAATCGTGCAATTCCTTCCCTGCTGGGTAGCTTCTCGGAGGCTTTCAGCTAAGGGTTCGCTGGATGGCAGCAGCTTTCTGGGGCTAGTGTATTAGGCTCCCTACTGCATGCTCATGTGGTCCATTCTTTTCCCAAGATCTTTATCATTCCTCCCCTTATTTTACAATAGCTTTGGGTTTCTCTAATTAATGTCTTTGTTGTTATTATTAACTATTACAGACTCTTTCTAGAAGCAAGCAAGATACACAAGACTGCTATATGTGATATTAGGGGTCTGTAGCAATACACAATCAACAATGTCTATTTTTACTGTTTATACATTTTTACTTGCTCTAATATGTAAGAGGTATCATTTAAAACAAGAATTCATATTTTAAACTTTCATGAGCATTCAGATGTGTCAGCACTTCGTGAGGAACTCTGCATTTGCTATCAGTTAGCTTACCAGTTAAACAGAATCTGGAAACAAACCAGGCTCCACGTGTGATGACCAGTTCCTGTGGCCATGAACTGGGACTTAGGAAAATTATTTCATTTCAAACAGTTTTGCTGTCTCTGGGAACATAGTAATTTTTTTTTTTGTTTTGTTTTTTTTTCGAGACAGGGTTTCTCTGTGTAGCTTTGCGCCTTTCCTGAAACTCGCTTGGTAGCCCAGGCTGGCCTCGAACTCACAGAGATCCTCCTGGCTCTGCCTCCCGAGTGCTGGGATTAAAGGCATGCGCCACCACTGCCCGGCATAATTTTTGCCAGATAGGTTGTACTAACAATTTAGAGGAATAATGAATACAAAGAATGTAGTCTAGTAGAGGCTATCAAGAGATGGCTCATTGGTTAAGAGCACCTGCTACTCCCACAGAAGACCCAGGTTCAGTTCCCAGGCACCCACATGGCAGCTTACAACTGTCTTGAACTCTACCTCAGGGGATCTGGTGCCCTCTTTGGGCCACTGAAGCCACCAGGAACACAAGTGGTACACTTAAATATATGCAGGTGCAACACTCATATACATAACAAACAAAGACCTTAGCCAAGTGTCTGGCACTTGACATCCATGAACACTCAATATCCATGAACAAAGTATGTTTACAGAAAACTCAGCATTTGTTAAAGAACTTCAGAATCCAGACAACACCCAAGCCTCTAGAAAAGACATTAGTAGCTTACCTCAATTTTTTTATTCAGATCTTTACATTCTTGCACTAAACAATCTTTAGTTCCATAGAATAAATAAACAGCCTACGAAAATGGACAAAATACGGCATTAAAGCATCGAGAAGACACTGTAGCAAAGCTCCTGCTATGTCACAAACCACTGTTTCCCATTCTGGCCTGGACACTGAGGGGCAGAAAAACAGAAATGCCTCTGGCAGGCAACCCGATTTCACACCCTTTAAACACGCATTCAACACTGCATTTTATCATGCAACTGTGGCAGGAGAATTCTAGGTGAACTGTGGCCATGACACATGCAATGTTAATTGTCTCTCTCTTTGGAGATAGGGTCTCATGAAGCCCAGGCTGGCCTAGAATTTGATACTAAGTTTGAATCCGCCTGCCTCTACCTCCTGGGGGCTGAGACTGCAGACGGTTGGTTGTCACCACACCGGGGTTCATGAGGTGCTGGGGTTACACCCAGGGCTACACGCACCACACAGGGCTCTTCCAACTGAGCAACGTGCCCAGGCCCGCCTTTCTCCCCTCTGGTAGGGTCTTGCTATGTATTCGACTGGCCTTCAACTTGTGGTGATTCTCCTGCCTCAGGCCTCTCACTCTGTTAGAATTACAGAATCCCCCTTCTCTTTAGAAGGTGACAATAAAGCCCATTATTTTTTGTCTAACTAGTCTGTTTTCAGAGGGAATGTGGGATATGGCTGGGATGATTTGTGTTTAAACAGCATTGCCTCCTGAGTTATCCAAAAAGTGTATTTATATTATTTCTTGAAGTAAGAAAATTTTTTTTCCTAGTTCTCCAAATTATTTAAGGAAAATGCATATAAATCTAGCAATATTGTATAAACACTTTTTTTTTTTTTTTTTTTGGTTTTTCGAGACAGGGTTTCTCTGTGTAGCTTTGCGCCTGTCCTGGAACTCACTTGGTAGCCCAGGCTGGCTTCGAACTCACAGAGATCCGCCTGGCTCTGCCTCCCGAGTGCTGGGATTAAAGGCGTGCGCCACCACCGCCCAGCTAATATTGTATAAACACTTTTGAACATAGAAGGGTTGAGAGAAGATCTGAAGTTGCCAACTGTACAAAGAGCAACCTTTATTGTCGTAGTAACACCACTTTCAAAAAGATTTTATTTTCTGTGGACAGGTGTGTTGCCTGAATTTATGTCTATGCACCACACGTGTGCTTAGTTCCTGTAGAAATCAAAAGAGGACACCTGTTTCCCTGGAACTAGAGTTAGAGAGGGTTGTGAGCTGTCATGTGGGTGCTGGGAATCAAACCCTGGTCCTCTGCAAGAGCACCCAGTGCCCTTAACCACTGAGCCATCTCTACTGTCCCCTTAGCTTATTATTATTATTATTATTATTATTATTATTATTATTAAAATGGAACTAGTGTCTGTGAAAGAGAGCTCTCCTGGAAATTGTGATGAGTTTTTGCATCTATTGGATCCTGTAATGGCTGCTGCTACAATGTCTTCTTTTTATTACCAGTCCCAGGAGTGATTACTGGAATACAAAGAGAGATTTCAAAAACGGCCTGTATGATTTATAAAACTATAATACAACAGCAAAAATATTAGCAGAAGTTAATCAAGCGATGGGCAAATCGGGAACCAGTTTTACAAAATATAGCTGCTATAGATTATTTTTGCTCAAGTATAATCTTGGTGCCAATAATTTCCAGGCACATGTTGCTTTAATGTGTCAGAATTCTCTCATAGTATCAATGGTCGAATTGATGACCTGTATAAACAATGATGGGTGGTGGTGCACGCCTTTAATCCCAGCCTTCAGGAGGCAGAGGCAGGCAGATCTCTAAGAATTTGAGGCCAGCCTGGTCTACAGAGTGAGTTCCAGGATAGCCAAGACTACAAGAGAAACCCTGTCTTGGAAAAACAAACATCAAAGAGAGAGAGAGAGAAACAGAATCTCTCAAGTGACCTCTGAATGACCATCATGGTTAAGATGGCATTTTCCTTTCCTTGGTCCTCTGCTAGCTAATCTTACAGTTCTGTCATGCTTGTCCATAATAGCTAGACTAGTCATGCAGGCATTGCATTCAGCCTTGGCCTCTATTACAGCCACAATTTATTCTCTTTAAAAAATAAAAAGAGAGGAGCTTTAGGGGCATGGAGATCTTTGTGCTCACAGACATTCACACAGGGTTGTTCCTTCAGGGAACAAGTGAATGCAAAACCTGTTCTTTGCCCAGAAGGCTAAAGCTTTCTAGCCCTGTGACCTCTGCACTACCATGTGGCCAGAGATTTTTTCCGTCACCAGATCCTCCCCCAGACCCTATCATAAGCTTGTTTTTCTCAGTCAATCTACAGAACCCATCTTGATGGACTTTACAAAGAGTTTTGATGGAGTCACGTCTGGTGTGTGTTTAGCTTACTTTGTTCCTCAAGGAGATGTATGTATGCTTTGTTGTGCATGAGGGATTGAGTTAATCATTAGCAGAATAGTTTTCACCAAATTGTCCTGTGCTTAAATATGTTTAAACTAAACCACTTGGCTCAGACTCCTGAAGTCTGAACCGACACTGGCTACTGAGTCATGCAGTGCAGAACTGCCTTCTTGGCTCCCGAAGCTCATCTCTCTGCTGTCCATGAAGGTCACAAAGACACCCCACCCCCCAACCTAGTATGAAATTTCAACTATTTGTAAAACAGAAATAAGGAAACAACTAATTTGCATTATTTTTAACTGTCAAAAGTCACTTTAAAAACAGTGACCAGGTATGGTGGAGCACACCTTTAATCCCAGCAAAGGCAGGTAGGTCCCTGTAAGTTTAAGGCCAGCCTAGACTACATAGTGAGTTCCAGAACTACACAGAGAGACTCTGTCTCAAAGAAAAAAGTAAAATAAATAAATAAAAAATCCAAAATCAATAATAACAACAAACCAAACAAAAACAAAAACAGCCAAGCGGGGATGGCCAATACCTTTAATCCCAGCACTTGGGAGGCAGAGGCAGGTGGATCTCTGTGAGTTCAAGGCCAGCCTGGTCTACAGAGTGAGTTCTAGGACAGTCAGATCTGTTATACAGAGAAACCCTGTGCCCAGAAACCAAAGCAAACCAAATCAAAACAGAGAACCAAACCAAACCAAACCAAACAATACTACTATCAAAGGGATCAGCTATGCTAGGAACTGGAGTGACGACTTTCGCTAAGAGCCATGGGAACAAATGCTCCTTTCCTTACCTCATTTGCCTCGTGGAGCTTTCCTAAGCCAACAGAATACATTTCTCTATTAGTGACTTAACCAAAAACTTATTTTCCCTAGAATTTCTTTCAGTTATTTAAGATATATACTTTAACATATTCCAATTAACTTCCATCTAAGTAAACTATCCCAACTTTTAATTTTAAAACTCTCGTTACAGTTAACAAAATATATTTATGGATCTTAAGTAGAAATCCTATATAAAACAGAGCACGTAAATGTTTCCATGAGTCAGTCTGATCTGAGTCTAAGAGTGCTAAATAGAATTGAACTATTGATTTTTACTGTACCTTCGGTGATAAGCAGGAAATGCTATTTTATCCCACACACCTTGTTAAGAATTCTGCTGGAAAACAGAGACGGCGCCTTCTCACGATGAGCATGAAAATTGAGAGCCATGAGGGCATCGGGTCCAATAGAGAAGTAGTTGTTCATTGTGAACTCCTGGGAGAGAGGAACCGACAGTGACTCTACCAGCCGTGCCACTCACGGTCACCCTTAGTCCCAACTCTTGTTGAAAATGGATACTTTCTGTAGTTACTTTTCAGACTATCATGAACTGCCAGTGAAGCCGTGTGGTAATAACTACAGACATGACTCCCACCTTCCATTTCTACTCAGCATGCCGGATCTCAGACCTTCCAATCTGGAATGGCTCTGCATTTTCTTTTTTTGCTTTTTTGAGACAGGATTTCTCTGTTTAACAGCCCTGGCTGTCCTGGAACTGCTCTGTGCCCAGGCTGGCCTTGAACTCACAGAGATCTGCCTGCCTCTGCCTCCGGAGTGCTGGGATTAAATGCATGTGCCACCACCGCCCAGCTGCTCTGCATTTTCTATGCAGGATTTTTTAGTAACGTGTTTTCACAGTACTTGTTCTGTACCTTCTCTGTAACTTTCAGATTCTGTGGGTCTTAACTGTTTATTCCCTTTGTTTGTATTTTCCCAATTCAGTCTAAATTCTTCAGTCTACATGTCTAGCTCTGATCTCACATCTGAGCAAAAAGTGCAAACCTCCAGTCTCTTACTCAATACCCCACAGTCATTTGAGTCACCATGACAAATAACTCATTTCATTTCACGCCAAGCCCCAGATTCCTTATTTTACTGGTTAACATCATTTCCACATATCTAATAATAAAAACTAGAAATCTAGAGTTATGTATCTGCTTTCTTCCTCTTGTGGCCATCAGTTGCCAAGTCTTGGTTGGTCTGACTTTAAAATGCCTTTAAACTGAAAATAAAGTCTCTGAATTGTCCTCAAGGCTCTCCTTGTGTCCATAAGCTATGGTCACACCATCTCAGAATATTTTCTTAAAATACAGATTGGGTTTATGGGTACCTCAGTAGCAGAATGCTTGGGCAGCATGCGTGAGATCCTGACTTTGATCTTCAGTAAATAAATACTTCTCTATTATCTCTGTGTTGTTTGCTCTTTGCAGACATACCTCACTTGTGCGTGAGAAATCCTGTGTGCCTTTGCTGATCTAAATTAACCTGACCTGCCAGGGCAGAACTAAGTGCACCTGGGCAATGTTCTTTTCCACAGCACATTTTCTAGTCCAGCTTGGGGGCTGGTGATGTGGTTCAGCGGCGGAGTATTCATTTAGCACCTCCCAAATACAAGCCAACAGAAACAAACCAAACCAAAAAACCAAACAACCAGAACCAACAGTTCAGTGAGTAAGGCAGGCAGGCACTGGGGGGTTCTGCTTTGTACCCAGCTCCCTTTAGATACCAGTTCTCTCCGTCCTACCCACCTGGAATCGTGGGCCACAGACACTGTGTGCATTTGCTAAACTGCTCACAACCGAAGCACTAAAAACGTACCTTGGGTTTTCTTAAATTGTAGTATCCTTTGTTTGTTACCTGCACTTTCCATCTAAAAAACAGAAGTTAAAAAAAAAGAGTACTTTTAACCAAAAAAGCCTATATTCTAGATAAGCTGACATGAAAATTTCAATGCCATTTTAAAGTA
Organism: Peromyscus eremicus; assembly: GCF_949786415.1. Taxonomy (NCBI): domain Eukaryota; kingdom Metazoa; phylum Chordata; class Mammalia; order Rodentia; family Cricetidae; genus Peromyscus; species Peromyscus eremicus. Next base: position 72,000,578 of record NC_081423.1, read on the forward strand.
TCTGAGGACGTACCCACATCTAAGTGTGCAAATTTATAACTGAACTATTTACAATACCAAGAACAAGACATCAAAATCTGTTATAAGTACAACTACTATAGTTCTTTCCACTTAAATTACATTTAACTTGTTTTTGGTTTCTTTCTTTCTTTTTTTAAAGATTTACTTATTTATTTATTAAGCACACAGTGTCTGTCTGCATGAATGCCTGCATGACAGAGGAGGGCATCAAATCCCATTATAGATGTCACCATGTGGGTGCTGGGAATTGAACTCAGGACCTCCGGAAGAGCAGCCAGTGCTCTTAACCATTGAGCCGTCTCTCCAGCTCATGTTTTTGGTATCTTTTTTTTTTTTTTTTTTTTTTTGGTTTTTCGAGACAGGGTTTCTCTGTGTAGCTTTGCGCCTGTCCTGGAACTCACTTGGTAGCCCAGGCTGGCCTCGAACTCACAGAGATCCGCCTGGCTCTGCCTCCCGAGTGCTGGGATTAAAGGCGTGTGCCACCACCGCCCGGCATGTTTTTGGTATCTTAAGACAGGTTCTTAACTGGATGGCCCAGGTTGGCCTCAAATTCATGGCAATTCTCTCCTGCTTCAATCTCCCAAATGCTGGCATTACAGGTATGAGTTACCATGCCTGACCAACATCAGTGAATTTTATAGCTACGCAAGTCTTCATTTCTACAAATCAAGTAGCAGACTTGCCAGCACAGTGTAACTTACCGGTCTAGTTTGACTCCGTCTGCTTCCATTACATTCCTTAAGACCTGTGCAACCGGGATTTCTCCAGCATAGCCTGTACCCCAGCCCAGGGTATTGGACAGATCGTTGCCTGTTCCCAGAGGTAAGACTGCAACCTGTGGAATGTACTTTTCTTGTCCCTAGAACAGAGAAGATGTACTGCAGATTTTTCTCTTTGGATTATTTGTAGCATAATAGTATTTTGTAAAATTTAAAGACTAAAGCAACAAAGACAAAAATATAACAACTGTAGGTTGTGGTAACTCCTTAATCTCAGTGTTTCATTCCTAACTATCCAAACTGGCTTCATCTTCTAGTAGTCACCTGCTCCTTTCATTCTTTTTGGGGGTGGTGCTAGGAACTGAACCTACACATGCTAGGCAAGTGCTCTACTGCATCATCAGCCCCCATTAGAGTAGTTCTTAAAGACAGATACCTTAATCTTCATTTCATCAACTGCATCGAGGACCCAGCCCACAGTGCCGTCCCCTCCACAAACAAGGACTCGAACTGAGTTATAAGGAAGAAGCGTGCACAGCTGTAGGGCTTTGATCGGGGGCGTCTTAGTTACATCAAACACCTAAGAATAAAATAACAAGAGAAAGACCATGTTCACTCCACACTGTCCTTCACCTGCAGATGAACAGAGGAACAGCTGAGCAGCAGTGCTGGCTATTAGGTATTCTCCTCTGACAGCTCCCCGAGACAGGGCCAGTCCCCTATAGGAATATTCCTATTCACATCCAGTCCACTGACCTACAAAGGAGGAACTGGCCTCATTGTACTGATTAGTACAATGACACAGGCCCAGGAGGGTAAGTCAGCTGCCTGTGATTCTGCGGAGAGTCTAAGTCTACAATACCATTTGACTCCTTTCTATTCACATCAAACTAGAGCATGGTAAGCTCACCTTTAGCTGGTATTCTGTACTTTATGCTTTAAAACAAAACTAGTGCAAATTTCTAGAAACTAATTAATTTTGAAAAATACACTATGACCTGAAACGTAAGGACTCCGAATATCTATAAATATTTACTGACACACGAAAATACTTAGAGACTAATGCCCTCTGTACAGGTGACTTCTGTGGTATAGTTTAGAGTAATCCAAATGCAGGGACAATCTCTCAACTAGATAAATCGGCACGTATCTGTTAAGTTACTTTTGTCCCCGGGTTTGGAATTATGAGGCTCTATTCCAAAGGGAGAAAATATTTACATCTTTGAGGAAATGCAAATTTGTGCATCTTACTGTTAATGGTACTTTCCCTCTTTGGTGCTAGGGACTGGATCTGGGGTCTTGCATGTTAGGCAATTACTTTATCATTGGGTTACTACTTCAATATGAAAATGTTTTTTTACACTTTATACTTACAGAAGGAAAAGCAATTACATTTCTGATTACTACAAAATGGATTGTTACCTACTAGCATAGTCACACAATCTTTTTCTAAAAAAACGTGTTTTTGAGCCAGGTGGTGGTGGCGTACTCTGTTAACCCCAGCTCTCAGGAGGCAGAGGTAGGCAGATGTCTTTGAGTTCAATGCCAGGCTGGTCTACAGAGTGAGTTCCAGGACAGCCAGGGCTGTTACACAGAGAAACCCTGTCTCGAAAAACCAAAAAGCAAATAAATAAATAAATAAATAAATAAATAAATAAATAAATAAATGTTTTTGAGAGAGGATCTTACTGTGTAGACTGGACTGGCCTTGAAATTAGAAATCCACCTGCTTCTGCCTCCTGTGTACTGGGATTATAGGAACATGCCATTACCCCTGGATTATGTATATTCAGTTTTCATGGCATGCCTCCCCTCATTTTAAAAATCAAGGTATAAGTTACTTATCAAAAAAAATTCCTTTCTAAAAATGAAAAGGTCGTTGATTTTAGTTTGTGCAACTACTACAATAATCCAGTTTATAACTTTTTTTTTTTTTTAAAATAAGATGTCTCAAGGTCCCTTTATAGTCACTTCCCATTTCTGTCCCCAGGCAATGAAAAGTTTACCTCCACTCTGTTGAGTTGCCCTGCTGGATAGGTCACATGAATGCAGTAATACGGTGTGACTGATCCCTTCAGCCTTGATTGATTTAGCAGTGCCTTTTTAAAGTTCACTTGCTATCATGTACAGTTTTTCTCTCTCATTCACTGAAAAGTATTCCACTTCATGAATACACAAGTTGTTTATCCACTCACCAGCCGACGGGGTCGAGCTGTTCCATTTTTAGGCAATTATCAATAATACTGCATCTAACATTTGCACCCAAATCTCTGTGGGACCCAAGGTTTCATTTCCCTTGAAATGGGATTGCTAGGTGATATGGTTTTTATTATGTATTTACTATAAATAAAGGCTTGAGTCTTTTATAATTATTATGCTTTCCTATGACTAGGTAGTGACTTAAGACATCAATAACCATTGCATTTCAGGAAAAGTAACAGCTGAAAATAAGGAGACCCAGGAAGCAAGGTTTTCTCTGTAGTTACCTGGACTGGATTTAACAGGATCCTAAACTCTCCCAAAAGTCCTTCTCCCATGTTGGTTCCGCTCCGAGAGTTGGCCAGGATTATTAATGGGGTCCACTGCTTTCCAAACTTAGAAGCTAGCTAAAAAATGAACATGAACAAAACGGGGTTGGTGTCTGAGAGATGGCAAACAGAAAACTTTCCTTAGTAGCAATGGTGCTATAATTTGCTGAAATAAGAATTATACCAGTACTATCAACACAATAATGAAAAACAAGCCCAAGAATGGCAGAGGACCTTATGGCTTGACCTTTCACTCAATGTAGACTTCTTGTGTGCATACGTCTCCATGTAACAGTGAGACAACCCCCTTGGATATTTTCCTCAGGAGCCCCTCCTTTCCTTCCTGTCTTTTGAGACAGTCTCACTACATAGCCTTGGTTGGCCTGGAACTCACAGAGATCAACCTACCCCTGCCTCCCAAGCGCTGGGATGAAAGGTGTTGGCCACATACCCACCAGGAGAGGCTATCTTCTTTCTTGAAATAAGGTATCTCGATGGGTCATGGGAACTGTCAGTTATGTAGGCTGGCTAGCCACCAAGCCCTAGGAGTACTGTGTTCCTCAGGCAGGGGTTACAAAGAGATGCTGAGAACTGAGCTCAGGTCCTCAGGCTTGCATGGCAAGTGTTTACTGACCGAGCCACTTTCCTAGGCTCCACAGTATTCTTTCCACATCATCCTTTTGAAGAAATTAAATTTAATCAATCTGCCATGTATGCGTGTATCCTCAGAAGCCAGAGGGTGCCAGATAATCTGGAGCTGGAGTTACAGACAGGTATGAGCTGCTATGTGGGTGCTGGGAATTGAACTTGGGTCCTCTGGAAAAGCAGCCAGTGCTCTTACTGCTGAGCCATCTCTCCAGCCCCTTTATCATTCTTTAAGCAATTTGAGTGTGGTTCCCAGAACCCACTTCAGGTGGATCACAACAGCCTAGCAGGAGTCCTTTTGAATATGAATATCCAAGCATATCCTAATGACTTCCGACTAATACTGTGGGGCTGGCAGGATGGCTTATCAGGTAGAAGCTTATCGCCAAGCCTGATCCCCGAGTTCAATCTCTGGAGCTCACTGGGAGAAAGAAAGAAACCAATTCCCAAAGTTATGGCACATGTACACCCCACCCCGATGAAATAAATAAATGTAGTAAACATTTTAAAAACATATTTTATTTTCATTTTCAGTTGTGTGTGTATGTGTGTAATGTGTATATGTGAGTGCAGGTATCCATGGAGTCACACATGTGCTTATGGTACACGAATATACATGAAATAAATGAATAAAAAACTTTAAAAGAACTCATTAATAAAGCAGTCCATGCTACTGCTAAATCAGATTAGTATAAAATTAAGATGAAAATGGTGTTCTTAACCATTTTTATTGATTTTTCTAATTTTGCTTCTAAAACAATCACACTCATCACATAATTTTCAACACAACTGCTATGTTCAAATACTTGAAACGTTACATAGGTTGAGTATGCTTGAACCAGAAGTGTCTGTCTGTCTGTCTGTCTGTCTCTCTTTTTTTTTTTCTGAGACAGAGTTTCTGTGTGGCCTTGGATATCCTGGAACTCACTCTGTAGAGCAGGCTGGCCTCGAACTCAAAGATCCACCTTCCTCTGCCTCCTGAGTGCCGGAATTAAAGGTAAGTGCCACCATGCCTCACCAGAAGTCTTTTTTTCTTTCTTTTTCTTTTTTGGTTTTTTGAGACAGGGTTTCTTTGTATAGCCTTGGCTGTCTTGGAACTCACTCTATAACCCTGGTCCTCTGAAAGAACAGCCAGTACTCTTAACTGCTGAGCCATCTCTCCAGCCCCTGGTTCTTAGTTTCTGCTCTGCATTCCAGAACTTGCTATATAGACTAAGCTGACCATGAACTTTTGGTCCTGCTGCCTTGACCTCCCGAGTGCTGCTATTAAAGTTGTTTGCAATCATGAGGGACTGTGGGCAAGGTTTTATGGCTTACCATAATGACATTTTAAACCCCTTAACCTCTTACTTACTTAATTCCCTTTTTCCCCCTCAAATACAAAGAATTAACTACCTTACATACCAACTTTAAGTGAATAAATTTGTAAGAAAATAAACTAATTACCGCTTCATAATCAGTCTTTTTGTCTTTACGCATCTGGTTAATGGAGGTTAAATAACCTGGTGGGATGATGAGATTCTTGAATTCTCCAAAATCACACTTTTCATTCTTTAAGCTGCTCTTCATACACTCATCATGGACTGTTTTCTGGCACCAAACACACCTGAGGAAAGAAGAAACAGCTGTCAATTTATTTTAAACCAGCGTTCCTAATCCACAAACCACACTTCTGTCAAAAGTTAAAAGTGTATCCACACACAAATAAATGTAGCAAAAACATTGCACAAAAATATACTCCTGGGCTGGAGAGATGGCTCAGAGGTTAAGAGCACTGACTGCTCTTCCAGAGGTCCTGAGTTCAATTCCCAGCAACCACATGGTGGCTTATGACCATCTGTAATGAGATCTGGTGCCCTCTTCTGGCATGCAGTCATACATGCTGTATACATAATAAATAAATAAATCTGTAAAAAAAAAAACTCCCTATGATCATACTTTTAAAAATGCACAAATAATTTCTCAGGGCAATTTTGTAACATGGTAGACACCTGCAGGTACAACCCCCTAACAAGGTCAATCTAGAACAACAGCTGTATGTATTAGAAATGTGTATGCTTTAGTGTAAACCTGTTCATGACATCTGTAGTTCCTCAGGTGTGGTTTGGCAACTTTCAGCTTGTGTGTAGAAAGTAGAGCATCCTATTTCTTTTAGGAGCTGACAAACAGTTCCATGTCTGCCTCTGAAACAAAGATAGAACTCGTGTATCCAGATTTGCCTCTGTGTTGGGTACCAGTGCCAACGACAGGCAGGAACAGTGTTGGCAAGACTCAGGCTTTCTATTATTAATCTGCTAAGCTATTTAATCCACTCACAGATAAGACAGATCTGACTGAGCAAAAGCAGGCCACCAGAGAAGGACAGAATTAACTCATTTAAAAAGGAGGGAATAAACACTTTTCTGTCAGATGTGAACTCTTGGCCTTTGATTTTAAAGGTGTTTTTTTTCCTTATGGATGTTGAGATTTGTCAAGTAATTACTGTTTACTCGAGAGTTCTATTGATGGCTAAAAATAGATACCTGTACCTTGTGTTGGAGACAATGACAACACAACTTGCTCATGCCATTTATAAACACCGGCTTTCAACGTCAGAAACTGGAATAGGTGGTTATACAGTTGATGTGAACACACCCATCTACGGTGGTGTTCAGCTAACTACTATTGTATGTGGCATTATTGTTTTGAGATAAAATGCTATTTGATCCTCTCTGGCCTTGAACTCTTAATCCTAATGCCTCAGGTTCCAGAGTGCTGGGATTATAGGGTAGTGCCACCAAGCCTGGATTGAGTAATTTTTTATTTTCCTCCAGTGCTGGGGATGGACCTCAGAACTTGTTCACGATATTCAAATGTTCTATTACCTACCTACCTACATCTCCAGCTCAGCTAACTCTAACCTACTATATTATATTTATTTTTCCTTGAACATCACATTTATTTATGGGGGAAAAGGGTCAAATTTCACTACCAATTTTTTAAGCTAGGTGAGACTGAGACACCAATCTACTTAACTACTTAACTTCCTGGGTTCCCATCTGCACAGCTTATCAGATCTGACATGTAAAGTTTCCCATTTCAGAAGTGCTGTTCTGGTATAAGACAAACAAATCAATCAACCACACACACACAAAACAAAAACCTATAGTGCTAAAAAAAACAGGGGCAGGGGCTGGGGAGATGGCTCAGCAATTAAGAGCATTTGTTGCCGGGTGGTGGTGGTGTATGCCTTTAACTCCAGCACTTGGGGGGCAGAGGCAGGCGGATCTCTGTGAGTTCGAGGCCAGCCTGGTCTACAAAGCGAGTTCCAGGACACCTAGGACTGTTACACAGAGAAACCTTGTGGGCGGGGGAGGGGGGCAACAAAACAAAACAAAACAAACAAACAAAAGAGAAAGAGAGCGTGAGCGTGAGCGCACATGTGGGTGTGAATGCATTTGTTACTCTTGCAGAGGACCTGGGTTAGATTCCCAGCAACTACATTATCAAACCTGGGGCTTCATATATGCTAGGAAGGCATGCTACCAACTAAGTTAGATTCCCAGCCCCTAAACACATTTTTTTTTAAGTACTATTCATTAGTGCCTAAAAACTTGCCTTGATGGTAAAAAAGAAACCCTACCGTTTTAATCCAGAGGTCTCTGATAACTAGGTCAACTGGTTTTGCCTTTTTTGTGAACTTAGTTATGGGCTATATCCATTTTTTTCTTTTCTTTTGAGACAAGGTCTTACCATGTAGCCTTGGCCATATCCATCTTTCATTAGTTTTTAGAAACTTCCACATATTCATCTACCCACCTATCTATTTATCTTCTAATGCATCACTTATGTGTTAGAGAGGCATACGTGGAGGTCAGAGGAACACTTCTGGGAGTGTTTCTCCTTCTTCCATGTGGGCCCTGGAGACTGAACTCAGGTTGTAAGACTTGGTGGCAAGAGTCTACCCACTGAGCCAGCTGATGACCCTTCCATTAGGTTCTGATAACTGCATACACTTTCATGGACTCAGAAAATTTTTTTTGTCATAGTTATAAAAAAATGTATCAGTCTGTTTTTAATTTATTTATCGAGACAGTCCCATGTATCCCAGGCTGGCCTTGAACTCTGTAGCCAAGGATGACCCTGAACTCCTGAGCCTCCCCACGTGGGAGCTTCGAACTGAACCTGGGTCCTCTGGAAGAACAATCAGTGCAATCACTGAGGCACCACTCCAGCCCAAATATAAGGAATTCTTTTTTTGTTTGCTTTGCCTTTTGAGACTGGGTCTTACTACGTAGCACTGGCTGTTCTGTAACTCACTATGTAGCCAAGGCTGGCCTTGAACTCATAGAGAGCCTCCGGTCTCTGCCTCCCAAGTGCTGGGATTGAAGGTGTGCTCCACCCCGCCTGGCTAATATAATGAATTTTTAAATGCAATCCGACCCCTTACTTCCATGAGAAAAGAAGTGAGAAAAGCAAAAGGAAGGCTGGGGAAGGACGGAACAGTGGTTGGGGTAGACGCAGGACTCTATGAAAACTCACAGAGAGTGGATTCCAGAGGAGAGTGAGCAGGATGAAAGAGTAGTTACCTGTATGCATGAGAATACCAAAGAGAAACTATTTTGTATATTAATCCAATACATTTTTGAAAAGTTAAATGTGAGACTAGAGAGATGACTCAGTGGTTGAGAGCACTGGCTGCTCTTGAGGACCCAGGTTTGATTCCAGCACCCATCTGGCAGCTCACAACCGTCTGTAACTCTAGTTCCAGGAGATCAGATGCCTTCTTCTGGCCTCCCTGGGTACTAAGCACAATGTGATGCACAGACATACACACAGGCAAAAGACTCACAACACATACAATTAAAAAAGAAATCTTTAAAAAATTAAATCAGATTTAGGAATATGGTGACCATATATGCTTGGCTGTGAATATCTTGATTTAAGTTTATTTTTTGGCATAATTATTAATATTGCTCCTTTCTGCTCTCAATGTGTTTTAGTGTGGACAATAAACTCATAGATAACAAGAATTTTAGCCAGGCAGTGATGACACATGCCTTTAATGCCAGCACTCAGAAGGCAGAGGCAGGTGGATCTCTGAGTTCAAGGCCAGTGTGGTCTATATAGCAAGTTGTAGGACAGCCAGGGCTACACAAAGAAACCCTGTCTTGAAAAAAAAAATTTTTTTTTTAAAGAGAGGATGAAGAGATGGATCAACAATAAAGAGTGCGTACTGCTCTGGAAAAGGACCCGAGTTTGGTTCTCAGGAACATGCTGGGACGCTTACAACCACCTACAACTTCAGCTCTGGTGTGTGTGTCCGTGTGTCACCCTCTGTGGTCTCTGTGTCTACACTCATGTGTACATACCCCCACACACAGACACACAGCAGCTCCACAGCTAGGATCCCCTTTGTGCTTCAGCTCCTCAAAGTACGGGTGGGACTTTCTACGTGTTGGGAATAAAACCCGTTACATGGTGGGATCCAGACCAGGCTCTGACAGGGCTGGGTGTTAGAAGTCTTGGGAATCAGTCCCAGCTTATCTTCAATTGTTCTCAACTGTTCAACAAGCCAGAGGAAATGATCTGCAGGGCAGCACTGCTTTCCACCAGCCTCCAAACAGACGCCTGTTTAAGACAGCATTCCACACGCAAAATGCACTCTTCACTGTATATGCTGAAGCCATAAAAATATTCTCAGTTTAACTCAGGTGACTCATCTGAGACACTAGTCCTGGAAGACCCGACAAAAGAAACATTCCTTTCGGAGCTGGTGAGGCCCAGTAGCCCGATGACTTGAGTTGGAGTCACAGGACTCTCGTGGTGGATGGGAACTGACTCCACAGAATTGTTTTCTGACCTCCACATAATGCAACTCCATTGCCAGTGTGCACCCCTCTCATAAGTATACTAATAGAAGACGTAAAAATACTCTCTCTTTTTTTTTTTTTGCCTTGTGTCAAATTCTTCACTCCAACACCAAGAGCTGTGTTAGGAAAAGAAATGTAAAGCGCTGCTTTGGGATGACCCTTGTTTTCACTGTCCCAAACCAAGAATCAGTTGGTTTGTGACGAGCAGAAAGTTACTTCGTGTACCCTTCATTTTTCCCTTATATAAAATGGGGTGCTACTGAGTAGCCACAAGGCAGGCGGCAATGAAGAGGTCTCTGATGAAAATTAAGAGCCCTGACAGGGGTGGGAAAGTAGGGGTGGGTTGGTGGTGGAGTCCAGTTGGCAGAGTGCTTGAGTAACATGTTCAGGGCCTTTGAGTTGGAACCCCAGCACCCCACGAAATGACCCGTAATCTCAGCACTGGAGAGGTGAAGGCAGAAGGATCAAAAGTTCGAGATCATCCTCTGCTCTCCAGTGACTTTGAGGCCAGCCTGGGCTATAGGAGACCCTGTCTCATAAACGGGAGTGGGTGGGTGGGTGGGGAAGCAACATCTAAATGGAACTGCCCATGAACGCCAGGGATGCTTGTGAGCGTTTAGGCCATTTGCTGCGTTGAATTTAGGTCTCTTGACCCAGTGTTTGCACACCTGCCCCCCCTCCCTCTCCCTCACAACTCCCCCTCCCATCCCCTCACAAAGGCCATACCTGTAATCGCAGAGCTTAGGCTGGCTGCCGCACTGCTGCTTGCAGACGACACAGGAAGAGCACAGGGGCACGTTGCCGCGGATCCAGTGGTGAGGCATGGCATCTGCGGCCTGGCTGTCGTTCTTGAGCATGATCTCCTTGCACTGGAAGCGCTTGTCCGCCTTCTTGAGACAGCCCTCGTCCACGCGGAGGCCGCAGCAGTCGCAGAAGGCTCCCTGCAGGATGTGCTGCGCGCACACGCAGCAGTAGGTGGGGTGGCTGAACAGGTCGGTGTCACGCCAGCCGTGCTTGCTCTTGCGGAAGATGTCCCTGCGGTGCAGCTGCCGGCGCGACCGCTGAATGCTACACCACAAGGTGATCAACACCGGCAGCAGCACGGAGCACAGAGTCCATAGGACCAAGTGGCCATCGGGAAGCAGGCCCCGGGTGGGCGGATTGGTCAGCCGGTCCCCCTCCATCTTCCCAGGCTGGGGCGTGGCCTACGGAGCGGCCGGGTCGCCGAGCTCGCCTTAGGACTCACAGCGTGGGGTTGCGGCTCGCCTTCGCAGCGCGCGGCCTCGGCCCCCGGGCCCGCACCCCGCGGGCTCGGTCCAGCGCAGGCCAGGACCGCCACACTGCGCTCACAACGGCCGTCCCGCGGGGTCTCGCCCGCGCCCCTCTCGCGAGGTCTCCGGAGACCTGAGTCCGCTCGCGCGGCCCCGGGTTCTAACCTGCAGCCAAGCCGGCGGGCGCCGTCCCACCCGCACGCTGCGAGACCGGCTTTGGGTGAGAAGGCCGCGCTTGTGGCGCGCACCTGCGCAGTCCGCACGCTGGCCCTCCGCGGCGATGGGTGGGCGGGGCCTGACGCTCCCAGAGCATGGGCGGGGTCGGATAGGACCCAGGCCTATGATGGCGCATTCCGCTGGTGGGGCGGGGTTAGAAAGAGGCGTGGCCTGCGCAAACGAAACCCGTTTATAGGCGGGACGAGATGTAGGGCGGGGCCCGCGGCGGCGCTTCCCTTGAGTGGGCGTGGTCAGGTATGAGGGCGGGGCCAGGTCTGGGGGCGAGGTGGAGGCTGGAGGTGGTCCGGAATGTGGAAAAAACTTTACTGATCTGGAGCGTAGGAAAGGATGAACACCCTAGAAACGAAGACTTAGTGTGGAGTGAGGCGTGGTTTAGGGAAATAAGGGGCGGAGCAATATTGAGGATGTTAATGTAGATGGTTGACCGGCTAAAGGAAGTTCTACTATAAACACTTAGAGTATTTGATCTTCAGCCTGACCCACTTCCTCACCGGTGGAGGTAGGGTTGACGTGGTTATGATTGTTGGAGTGGGGAAAACTGTCTCTTTTGAAAGTATAACGTCAAAGATTGACAAAAGTCACCAGTGCTCTTGCTTTCTGTATTTACATATTTATATATTGGTGCTGGGGATCGAACTCAGAGGTATCACATGCTAGACAGCATTGTACTGAGCTACCCTAGACTTCTTACTGGTATTATTACACACATACTGGATGATTGCTAGGTGCCAATTACTATGTGGTAAATCCCAGCTCTCAGAGGGCATCAGGCCTGTAGAAACCTGTCTAGCAAGAATTATTAAGGGGGCTGGGTGGTGGCGGCTCATGTCTTTAATCCATGTAGTGGACAGGCAGAGGCAGACAGATCTCTGAGTTCGAGGCCAGCCTGCTCTACAGAGTGAGTTCCAGCATGGCCAGGGCTACACGGAGAAACCCTATCTCGAAGAACCAAAAAAGAAAGAAAAAAAGAAAGAAAGAAAGAGCAAAAAAGAAAAAGAACAGGAAAGGGAGGAAAAAAAAAAACCCGATTATTAAAGGCTGGAGAGATGGTTCAGAGGTTAAGAGCTCTTCCAGATGAACTGAATTTGGTTCTCAGCACCCGTGTCTGTTAGCGGTACAACTCAAGCTCCAAAAGATCAGACGCCCTCTTCTGGCCTCCTCTGGAACTTGCATGCACATGACACAAAATAAAATAAAATAAAATAGCTGGGCATGGTGGCCTGCAGAGGAGGATGGATCTCTGTGAGTTCAGGGCTAGCCTGAACTACATAGCAAGGTCAACCCCATCCAAATCACTTTGTTTTACTTCGGCCGTCCATGAGCCCGTGACAGGGTTCAGCAGGCTACTGCTTAGCCTAACAACCTCAGTTTGATTCTTGGGACCCACAGGTGGAAGAAGAGAACTGATTCCCAAGTTGTCTGTGGGGATCTGAAAAAAAAAAAAGGCCCCCAAAGGGTGTGGCATTGTTAGGAGGAGTGGCCTTGTTGGAGTAGGTGTGGTCTTGTTGGAGGAAGTGTGTCACTGTGGGGGTGGGCTTTGAGGTCTCATATATATTCAAGCTACACCCAGTGAGAGAGACCACTTTCTGTTGCCTGTGAGTCAGGATGTAAGAACTCTCGGCTCCTTCTCCAGCACCATGTTTGCTGCCTTGCTGCCTGCATGCTGCCTTGCTTCCCGATAGGACAATAATGAACTAAACCTCTGAAACTGTAAGCCAGCCACCACAGTGTTTTTCCTTTATAAGAGTTGTTGTGGGCATGGTGTTTCTTCAGAGCAATAGAAACCCTAACTAAGACATTGTCCTTTGACCTCCAGATACTCTCTGTGCCCTGTGAGGACCCACACACATACACACAAACATAGATAAATAAGTAAATAAAATTAAAAAAAAAAAAAGAATTACTTTGGTCATCCAGGCCAGCTTCAGTCTAAGCCATGTAAGAGTTCCTGTAATTTCTTGTTGCTGTGGGAACCTTGCCCTGATTCCCCTTTTCTCGGGAAAGAGGCCTGAGATTCTTATCACTTTGAGACAGTTTCACTATATAAGCCAGGTTCGCCTCAAATTTGTGTCAGTCATTGTTGTGGGATATTTGATCACACAGTGAAACCCGAGACTGTGTTCATAAAATCAACCTTGGATCAGGAGGCGGAGCCAGCAACTAGTTGACAGGAATAGAGAGCATGGAGGAGGCAGGAAGAAGAATAGAGAGACTTAGAGTTTTGCCAGTTGTTTGTTTGTTTGGTTTTTTTTTTTTTTTTTTTTTAGATTTATTTCTTTATTATATACACAGTGTTCTGTCTGCAGGCCAGAAGAGGGCGCCAGATCACATTACAGATGGTTGTGAGCCACCATGTGGTTGCTGGGAATTGAACTCAGGACCTCTGGAAGAGCAGTCAGTGCTCTTAACCTCTGAGCCATCTCTCCAGCCCCCTGTTTGTTTGTTTGTTTGAGACAGCTGGAGAGATACTCTCTTTCTTGCTAAGTCCAAAAAGGAAGGTCATCTGGTTGCTTCTTGTCTTCTCTGAGCTAGCAGGCTTTCACCCCAACATCTGACTCCTGAGTCTTTATTGGTAGAATGATACTTAGTTAAAAACTACATTTGGCAGCAGCAGAGTGCAGACTGTGGGCTGCAGGGCTGCAGACAGTAGTTAAAATATCAGTAGATTCAGGTGTAGCCGCGAAACCAACGGAAAAAGAGGTCATCCTGCCTCTGCCTCTCGAGTGCTGGGAATACAGGCAAGTACCACTTTGCCTGGCTGTGGGAGTCAGCATTTACAATAGCTATCAGCTGATGAGCTAGCCCAGCAGCACACTGTGAGTCTGAGTCTGGCATACCTAGCAGTGTGGAATTGGAAGATGGAGGTGATACTGGTAAATGGGAAGATGATCAAACGGGCTGGCGAGTGCTGGGAATAGAGCCCTGCCCTGCACAGGTAGAAGTCCTGCCTCCCAGGCTCATCATTCCACCGCTGGGTCTTACATCCTCATCTGTAACAGGAGTGAGTGTGGGAAGACCTCTACAGCGTTCCTTCTGCTCTGTCCACTGGCACTGTGTGTACAAAGTCACCATTTTCTATAAATCCTTCTGGGTGCAGAACCCTTCCATTTTTGAAGAGGCAACAGAAGAACATACTCTTAGAAAAAAAATATTTCTCTCCATTTTTTCCATTGTCGAATATTTGGAACACACACACACACACACACACACACACACACACACACACAAATGTGCCCAAGTGTCTTACCAGGGACAACTGGTGTTTAAACATTTTGACCTGTTTTCCTTCTGTTGTCTCCTTTTTTCCTTTTGAAAGAGGCTCTCATTTATCCAGAGTTGTTCTCGAACTCACTATATAGCTGAGGATGACCTTGAGCTTCTGACCCTTCTGCCTCCACCTCCCAAGTGCTGGAACTACAGGCGATCAGCATCAAGCCTGGTTTACTTGGTGTTGGGGATGGAACCCAGGGCTGCACAGTGGGCAAGGCAAGCCCTCCACTCACCGAGCTCCAGCCCTCTTCTGTTGTTCTCTTTAGAAACAGTGGCCTACCTTTTTCTGTACACACTTGGGGCACATGGTAACAGTCTTTTTTTTTTGCGGGGGGAGGGGGTGTTTCGAGACAGGGTTTCTCTGTGTAGTTTTGCGCCTTTCCTGGAACTCACTCCGTAGCCCAGGCTGGCCTCGAACTCACAGAGATCTGCCTGCCTCTACTTCCCGAGTGCTGGGATTAAAGGCGTGCGCCACCAACGCCTGGCAGCGTGGTAACAGTCTATCGTTGTGTTTCAAATTTAGATTTCAAGATTGTGTGTGTGTGTGACAGAGTCACACTGTATAGCTCAAGTAAGCCCCTAACACATGGTGATTGCCCTGCCTCATTCTCCCCGGTGCTGAGGTTACAGGTGTGCATCACAATGCTTGGCAACAAAATAGCTTTTACATATTTTCAAGTCATGTTTACAGTCTAAACAAGACCTGAACAATGGCACCTGTTGACATGCCAGCATGTCTCACAAGGCTGCAACCCTTAATGGAAAGCTGCAATCAATTAGTGACTGCTGAGAGGGAGGACCGGGCCTGCCCAGGGAGAAGCCTCCTACTTGATTATCCAGTGTCAAGTGGTCAGCCCTAAAAACACCTACATATGAAAGACACTACATGGACTCAGCAGATTGTATTTATACATTTCTCTGTATATATATATATATATAATTAAGAAAGAAGGTCACATTTAGTGGCTGCATAATATTCCATTCTGTACTATTCTGTAATATAATATTCCATCTGATCCACACTTTATGTAGCCCCACTTCCATAATTAGTGAAGTTGTTCCTAGTATATGTTATTACAAACAACTCACTTATAGGAATTCCAACCACACCCCACGGTTGCGCATGCCCAGCAGGACACTTAAGTCATTTCCCCCTAGTCATTTCTGGGTCATACATCCTGCATGACCCATGACCCTGTGGCTGCATGGTTGCGTAAAGTGCGAGGCGCAACCACGTGATTTTTTTTAAATTTAATTTAATTTTTTTTCTATTATCAGCTTGATACAGTACAAATTCTTATCCTAATAGTGAAATGTTTCACTGAAGCTTGCCCAGTGATTGAGTAAAACCAAAACTTATTATAAGCCACAGTCAGGTCCCCTCAACCACGTGATCTATGTGCATGCGCAGGCAGCTTGGCTTTAAAAGCTGGCTCCCATGTTCCCCTGCTCCCTTCACACACGTGTCCTTTCAGCAGGCCTGATCACATCTATCCTTCTCTCCTCATCTTAATAAAACTCTTGTTAGTGGATTCTGTCACGTTTCATGACTTTTCCTCACAGGGTAAGAGCGCCGCTAAAAACCAACACTCACTGTCTCACAGGATTTCCTCAGGTTCTCACATTGCATGTAAAGATTGTGAAGGGATTAATGCTTATGAAAAAGTTTTCAAGACCAGTATCCTGAGTGTGGTGGTGCACACCTGTTCCCTCACGGGGGAGCCTGAGGCAGGAGGTTTCCTTCAAGTTGGAGGCCAGCCTAGGCTTCATAGTGATATTAAGGTCAATTTGAACCCTGTCTCAGTCAAACAAAAGTAGTCCTTCTGATAAGTTAATATTATCTGATAATTTTGCCTGAATAGTGGAAGTTTCACAGAAACGCCCACCTCTGAGAAACCTTATTCTGTTCCTGTGAGATTGAAGCCAGAGCCTCCTGCATGCTAAGCCCATGTACTACCACTGAGCTGCACCCTGGTGATTATCACCCCAATTATTATCGCCATAGCTAACTGTGGTGACCCATGTAGACACTGGGCCGCATCCCCCTTTCTCAGTTTATGTGTGAAGGAAGTTCGTGTGGTTTTACACAGCCTTAGTCAACTGACCCCAAGTTTGTCTTGTACCAAAGCCATGATGCTCTTAACCCAGTTAGATTTTGTTTTTTGAAGGCCACCTAATATCATCTAAAAATTTGGGTTGCCTAGTTCCTGCCCAGTTCTGCTTAATCAAATTGTGGTGGAGATAGGTATCTCCCTTCCTTATAAGATCTCCAGGTTATTCTTTGATTAATTTATTTTAAAAAGGTGTTGTTTAAATTCTGAAGTCTTTCATATATCCGAGTTTAAAACGACAGGCTCCAGGGGCTGGAGAGGTAGCTCAGCCGGTAAAGGGCCTCTGGGCAAGAGTGAGGACCTGCATTTGATCCCAGAATGCACAGAAAAAGCTGAGTGTGTTGGGGCTGGAGAGATGGCTCAGCTGTTAAAAACTAATCGCCCTTCCAGAGGACCAGGGTTCAATTCCTGGCACCCACATGGCCACTCACAACAGTCTGGAACTCTGGTTCCGGAGGAATCTGATGCCCTCTTTTGGCCTCTTAGGGCACTGCATGCACATGGTGCGCAGACATGTATGCAGGCAAAACAAAAGATGTTTTTAATGTAAAAAGAAAAAAAAGAAAAAGAAAAAAACTGAGTGTAGTGGACTGTGCTTGCAATCCCAGCTCTGGGGAGTTGGAAACAAGAAAGTTCTTAGGGCTGTCCAGATAGTTGGCTGCCTCACAAAAGAAGATGGATAGGATGCTGTGGGGTGATGAGTATGTTCACGTGACCCAGGTAACAGGGTGAGGTGGTGGGGAGCAGGGGCCTCCACAGCTCTGGGTGTCCAGGTGGATCGTGGTACCCAGCATATGAGGTATCCTGGCTTCAGCTGCTTCCTTTCACTTACTATTAAAATTTCCTTTGTTTTGTTTTGTTTTCTCTCCGGATCATTTGTCCCTTTGCCTCTGGAAGGACATCTTGATGGTCGCCAGGTTTTGGCCGTGATGAATAAAGCCTCTATGGCCATCTGGGCAGCTTTTCATGTGGACACGGTTTTCAACTCATTTGGGTAAATGCCTCCTCTTTTAAACATATTTTTCTTGTTTTCTTAAGCCTCCCTGTCACTGTTAATTGATTTTAAAAATATTTCTTCAGTTTTTCCCTTAAATCTTTTTTATTAAGTTTGCAATTTCTGCTCTTGTGTTAAAAAAAAACAAAACAAAACTTTAGTTTATTAGTGTGTGTGTGTGTGTGTGTGTGTGTGTGTGTGTGTGTGGACATACACATGCTGCACTGACTGCCTGTAGGTCCTGGGATGTCTCAGGACTTGGCTCTCCTCTTCCAGTGTAGGTACAGAGACTGAAATCAAGTCGAAGCCTCTTCCCTGCTGAGCTATTTTACTAGTCCTCTTCTTCAATTTTAGAATGTTCCTTCCTTTCTTTTTTCCTTCTCTCTCCCATTTTTTGAGATAGGGTCCCTCACTATGTTGCTCAGGTTGGTCTCAAGCAATCCCCCTGCCTCAGCTGCTGAAGCCGCTGGGACTATGGCGTGTACTATCACACCATGCTTAGAGTTTTATCTCTTTGTTGACTTGTTTGCTAAATTTTTCTTTTTTCCAGCATCCTGTTCCTGTTGCTTTTGAGCAAAAATGCCCTCTTACCTCTCAGAAGATTCTAATATTACTTGTCCATTTTCTCTGTTTTTACAGTTGCTGATTGCCCCTGGGAGTTTGTTGGATTCATTAGTCAATTTAGACACAGTTTATTGCTGTGAAGCTCAGGCTGGCCTCGAACTCTCAATCCTACTGCCTCAGCTTTTTGACTGTTGAGATTACAGGTGTGTCAGCGTGCCTGACCCAGGTTCTTCTTTTTACCTTCCTCTTTTCTTTTTTTCTGTCTTCTGCATCAGAACTCCTCAGGGGCTGGAGAAGCGCAGCTGGGGGCCCCTGGTCTGGGAAGTTTGGTCAGCCTGAGATAAGAGCAGTGTTTTCCTCAGAATGAGTGCTGTGTCTTGCAGTCCCAGGCCCTGCTCTGTTCCTGCACACTACAGTATAGACTGTCGTCCTCACCGTGCACCCACATGCCGCTGTCCTTTTCTGTCAGCATCCTGCATTCCTGTCCCTCTGCCCATGTGCCTCTCCTTCCTGTTTAGATTGGACAGTAGGCTGGCTCTGGCCACCAGAACCGTTGCTGGCCTTGGCTGTGCTCACCTGCTGGGCAGACACAGATTGAGGCCAACATCCCTGGACCCAGAGGAGAAATTGAAGTCCATTTGTGGAAGCACTCAGCAGGCCGGAAGGCCGCTGTCCAAGGCCAAAACATGTCACCATTGTTTTGCAGCTCCCAACAGGAAGGGAAGGGTGAGCTTGTGCAAGACCCAGAGGGACGGGAAGGGAAGCCAAGGTGGATGTGTGAGTGGGGCAAGCAATCTGATGTTAAAAAGGGGCCACCGTCTCTCCTAATAAACAGTGTAGAATATCAGTCTGTATCCTGGTATTCGTGACTAGCCTCGGCATCTTTGGTCCTCTGAAACTGTTTCACAGACTCATTTTTTCCCCTTCTGTTTTCAAAGACAGGGTCTCGTGTTGTCCATGATGGCTTTGAACTTCCTATGTAGCCAAGGATGACCCCGACCTCTTGGTCTTCCTGCTTCCTCCTCCCAAGTGCTAGGATGACAAACACAGCAGGCACAGACACTCTTGTTTTGGTACACAACATATTCTTAGCCGGGTGGTGGTGGCGCACGTCTTTAATCCCAGCACGCAGGAAGCAAAGGCAGGTGATCTCTGTGGTTTCGAGGCCAGCCTGGTCTTCAGAGGGAGTTCCAGGACAGCCAGGGCTACACAGAGAAAAAAAAAATAAACAAAGAATTTACGAGGCTGACTCTGGGCCTATATATGTGGACACAATGTTAGTTCTCTTGGTTGGGATAGATTCAGTATCTTTCTGTACTAAAACAAACAAACAATAAACAGAAACAAACATGCAAATAGATTTTCTGTGTCTCAGAATTTTTTTAGTTCCTGGAATTTTAAATCTCTTTTGCTATTAAAACATCATGTAGTGAGAGGATGCAGAGAACTCTACAGTGTTGTCTTTATCGAAGGTCCTTAACTATCTGTGTTCTTTTAGAATCATTCAAAAGAAAATGGGGGGCTGGAGAGATGGCTCAGAGGTTAAGAGCACTGACTGCTCTTCCAGAGGTCCTGAGTTCAATTCCCAGCAACCACATGGTGGCTCACAACCACCCGCAAGTAGATCTGGTGCCCTCTTCTGGCCTGCAAAGACACATGCAGGCAGAACACTGTATACATAATAAATAAAATAAAAAAAAAAAAAAAAAAAATGGGGAACCCCAGATGAAAACGTTAGTTATGTGAATGCCATGAGATTATGAGCAGTGGGCTGCAGCTATCTGTCTGTCTGTCTGTCTGTCTGTGTATTTAGAGGCAGGGTCTCGCTTTCAGCTGGTCTGTAATTCACAGTCCTCCTGTCTCAGCCTTGGAGTGTTGGGATTCCAGGTGTGCCTCTCCAAGCTCTTGTGTTCTTGTCAAACGGGTAATTGAGCTCTCCTGGCGCTCGGAGTCTGATGAAGACCTTCTGAGGTGGGGCTCAGAGGTAGAGCACTTCCCTATCACGCTCAAGGCCTTGGGTTTGAGCCCTAGGAGTGAAGAACATAAAAAAATAAAGACGATCTAAGTAGTAGAGAAATAGTCTTGGGCACCGGAGCACCACCTCTTCCTAGGACCGGTGATTCCCTGGGAGCATGGCTGCCTCCAGAACAGGAAAGTTTAGTGGCTTCTTTTCTTTCCTGTGGTTTTAGTTGTAGGGTCCTGCTCTCTACTCTGCCACCTTGTGGACATATTGGGAATTGCATCCTCTTCTGAGAGGCAAAACTGAACAGGCTCTTCCAGGCTTCATTCAGCTCCTGTAGCTCCACACCTGTGGGGTCCTTTCCACCTGAGCATCCCAGGGTGTGATACAGGTTCTGACTCTCCGGTGTCACCTCTCCAGTCCATTAGAGAATACACACTAAGAGCTTACAGCCCAGTGGAGGAGATGGCCTTTAAAAGGCAAATAACTAAATATGATATTAATAAGTGATGGGATCGAGAAATGAGTGTGGGAGGAAGGGGAGTTTTACTGAGAAGGCTAAGAAGGGCAGGGAGAAACTTAACCTAGATGGGAGAAGTTTCAAGTTGACACCTGAAAGATGAGAAGGAGGTGTCACATGCAAAGGTCCTGAGATAGGAAAGAACTTGTTTAGTAGAAATGAGTGACTGGGGAGGATTGGAGGGCTGGTGGGAACCGGGTTGGAAAGAGCCATATGCATATAACTCAGGGCCCACATAGCCCACGGTTAAGGATCTCCCCCCCCCATTTTGTTTGGGAAGGTAGTGGAGTTTCTAATTCCATTTTTTCAAACTTTTTTTTTTCAATGTTTTTAGACAGGGTATCCATCTGCCTCTGCCTTCTAAAGTTGTGTGCCCCCTTACCTGGGTGAGTTTTTATCTGGTGGAGACAGTCAGTGCTCCTGCACGGAAGAAGGATTGACGTGGGCAGCAGGGATGATGGGAGACCAGCTGTGGCTGTAGTACAGGAGCTGTGAATGGGAGAGCAGCAAGAAAGATGGATGACTGCAGGCCCCTGATGTCTAATTCAGTAGCCATTGGCCAGATGCAGCTGTGGAGCCCTTGAAACACGTCAGAGTCTGAAGGCCTGATTCAGCAACACTAGATGGTGTGATATAGCCCAGGTTTATATTTTACATTTCTTTTTCTGTTTTGTTTTTGTGTGTGTGTGTTTTTTTTTTTTGAGACAGGGTCTCTCTGTAATATCCCCAGAACTCAAACTTAAAGAGATCCGCTTGCCTCTGCCACAAGAGTCCTGGAGGTAAAGGAGTGTGACTATGTAGCCAAGGATGGCCTTGAGCTTCCGACCCTCCTGTCTCCCTCTCCCAGGTGCTGTGATTTCAGACTTATGTCACCATACTCAGTTATGAATGAGATGCTGGGGCTCAGACCCAAGGCTTCCTGCCTACTAGGCAAGGATCTGACACCTGAGCTACATCCTCAGCCAAAAAAGTTTCTTTCTAATGTATCTATTTGTTTTGTTTGTTTGTTTGAATGGAGGATCTTACAGAGTATCTCAGGTCCACTTGGAAATCATGATTCTCCTTTCCCAGTTTCCTGAGTGCTGGGATTACAGCTGTGTGCCTATTATGTTTTCTGCATTTTTTTTCTCCTCGACACAGGGTTTCTCTGTGTAGCCCTGGCTGTCTTGGAACTCCCTCTTTAGAGCAGGCTGGCCTTGAACTCAGAGATTCCCTCCTGCCTTTGCCTCCCAAATGCTGGAATTAAAGGCATGTGCCACCACTGCCTGGCCTACATTATGTTTTTTATTGGACAGAAATCACTAGATTAGAGAAATGCTTTCAGAGTGAATGTATACTGAACATTTTAGAAATTTCTAGCTAGGTATAGATTTTTTTTCTAATTGATGGAAGTTTACTTGATATAACAAAACAACAGTGTTCTACCCAACCACAAAGAGCAGAAAGAAAGGCAAAAAGCCCTGAGGCAAAACATAGATGAAGAGAAACAGGTTAAATTAAGTCAAAGAAAAAATGAGTATGTGCAAAAAACAAAAACAAAAACAAAAACCAAGATCCCTATATATTTTATTACATTTATTTATTTACTTGTGTGTTTCTGTAGATACATATGTGTATGGCACAAGAATTCCCTGACACTTGTGTGAAGGTCAGTATTTCAGTTTTTTTCACCCTGTGTGTCCTGGGGATTGAATTTAGGTTATCAGGCTTAGTATCCATTTTACCAGCCTAACTGTCCTTCCCCACCTCCCCAAAAGAAAAACCAAAAACCAAAAACAACCTCAAAATACTTAATGTGACAAATATACATATTCCTGAAATAATACTCTAAAATTCCTTAGTTGTTTTTTTGGAAACGCCTTTTATTTATTTTTATTTTATGAGTGTGGGTGTATTGCTTGTGTGTATATCTGTGTACCATGTCCATGCAGTGCCCATAAAAACTAGCCTCTCCTCTAGAACTGGAGTTACAGGTACGGTTGTGAGCCACCATGTAGGTGCAGGGAGTCAAACTCGGGTTCTCTAGGAGAGGAACCAGGGCTTGCTGTGGAATGTTATTTTAACTGGACAAAGATGCGCTACATTTGTTTCTGCTGCCTTTGTTAACAATGTAAAGATATGTTACATTTGTTTATGCTGCATTTGTCTAACCTGTAAGGATGTGCGTTTGATTATGTAAAGATGTGTTACATTGTTTCACCTTGCCTGCCTAAGGCACCTGATTGGTCTAATAAAGAGCTGAGTGGCCAATAGCTAGGTTGTTGGGCAGAGAGAATAAGTAGAAGAGAAGAGGATGAGAGAGAAGAAAAGAATGAGGGAAAAAGAGAGGGACATGCCTGGGGCCAGAAGTCAGGCAGCCGCCGGCCAGTCAGACACTGGAGGAAGCAGGAAAGGAGGACATATAGAAAGAAAGGTAAAAAGCCCTGAGGCAAAATGTAGATGAATAGAAACAGGTTGAATTAAGTCAAAGAAAAAAAAAAGCCAGAAACGAGCATAAGCTAAGGCCGAGCATTTATAACTAATATGTTTCCATGTCCTGATTTGGGAGCTGGTTGGTGGCCCCAAAGAAAAAGCCTGATGCAGGGCTCTTAACCACTGAGCCATCTCCCAGGTTCTTGAGAACTATAAAGACAGAAGGTTGCTAGCTGCAGCAGAGCTCCTAAAACCAAACCCCATGTTTTCAGAAATGAATGGGCAACTGGATGTGGTGTCTTACGCCTTTAATCCCAGCACTCAGGAGGCAGAGACAGGTGGATCTCTGTGAGTTCAAGGCCAGCCTGGGCTACAGAGTGAGTTTCAGAACAGCCAGGACTATATAATGAGACCCTGTTTCAAAGAGAGAGAGAGAGAGAGAGAGAGAGAGAGAGAGAGAGAGACAGAGAGACAGAGAGACAGAGGGACAGAGGGACATGTGAGGTAACTTTTACTGACAGCACATGATTTCTTTTCCTGTTTGCTGTCTGCTCAAAATACCAACCCAGTGGCCAGGATATTTCAGTTTTATAATTTTGTTTATTTTTCTTCTTTCTTTTCTTTTTGAGGACATTTCGGTTTAATATCAGTTACCTAGCATTAGCATAAGCTCAGACAACTGCGGTTCAGGTTCTGTTTGCTTTGGAGCTGGCAAAGTGACCACGGACAGCTGGTCATTATTCTGAATGGAGAGCTTTATGCAAAGAAAGGCCACATCCCTTTTAGCTATAATTTGTTCTGTATCTAATGATTTCTTCATATAATATTTATTGATGAATTTCAGAGAACTTCAGCAGCATGTTGGATTCTCCTCCTCTTCAGTTGAGACAGGGTCATGAGATTCAGGCTTGCACGGAACTTCCTGTGTGGTGGAGAGGACCTTGAACTCCGCTGGCCCTCCTGCTTCTTCCGCAGGAGCTGGCATTCTGGCAGTGTGCCACCACACCCAGCAGATTTACTTATCTTTACGAAAATAACCTTAAGTCTGGTTAAGGCTGCGTATGGTCTTCCTGAGATTTCCCCAAACCCTGTGCAGGAAGAAGTGTGTTATGGGTGTGTGAGTCAGGTTTATGTCCCTGTGATGGAATATCTGAGAGAATCAATTTTTAATGACAAAAAGTTTCTTTAAACAATTATTTACAATTTTTTTGAGAGTATAATGTAATTATATTTTCCCTTCTATTTTCTCCCAACAAACCCTCCTGTGTACCCCTTTGTCTTGTTCCTATTTCCAATTCATGGCTGCTTTTCCTTAATTTTTTTTTAGGTTTATTTTATTTTATATATGAATGTTTTTCTTGAATGCATGCATGTGTACCATGTGTGTGCTTGACTGGAGTTATGAATGTGGGTACCAGAAACTGAATCTGGGTCCTTCTGAAGAACAGCTAGCGAAATTACAGTCATGAAGCAGCAATGAAATAGTTTTGTGGTTGGGGGTCACCACAACATGGAGGAACTGTATTAAGGGGTCTCAGAGTAGGAAGGTTGAGAACATTAGAAAGGTTTAGGGGGTTCTAGCACATAACTGACGGCCCCTCTTTGGGCCTGTGGTGAGGCAGCATATCATGGCAGGAGCACAGAATGGAACAGAGTAGATCATGTGATTCAGAAGCAAAAGAGAAAGAGGAATGGAGCCAGGGCCCACAATCCCCATCAGGGCATGCTCCCAGTGACCTTAGGACTTCCTAGGTGGGCTCCGCAGTTTTCTTTTTTGCTATTGTTCTTTGAGACAAGTTTTCTCTGTGTTCTCTGTGTAACCCTGGCTGTCCTGGAACTCACTCTGTAGACCAGGCTGGCCTCAAACTCAAGAGATCCACCTGCCTCTGGTCCCTGCATTCTGGGATTAAAGGCATGCACCACTACTGCCTGACTTTTTTTTTTTTAGACAGAGTCTATCTGCATGGCCCTGGCTGTCTTAAGACTCTCTATGTAGATCAGACCAGCTTCAAACTCGCAGAGATCTGCCTGCCTCTCCTTCCAGACTGCTGGGATTAAAGTCATATACATCACTATATCTGGGTGAGGATCCACATCTTAAAGGTTATCCCCCCCAAGTACTGGCATTTTGGGGGTCAAGCCTTTAACACGGGGGCCTTTATGGATAAGCAGTCGGCATCTAAGCTATGGCATGGAGCGTAGTGAGAACACACAGCCCCATCTTTGGATCTCACTTTCCTGTTTTAAGAAAGAGATGGCTGATGGTGAGGGGTCACAGCTACTGTGAGTTCAGGCTTCTCCTCACTGCTTCACCACACCCAAAGGTGGGTTTTGTTGGGTCCTTCTCCAAGAAGAGAAGAAAGGAGTTAAATGACTTACCGACCCACCTAAAGGAGAGGGGGGGGAGGGGGAGGGGGAGAGGGAGAGAGAGAGAGAGAGAGAGAGAGAGAGAGAGAGAGAGAGAGAGAAAGAAAGAAAGGTGAAGTTAAGATTTAAAGGCTGGTCTTTCTGGCTCCAAAGCCAGGGGGAGAATCTTTTTATTCCCTTCATCATGCTCCTTGCTTACCTACCTCTGAAACTATCAGTGTGTGTGTGTGTGTGTGTGTGTGTGTGTGTGTGTGTGTGAGAGAGAGAGAGAGAGAGAGAGAGAGAGAGAGAGAGAGAGAGATATGAACAGATATTTTTCCAAAATCCATAAATCAAATATGCAAATATGAGACGATTCTGGCTGGTGAGATGGTTATGTGGGTAAAGGCGCTTGCTGCCAAGCCTGACAACCTTTGATAACCTGGAGTTCAATCCCCAGGACCTACACAGTGGAAGGAGAGAACTGACTCCCACAAGTTGTCTCCTGACTTCCAGACTTGCACAAAGCCATGTGAACACCCATGTACACACACATCCAAACACACAAAATAACCAGATGTCAAAGAGAGAGAGAGAGAGAGAGAGAGAGAGAGAGAGAGAGAGAGATAGATGAGTGCTACCCAGTGAAACAGACTATAAGCCAAAGCTTTAGAGAAACACTCAGAAAAGTTACAGAATGTGCTCCATAGACCTGTTTACACGAAATGGATATTCTCAAAACCACATTCAGGAGGTCACATTACAGAAGGATCATTTCCCGTCTCAGGATGAAAAGTCACAGGAATTTGGGGCGGGGGAATATTTTAACAGTCATTATTATAAACTCAGAGTCAGATACACTTAGCATCACATGGCAAGCCGTGTTAGTGAAAGTCTACAGGGCATTGGGACTGACAGGGCCTCTTTCAAGTAGGTAGGACGGGTCCGGAGAGTTCAGTCAGGGGCTCGGGGCCTGGCACCATGGAGAAGCTGTTTGTGTTGGTCCTTGTCCTCACTCTGCTGGTCTTCTCCTCAGGTGGGTTCTCTCTCTAAGGCCTATTTTTGCATTGACGTGATCATATATAGTATATATTGATATTTTGATACTCTTTCTTCTTGTAAGAGTGAGCTTCTAGAATTCCTACTCTTTAAAAGGGAGATGGGTTACTTTCTTTGAAAAGTCTTAAGTGTGTTTGAGTACTATTTTCAAAAAATGCTGATGAGCCTTCAGTGACATCATCTTTTAAAGAGCATATGTGATCATGGATATTATGCTAATGTATTTTAATGTTTGCATATGATTACCCTCCCCGCCACCATGAACAATTTTGTGACCATATCTTCTGAGTGGAATGTGTGAAGACAGGATTTAACACAGTCTTAATTGCCACAGATAATAGAATGGGAAAGAATATATTTTTTAAAAACCATATTCAGGGCTGTAGTTGCGGCTCCGTTGGCAGAGTGCTTGCTGAGCATGTGTGAAGAAACCCTGTGTTTAGTCCCAGGACCGTGTTAACAGGGCATGGCGGCAAACAACTGTAATTCCAGCACTTGTGAGGATCAGAAGTTCAAGGTCATCCCAACTAGACATGGAGTTCAAGGCCAGCCAGCGAAGAGACCTTGTCTCAAAACAAATAAAAACAAAACAAACAATAACCTCTATACATTACATAAATGTCCACTATAAATGAATGGGCCATTGCAAGAAGTAAGTAGATTTAAATTCTGAAGTATTTGCTCTGAGTTAACCATAGTAGAAACAATTTAAAATCCCCAAGTCCTCAGACATGCCACATCCTTTAGGACAGATTCCTCTTTGTGTTTTAACCAAGATTGAATTTACAAATCCTCTCTGGAGTGCTGAGATGAAGTGTAGACTCCCGGGCCTGGGAACCTCTCAAGGCTTTTCCTGATTCTTTACAGAAGCCTCCCCGATTCTGACAGAAAAGCAAGCCAAACAGCTCCTGAGGTCCCGGCGACAGGACAGACCCAGTAAACCTGGATTCCCGGATGAGCCCATTCGGGTGAGTGCTTGGCCTTGGCAATTGCATAGCACACACTATCTTCTGAGTGGGCTGTTTATTCTGAAATTAACTGAGTGCTGGTCTCTGGGTGGGCTGTGAGATGGGGGTTCGATTACAGACACAGGAGTAAGACATGAGTGGTCTTCACTCCTGGGGATGCCGGCTCTACTCATCTCCTGTGGACAGGGTACTTAAAACAGAACTAGTAGGGTCTCTGGGGGTGTGGTGTGTGTGTCCTGCATCCTGAGGGGGCTGCTCAGCATCTCCCTCCTCTGCTTTGCTTGCTCAGCAGCTGCTCCTTTGGGCTGATGCCAACCCAGTGTCTGCCTCTCGGACCCCAGGCCGACTACGTTCGCATCCTCAGCCAGCAACAGCCACCTTGGGTAGAATCTTGGTACCAGCTACCTCTGATGATGGCCTTGGTCCTCAGCTCTGCTCTGTGGGTCGTGGTTTCCACTTGCCTAGTCTTTCTGAACCGAGGCACCTGGGACAGCTAATATTGTCAGCTTAACAGGACTTAGAATCAGTTCCAAGACAAGCCTCTGGGTATGTCTGAGGGTTTCAAGACTGAGCTAATCGAGGTAGGGAAGACCTACCCTAAGTGCAGGCAGCGCCGTTCTGTGGATTGGGTCCTAGACTGCATTCAAAAGGGAAAGCAAGCTGGGCGTTAGCTTTCATTTTATTTCCCCCCAGACAGGGTTTCTCTGTGTAGCTTTGGTGCCTGTCCCGGAACTCACTCTGTAGACCAGGCCGGCCTCGAACTCATAGATCCACCTGCCTCTGCCTTCTGAATGCTGAGATTAAAGGCATGTGTCACCACAGCTTGGCAGCTTTCATTTTTTTTTTTAAATAATCATTTTTTAAAGTTATAATTACATCATTCCTCACTTCCTTTTCCTCTCACTGACCCCTCTCATGTAACCCCTTTTCTCTCAAATTCATTGCCTCCTTTTAATTATTGTTACACACACACACACACACACACACACACACACACACACACTCCTAAATACATAAATACAACCTGCCCAGTCTGTATAATGTTACCTGCATGTATATGTTTTCAGGGTTGACAGCTTGGCATTAGATAACTAACTGGGGGACTTTTCCCTAGGAAAGACTGTGTCTCTCCCTCTCTGAATTCCCCAGTGGCCCATAGTTCCTTGTCTAGGGTTGAAGCCTCACAAGTGTTCCTTCCTTCATGTTAGCATGTCCATTGGTTACCCCTGTTCAAGTTTTGTTTAGGCAGCCATGTTGACTAGACTTCATGGATGCAGTCTCGCTGACATTTTGAGGAGACACAATTTCACAGCACACTTTCTGTTCCTCTGGCTCTTACAGTCTTCCAGGTCCCTCTTGTGTAATGATCCTTGACCCTTAGGTGCAGCAATTGTGCTGAAGAGATATGAGTTGGGACTGGGCCATTTCTCCTTCCTTCCTTCCTTCCTTCCTTCCTTCCTTCCTTCCTTCCTTTGCTTTTTTTTTGAGACTGGGTTTCTCTGTGTAACAACTCTGGCTGTCCTGGAACTTGCCTTGTAGACCAGGCTGGTCTCGAACGCACAGAGATTCTCCTGCCTCTGCCTCCCAAGTGCTAATATTAAAGACATGCACCACCACTGCCTGTCTCAAGTTGTACATTTTATCACAACAACAAGGAATGTAATTCTACAGTCCTTTTCCTGCCTTTATTTTGGGTGTTTAGTACATTCTATGAGACCCTGGCAGGCTGTCCAGCCCCTGTTTTGTGGCCTAGCTTGGCTGTTCTGACATTCATGGTATTTCTGCCTCATCCAGGTAAAAGTTCATAACATTGTACCAGCAAGCTTGGGCTGTCTGGAGATTATTGTCTGGTGGAATCTCTCTGGTCCAGGTTGGCCTCTTTCCTGAACCCCCTCAAGTGGATATCAGTTCAGCCTTTCTGTCAGATTCTTTTTTTTTTTTTAAATTTATTTTTTATTTTTTATTTATTATGTACACAGAAGAGGGTGCCAGATCTAATTACAGATGGTTGTGAGCCACCATGTGGGTGTTGGGAATTGAACTCAGGACCTCTGGAAGAATAGTCAGTGCTCTTAACCTCTGAGCCATCTCTCCAGCCCTCTCTGTCAGATTCTTAAGTGAGGTCCACAGGGACCTGGAATCACGTTTGCCTTCTCTCTCTCTCTCTCTCTCTCTCTCTCTCTCTCTCTCTCTCTCTCTCTCTCTCTCTCAGTGTGCATAATTTGATATTTAAAAGACTTGCATGGTCTGGGAATATGGCTCAGTGGTACAGTGCTCACCTGGAATGCACAAGGCCCTAGATTTGGTTCCCAGCATAGAAAAAATCAATTGATGGTAAATGCTGCTGACTCAGGTTGGACTAGAGTTGAACCTTCCGGTTGACTTTGTTTCTTCTCTCATTCTTTCTTTGTTTTCCAGTTACTTGTTTAGTGGTGTGTACATGTATGCAGAGGCCAGAGGACCACGTATGGAAGTTGATTCTCTCCTTGTATCTTGTAGGGCCCAGGGACTGAACTCAGGTTGTCAGCGTTGGCAGTAAGCACCTTTACCCACTGAGCCCTCCAGCTAGCCTGAATCTCTACTTACTTTCTAATTGTGTATGGGGAAGGTTTCCTTACATTACTCTACACCATTGCTCTAGGCTTTCTTCCCAGCACGGAGGTTGAATCTAGGGCCTTGAGTATGCAGGGCAAACATTCTGTCATTCAGCTCATCCTGGCCTTTGAGGTTTTCTCTGACAGCGCCTGCACCTGGCCGTCTTAAGCTCTGTGGGGCAACGGCTTTGGCCCTTACTGAAGACTCTGTAGGCCTCCTCCATCTGCAGGTGTTTGGACCGTTGAAGCTCCGTTTCCTGCCTCCTGCGACTGTGCTGCACTTGGCTCTGAACTCTGCGTTGTGTGGTCCTCTCCCAGCTTAGAAACTTCTGAGTGTACTCCTTTGCCGACATTGTGCCTATTCCTGGCTTGAGGCCGTCGTCACCCCTGAGAACACGCACAGCTGGATCTGAATGCAAAGCATGGTGGCCCTGTGCTTGCCAGCCTGTCTTGGGATGTCAGTGAGGTCCCACCTTTGGCCAGGCAGGGTCAGGAGCTTCACAGAGGGTGGACATCATCCAAGGACTCTTGGCTTCTGAAGAGCCATGCTTCCTTCTCCCTTTCTCTTCCTCCCCCCCGCCCCCGTTCTTTTCTTTTTTTTGAGTCAGAGTATTTCAATATAGACTTGGCTATCCTAGAACTTACTATGTAGATCAGGCTGGTTTTGAACTCACAGAGATCCACCTACCTCTGCCTCCTGAGTGCTGGGATTAAAGGTGTGTGCTACCATGTCTGGCCTACATGTGTGTGTGTGTGGTTTTTTTTTTTTTTTTTTTTGGTTTTTCGAGACAGGGTTTCTCTGTGTAGCTTTGCGCCTTTCCTGGAACTCACTTGGTAGCCCAGGCTGGCCTCGAACTCACAGAGATCCACCTGGCTCTGCCTCTCGAGTGCTGGGATTAAAGACGTGCGCCACCACTGCCTGGCACATGTGTGTGTTTTGAAAAAGACTTTGCAAAATATTATGTGTCAGACTATTCCTCCATATTCCTCTTTGGGCCTTGACTTGAGCCCCTGGGCTACTTGGAATGATGCCATTGGAAGGCTGTCTCAGGGTCAGGTAGGACATCCCTTGGACATCATTGCAACATGATTGAATTTTGTGCTGTGTACACCGTGGAAGCATCTAGGGATTTTAAGCAGGACACTGATATAATTAGGCCTGCTCCTCAGGAACCATTTAGAGAGGTTCAGGGTACAAAGTCTCTCAGACGCTGGCCTTCAGACCCTGCTGTACATGGGAAACAGGCGATGACATTGTTAGACATGTTCTCCATCTTCATCTCATGGTACCCGGGAGATGGACAGGTGGACTTTGGACAGTTGACAGCCTTTGGGGGAAGGCATGTGCCCCTGGGAACTAAGCCTGGAGACCCACGTGTTTTCTGCCAACGTAACTAACTGAGATGTTGACTAGTGGGATGGCTTTGTTTCTCACTAAGTGATTGGAGGAAAAAAAACTGGTTCAGAGGACAGAGAAGCCATGGAAGAAGGTAACAGGTGGTGCTTTGGGGAAGTGTTAATTCAAAATGAAAACACACACGGAGACTTGCAGTCTCTCCTCATGAAGATCTGTTTTATGGTGTTTGTCATCTTGACACTTGGCTTAACCAGCTCAGAGGCTGGCATCTGCAGAATTCCTGGCTTGTTGGAAACAAGCTCTGCCCATGCATGGGGGAGGGGGCCGAGGGGGAGCTTGACTGTTTGAAACAGCTCCTGTGTATTTCCTGCATCTGACAACATGTTCATGATGAGCAGGCTGGCACCTGTCCTGGGGGAGCAGGGGGAAACAGGACTATTGATGGAGGAAGTTGGGACCTGGAGGGAAAAGGAAGAGATACCAAGAGGGAGACAGATGACTCTGGGTAAGAAGGGGGAGGGACTTTAAATGTAGGAGGCAGCCAGGAAGCAAGAGGGTGAAGCCTAATGTGTGTGGGAGATAGAAAGAGGAACCAGAGAAAGGAGCCTGGATGATGACCAAGGAAGCATGTCGTTGGAATTCCCTGCTCTAGGAAACGGCTGATACACGTATCTGAACCATTGACATTGGGTGTGGAGTTGGTTTTGCTGTATGCTGTTTTATCCTCTGGAACCCCCAGCCACAAACTGCCATTTGTGTTAGTGGGTTTCTGGAAGGAATGATGACTGGCAGGTGGCACACAGTGGGGTGATCATGGCTGTCAGGAGGGGAAAGTCACCCCTAGAATCTAGAAGCTGCTGTGGCAGAGAAATGGGCTGTGACTGTCATTTATAATTAACTTGGCCCCAGATTGTCGGAGATTTTAGAGAGTAGGGTCTGGACTTCATGGAAATGGGATGGGAGCTCCCCAAAGTTTGGCATTCATTTAGGGACATGCCTTGTGGAGACAGGTAGATTTTACTGAGTTGTCAGAGGATTTTGGAGGTCTAATGAAGCCTCAGCAAGCTCGCAGAGGCCAAGACCAACCAAATAACCCGACTTGTTTGGAGACAACTGCATGAAGCTGGGCCTGGAGGAAGAGAGGGCAGAATGGAAAGACGTTTGAAGCTGAGATGTCCCCACAGGCTCGTGTTTTGATATTTGTTCCTCAGCTGGCACTGGGGCCTGGCTGGTGGAAGTGGGTCGGTAGGAGTACGCCTTTGAAAGTTGTGCCTGGCCCCTGGATCTTACCCTGTTCTCTCTGTTCCTTGGTTCACCATGATGTGGACAGTCACACACTGGCTACCTTGAACTGAGATCCCTGCCATGTCTTCCCCACCACGATGGACTAAATCGACTCTCTAAAGTTATGAACCCAAACAAATCTTTCCTGGGTCTTTTTAAAAAAGATTATATAGCAGGGCAGATGCTGGGCATGGTGGTGCACACTTTTAATCCCAGCACTCAAGAGGCAGGTGGATCTCTGTGAGTTCGAGGTTAGAGTTCCAGGATAGCCAGGGCTGTGACATAGAGAAACTCTGTCTGGAAAAACAAACAAAAAACCCCAACAACAACAACAACAACAACAACAACAGAATATCTGGTCTTGTTTCTCTCTGTTTCTGTCTTGCCTCTGTCTCTCTCTGCTTCTCTGCCTCTATCTCTGTCTCTCTCTGTTTCTGACTCTTTCTTTCGCTCTGATAGGGTTTCACTCTGTAACTCTGGCTGGCTTGGAACTTGCTAAGTAGATCAGGTTGGTCTCAAACTCAGAAACACACATGCCTTTGCCTTCTGAGTCCTGGGATTAAAGGTGTGCACCACCATGCCCAGCATCCTATACTCCTTTAAAAATTATTTATTATTTTTTATACATGTGCATGATGAGTGTCCATAGGTGCACATACCATAGCATCCATGAGTAGGTTAGAGGACAACTCTGTGGATTTGGCTCTCTTCTTCCACCTTTCTGTGGGTTCCAGGGATTGGACTCTGGTTACCAAGCTTATACGGCAAGTACCTTTCCCCTCTGATGCGCCCTGGTAGTCCAGTTTCCTATACTCTTGACAAAACTTTAAATAAGATTTTGCATGTACAACTTTCAAAATGGAGGGGAAGTTTTGAAGGCAAACTCGGCCTATCCATATTTATATGGGTACCACGTGTACATGTGTGTAAGGCGCCAAAGTGATGATGTTCCTGAGTGATAAGATTTGGGGCAAAATTTTACTGTGCCCTCCGTCCTCTGTGAGGTTTATGTGTTTTCATTTCTTAGGGTCCTGTAATGGGCTGTAGTGTTTAGAACAGTAGGACTTTATTATCTTACAACTCAGGAGGCTGGGGTTTGAGTCAAGCCTTGGTGGAGTTAGTTGCTCCTGGAAGCACTGGAGAACTGTTGTCTGTCCTTCCAGTGCCTCCTAGTGGTGGCTGGTGGTCCTTACTGTTTCTTAACCCATGACTGCCTTACTCCAACTTGCCGGCTGTCACGTGGCCGCCTTCCTTGTGTGGTATAGTGTCTGCATTACCACCTTTTCATTGTTGGAATGTTCTAGTTCTGTTTCTGGCTGATGTGCTGAAATACCCTGAAAAATGAAGCGTAGGGGAGAAAGGATTTATCTTAGCTCCCAGTTCTGGGTTGCAGCCTGTGACCGTGGAGAGATGAAGGTAGCAGGAACCGGAAACAGTACATCACGTGGTGATTCCATATGTGCTAAGAAGTGCCTGGCCATTGAGCAATCACCCTAGTCTCTCACGTTTCCCTCTTCAAAGGACACCAGCCATCAGATAGGACCCACCTGAACCCAGTATGATGTCATCTTTAATTGGTAACATCAATAAAGATCCAATTTCCAAAACAAAGGCTCACCCTCATGTGTTATAAGTAGACATGAATTTAGAGGGCATACTATTTAAACAACCATTAAAAAATGAATGATCCAATGTATGATTTCCACAAGATCATGTAATTCATGTTAGCTTGTCTGTATCTCCACTCCCTGCTGACCGACTGTCATATCTTAGCCAGGTCATTTAAACTCCCCAAGTTTCAGTTTTCACAGCTAGAAAATGAGGAAGCGATTACTGCCTATTAGGCTCATTGTGAGGATAAAATGAGAGAGCATGTTATCTATGGGTGATTATTGACAAAAATACACAAAACAGCCCAGTAAATAATCCTTAGAGCCTTTGTGCTGGCTAGTTTTATGTCAGTTTGACATAAACAACAGTCATCTTAACGATTGGTGGGGGAGAGCCCAGCCTATTGTGGGTGGTGCTATCCCTGGGCTGGTGGTCCTGGATTCTCTAAGTAAGCAGACTGAGCAAAGCCATGAGAAGCAAACCTGTAAGCAGCACTCCTCCATGGCCTCTGCATCAGCTCCTGCCTGCAGGTTCCTGCCCTGCTTGAGTTCCTGCCCTGGCTGCTTTCCGATGATGAACTGTTCTATGGAACTGGGAGTGAAATAAACCCTTTCCTCCCCAAGTTGCTGTTGGCCACTGTGTTCCATCACAGCAGTAGTCACCCTAACTAAGACAGCCTTCCCTCTCCTTTCTGCTTATAGAAAAAAGCCAGTGCGCTCTGGCCTGGGGACATGCTAGCCCCAAGCTATCCCTGGGTTCCCTGCTATCCTTCCAAGGCAACTGATATTCCTTCACCCAGAATGTCTCATTGCTTTTCAAATGGAGCCTCAGCACATCCTCACAAGTGTCTCCATCTGCCTGCAAGGCCCCTCTCCTTCTTTCTGAGTGTCACAGTGTTTCTCTCCTTCCTCTCTGCCCTTCCAGGACGCTCCTCCCCCTTCCTTATTTGCACATTTACTTTCTTAAGTTTCTGAGGTTCGTGGTCACCCTGAGTCTACAGATGTTAAATGGGAAATTCTAGCAAGGAACAACACATACAATTAAAAGTGTGCAGCATTCCAGGGAGGGTGATGAGGGGTGGGGATGTCTAGTGTGGCCACAGTCTCTGCAAGTCACCTGTCCGTCACTTAGTCTCTGTGGTGGTTTGGATGGGAATGCCTCCCATAGGCTCATATGTTTGCATGCTTAGTTCCCAGTGGGTGAACTGCTTGGAAGGATTAGGAGGTGTGGCCTCGTTGGATTAAGTGTGTCCTTGTTGGAGGAGGTGAATTGGGATATAAAGCTCTCAGCTACTGCTCCCACGCTCTGTCTGTCTGCCTCCCACCATGATGATCATGGACTGACCTTCTGAAACTGTAAGCAGGCCCCCAGTTAAGTGCTTTCTTTGATAAGGGTTGCCTTGCTCATTGACAACAGTGTCCATCACTGGGTCCATTGCAGAACTGTTGTGTTTCCCTGTCAGCAAGTCTCATGCACGCCCTCTGCCCTTCCTCTCACTCCATCCTGCCTGATAGGCATTACATCATCTCATGTCCTCACAGGAAGAAGGGAAAGTGCAGTCCAATAAGCTATATTGAGAGCCGTGTGTGTGTGTGTGTGTGTGTGTGTGTGTGTGTGTGTGTGTGTACAGTTGTGCTTTTACGTGTGCACTTATGTGTGTGGAGGCCAGAGGTTAACCTTGAATATCGTTTTTCAGGAGCTATCTACCTTGTGTTTTGAGACAGGGTCTCTCATGGGCCTGGAACTCCTCAAGCAGGATAGACAGGCTGGCCAGTGAGCACAGAGATCTGCCTGTTTTGGTGTCCCTGGCACTGGGATTACACGTGCACACCATTATGCCTGGGTGTTTTAACGTGGCTTCTGGGGATTGAACTCAAGATCTCATGCTTGCAAGGCAAGTGTTTTACTAATGGAGCTATCTGGTCTGTCACCTTTCTTTTCCATTATTATGGACAAGCTCAGTACCTTTCTCCCTAGACAGACCCACCCAGCCTGTCCTGAGGCAGGCCCTACCGTGTGTGGGGGCAAGCACTTTACTGATGGAATTACCCTTCCAGCTCTGTAGCATAACATTTAGATTATTCTGTTTTATAATTAATTATTATCATTGGTTTCTTACTTGGCCTAGTTTGTAAATTAAACTTCATCATAGGCCTGTGTGTGTAGGAAAACCCATAATATATGGAAGTTCAGTTCACCAGTTGCTTTTGCAGACATCCACTAGGGGGGCTGAGAAGGTATCTCCTGTGGATAGAGAGACTGTCCTCCTCATCTACAAAACAATGTTGTACGTTGCATAAACACACCATCTGAATGTGGGTTTCTAGAAAAAGGCCCAGAGAGATAATGGGTTGACTCTCAGCCCTACCATCCCACTGAGGATTGAAGGTGGTGCTTTGGTGAACTCTATGTTTAATACTTAAATTTTTATTTATTTAAAAAGATTCTTTTTTACTTTTAATTATGCATCAGTGTGTTTGTCTCTGTGTGGGTATGTATGTCGACATGTGTGTGCAGGGGCCTATGGAGTCCAGAAGAGGGAGTTCTGGATTCCTTAGAGTAGTAGTTACAGGCAGTTGTGAGCTGCCCAATATGAGCTCGGGGGACTGAACTTGGGCCTTTTGCAAGGACCGTGTGTGTTCTTACTGTTTGAGCCATCTCTCCAGCCCCCAATTTTGATATTTTTATGGCTCTCCCATTAGACTGTTCTAAATGGCTTTAGGAGATGGACAGTTTGTTTCACTTCTGGGTCTCCAGCACCAAACGAATGACTGGCGTTTACTAAATACTAGTTATGTCTCCGTGCTTCCTGGGATGGATGGGAGGGGTGTGTGGACCCAGCAGGATAGAACTCTGCCGTGGAGGCTGGAGTTTATTTCAAGGAAATATCTTCTATTGCCTCATGTAAACTCGTTAAGCCTCTCTTCATCTTTCTAAATTTCAGGGAAGAATTCGTTTGCCAATTGCCAGGGAGAATGATACAAACTCTTTAAGAAAGATGACATTCAGGCTTCAGTGATGTCTTTTATGATCGTGTTCATAAGCACTCCCACACCCTGGGAATTTGCCTTTCTAGGAAGCGAGGCCATTTTGGCTTGTGTTCTTTTCAGGCGTGTTCTTAGTGGGTGCAGATAAATCATGCTAGCTTTATGCTAAGTGGCCTTTGTAAATCTGCTTTCATGGTTAGCCCTGCGACAAATGTCCTAGGAACTCCATTATCCTTTTGTTCCCGTGGTCTCAAAGACGGTTCAGAATTACTGAGTTGTCAGTTGAGCTCAGTGCATATTGGCTTTCCTGGGGCACGGAGCTTTTGGGGATCCAGGGCATGTCACTTCTGAGCCAGCCTCTAGCCTGTGTGATTACCTTGCTTTGACTAATGAGCAAAATAATTCTCCCAAATGTCAATGGATCTGTAATCCTGCCCGAATGTCATCGGAAAGGATGGTGACATGTTGGAAGAAGTTCCTGCCTTGATAGGCTTTTGCTATGTCACTCTTGGGTTCAGGTCAGGCTCTGCTGGACATTTCACTTCATGATCACACCCCTCCAGTGAGGGTCTATGTGTAGTTTCCATTCCAATTACTAGGAAATGATTCACTTAAATCATTACAATGGGCACTTGACACGGAACACAAATACTGGTTTTTGTTTTTGTTTAATTTCTTCCCTCCCTGGAGAAGAAAATCTAAAGAAATGAAAACCTGTTTTCCATCTCCCTCTCCTCTCCCTGTCCAGGAACATTTGAGATGCTCATTAATGCTGGGTCATTCCGGACTCGGCCGATGCAATTGTTGAATTTGTGGTTTTTAGCAGATTTGTGCTTTGGCTTTTCGTCTTTGACTAATGACGGCCTGCAGGCCTTTGTGGCATATTCATTTCCCTAACATTTAAAATAAATACTGAAGTGTCATGGAAACCGGTGCTGGCTTCTTCCTTGTTCTCAGTGTGTGTCTATTTTGATGGCTTCTCTTCAGTGATGACTTCAGCTGCTGTGAAATAGATACTGACTTTTGCTTTTATGTACATTTGGCGCTTCTAGCAAGACGGTTGACAGAGATGGCGAGGGACCTTCCAAGGAGGATTTAGTAGGCTAGAAGGCAACCTTTTCGTACATTCATTTATGTGTTCCTTCAGTGAGCAGCTGCTCTGAGGCCCTACTCTGCACCAGGCACTAAGTCACATACTCAGTGGACTGTGGCTGTTGCCATAAAAAATAAACCAATGAATAAAACTTACCTGGGCTGGGTCGCGTGTACCATAGTCCTAGCTATTTGGGTGGCTAAGAGAGAATCTCCTGAGCCCAGGATTTGTTTGTTTTTGAGACACTGTCTCTCTATGTAGCCCTCTCTCTACTTAAAAATTTATTTTATAGGCTTATTTTTATTTTACGTGTAGGAGTGTTTGACTTGCATGGACGAATGTGCACCATGTGAGGGCCGTGCCCCTAGAGGCCAGAATTTGGATCTGCATATGAAAGAGAACATGTGGTGTTTGTCTTTCTGAGCCTGAGTTACCTCACTCAGTGTAATTTTTTCCAGTTCCAAAGAGCAGTAGATGCCACTAAGTAGGTGGCCATGCGTTACCTGTATGTGTGTGTTAGGCCCTTGTCAAGGGGAATGTTAACCTTCCCTCTCTCCATAGAACACTTCTTTTTTTTGGAGACAAGGTCTCACGCTAAGCCCAGGCTGGCCTGAAATTTGTTATGTTGCCTAGGTTGGCATTGAATGTATGGGCTGCCTTCCTGCCTCAGCCTGCCACGTGCCGGGATTACAGCTACATAATCACCACGTCTGGCTTTTCTGTGGGTATGTGTGCACATGTATGGTGTATGTGGGTGCATGTTGTCCTGTGCAGGCATGCAGCTACAGCTGTGTGTACTTGCAGGTGGAGGTCAGAGGTCCTCAGTTGCTCTCCACTTCTTCTGAGAGACTGGCTGCCCAGAGAGCCCTGGGATCCTTCTGTCTGCCTCATGAGTGCTGGAATTATAGGCATACGTCACTACACCCATTTTTGTTTAATGTGGGTGCTGGGGATCCGAACTCAGGTCCTAATCTTGTATGACAAATCCTTTATTTAACTGAACTATTTCCCAGCTCCACTTCCTTTTTTATTTTTAATGACTGTATTTAGTCCTGGCTATAGAGTTCCTGGAGGACATTCTCAAAACATAAAAACTTAAAGTTCAAACCAGGCCCTCTGTTAAAAGCATTTCAATGCTGTAGGAGGGTTTATGTGCTTTAAGATATTTTTCAGCTGGGCGGTGGTGGCGCATGCCTTTAATCCCAGCACTCGGGAGGCAGAGGCAGGTGGAACTCTGTGAGTTCGAGGCCAGCTGGGTCTACAAATTGAGTACCAGGACAGCCAGAGCTGTTATACAGAGAAATCCTGTCTTAAAAAAAATATATTTATATATAGTGATTATATATATTTATTATATATAACACATATAAGAATTTTGATATATGTGTATAATTTGATATAGATACATATCAAAAGAATTTAATCTTGTCACAAATACTATATGATTAAATATGTTCATTCTCTCTCAAGATGAAATGCCACTTTTTCTGGTCAATAGCCCCCCTGTTTTAGAGTTATATAAAAGTATTTATGTGGTTCCATTTCACACACACTTCACAGTGATTCCCATCTCATGGAGAGCCCAGGGTTCTTTCGGAGCGAGGCTGGCCCTGCGGGCTGTACCATCTGGCTCCCTTGCTGGCTTGCTTCCCACTGGGCTGTGTGAAAGACTGAGACTAAGAAGAAGGAACACGCCGGGTGTGTGGCACACAACTTTGATCCCAGCCCTCAGAAGGCAGAGGCAGGCGGGTCTCTGTGAGCGCAAGGCCAGCCTGGGAGTTCTAGGCACCTCCCATTGCTATGGCTTTGTCTTTACAGGAATATGTGCATCACCTGCTGGCCCTGGAGCACCGTGCTGAGGAGCAGTTTCTGGAACACTGGCTGAATCCCCACTGCAAGCCTCACTGCGACAGGAACCTGGTCCACCCTGTGTAAAGGGTCCCGGGCCGGCTCGGTATGTCCCAGACCTTCTTCTGTTGGAGAGGGTAACTATGCGAAGTATGTTCATGGTGGGGAGACTTTCTGGGGCAGTGTGCTCAGGGGCCAGAGTGTCACCTGCTTGTTGTTTAAGGGGTGGCAAGGGAGCCAGCCAGGCAAGAAGGAAAGCAGGGGAGCCTACTGGTTATCCAGAGATCCCACATGGGGAGGGGATGGTACCTTGTCATCCAGGAAAGACCTGTGTACCACATGCTTGCATTTCCTACAGAGGCCAGAAGAGGGCATCAGATCCTCTGGGACTGGAGTTACGGCCAGTTGTGACCCACCATGAAGGTGCTAGAATTGAACCTGAGTTCTCTAGAAGAGCAGCTCTTAACCACTGAGTTATCACTCTCTGCAGGGTTTTTTTTTTTTTTTTTTTTAGCTTGGAGAGCTTGAAGCTTGTTGTGTTGATTAGGCTAACCTTGAACTCAAAGAGGTCCTCTAGCCTTTGTCTCCCGAGTGCTTAAACTAAAGGCACGCGCCACCATGCCTGGCTCTCTCTGAGGTTTTTACAGAGCAAGCAGGACAGAGCATAACTGGATGGTTTATTATGTGTGGTCATGAGCAATCTTCTCCTCTTTGCCCTTGTGTATTTTGTGCTACCGTAACGGCACAGGGATGCTCCCTTCAGAATGTCATCTGGTAGTTGTAGAGTGCTCTCCCAGAAGTTCTGTCACTAACTGTCTTATTACCCTGGTGTCACTGATGGCATGCACTTCGACCTCATTTTATGGAGGAGCTGATTGGGCATTAATGGAGCTCCTCACTCAGACACAGAAGGGCTGGTGTGGACATCTTCTGCTAACTCCCAATCCTGCAAGGATTACACAGTCTGTTGCTTGGTCCTGTCTAAGCCATCCCTGGGAGGCAGTTTCACAGAGGGCAAGAGGATGCTCTCGGAGTAGAAGAGAAGCAAGGCTTGGGTTGATTTTCTCTTCTGCTTTTTCTGACCCCCGAGCCGGGTTCTGGGTCAGCTCTTTCGGTGTGCTTGATGTTACTGAGTTATGTTCAGAGTCTGGCCGCTCCCACAAGCTAGTTTTGGCTGCTCGTTTTCAACAGGCCAAAGACACGGTTACTGGAGAAAATCAGAGAACAAATTTATTCCACGGGGCCACACAGGGAAGAGGAACAGAGGCCCAGTGAACCCTGGGTCCACTTTCAGGGTCCTGACATGAGGTTTATTTAGGGTTAAGCAGAGGACCAGAGGCATGCATTACTACGTGGCCCTGGTCAAAGTGTGTCGTGTCAATCATCATTGTCTAGGCTCCAGTCTCTGCCACAAGGGGGGGGGGGTACATTGACAAAACCTTGTGAAATCTCTTTCCAGCAGACAGTTCCTTCTCTTGCAGGCATTAGACTTCCTTCTCCCAGCGTGAAACTCCTAGAAAAATTCTGATTTCTAAGGCTTTGTGTTAATAATCTGATAGCCAAAGGGAGAGACAGCTTTCCCCAGTCTTAAAAAACTATGTAGATTAGGGCAACCTTGAACTTCTGATCCTTCTTCCCACAGCTCCCAAGTATTGGGATTATGGGAGTGTGAGGCCACAGTTGGTTTTATGCAGTGCTGGGGCCATACAGGCCTTCCTGCATGCTCGTCAGTGCTCTGACATCTGAGTTGCATCTTCAGCCACACGAGTGTCTCCTGAGAATATCTTTATTTCTGTCAGGATGGTTATATTCAGACATGCTCCTGACTTCCAGGCTGCCATCTCCTCCTGCACCAAGGGCCTTGTCTTCCATCACAGAAAGCTCTCCTTTGGTTTCTTCTAGAAAACAGAATGGTGGGGGCAGGTGAGATGGCTCAGGCAACAAAAACACTTGCCACTGAGCTTGATGATTGGAGTCTGAGTCCTGGGACCCACATGATGGAAGGAGAGAACCAATTCCCACAAGTTGTACTCTTGTGCTGTGATTTCTGCACCCACACTGTGACACACACACACACACACACACACACACACACACACTAAAATTGAAAGGAAACAGAATTGTGGAGTGGTTAGGGGCTCAGACTATGGCCAGAGTGGGCTCGAGGCTCTGTGGCAAGCTACTTCTCCCTTGTCAGTTCCTGTTTCTGCATCTGTATATTGGGGTGACGTGGTCTCTGGGCCTGGTACTCAATGAATGACTTTCTAAGCAGAGTCACGGGATTCCACCAAGGTCTCATTCCAGACAGCTCCCACATACACGGAGACAGGGAAGCGGCGGCTCAGCCTGGAATTTGGAGTCCAAACATCTTGCAGACCCTGAGTCTGCTAGTCATTGGCTGAATGGAAAAAGCTGGCCTGACTGCCTCTTCTTTTATTGTCCCGAGACTCCAAAAAGCTAGAGATGGCTCAGAGGTCAAGAGGCCTTGCTGTGCGGGGCGGTGGTGGCGCACGCCTTTAACCCCGGTACTCAAGAGGCAGAGGCAGGCGGATCTCTGAGTTCGAGGCCAGCCTGGTCTACAGAGTGCGTTCCAGGACAGCCAAGGCTACACAGTGAAACCCTGTCTCAAAAAACTAAAAAAGAGTGCTTGAATTCAATCCCCAGCCCTCATGTCCGGCAGCTCACAACCACCTATATAACTCCAGCTCCAGGGAAATCTGACACTCTCTTCTGGCTTCCTGGCATACCTGTATCCATACACATATATGCACACATGGATACACATATACGTAAATAAATAAATCTTTCAAAACGATGCACATAGAGGGAATTTTCAGGAAATAACATCTGGCAGGTCCTTCCTTTTCCTCTTATTACCACCATCATCATCATCACCCCCCCCACCAGCACCCCACCACCACCTCCACCTCCACCAGCACCAGTACCACCACCACCACCACCACGGTTCTAAAATTATTATTTTTTTCTTTTCCAGCAGGTTGACAGGCAGTGATCCAGAGACTGCTGGCACAGAGAGAAGCTCATCTTCTATTTGCTCTGAAGCTGCAGAAATGAGATCTTCTGATCTCAGGAACTTGCGGTCCTCTGTGGGCAGGCCAGAAGTCGCCTTCAAGGGAAACGACAAATATATACTCTGCTCCGTTTTACTAACGTGCTCACATCATGAAAACTAACAGCTTGAATCACAGGGCTCCTGAAGGCCTTCCTACCAGTTTGTGAGAATAGGCAGAGCCCACGTTCCCCCCTCGAGGGATGGAGGTGGGGGCCGTGGAACAGGCATGGGGTGGGGTGTCTGCACTGGGGACCGTGGGGATATCTTGCTCAGAAGGAGGAAGTGCATCACTTGGAGCTGCTGAGTTTTGAGTCATCTGCTTTTTTATTTCTCTGCTGCACTTATAAAGGCTGACGTTCAATCTTTCTGTGTGTCTCTTTT
The DNA here is from genome assembly GCF_949786415.1 of Peromyscus eremicus. Classification (NCBI taxonomy): domain Eukaryota; kingdom Metazoa; phylum Chordata; class Mammalia; order Rodentia; family Cricetidae; genus Peromyscus; species Peromyscus eremicus. The sequence goes on from NC_081423.1 coordinate 72,044,283, forward strand.
CCTACGGGGAGAGTACTGGGGATTTCCTTCCCTATTCACTCTGTAAACCCAGTTCCAGATAATGTACTGCTCTTTATTTTTTAAAGACTTATTTAATTTTAGTTTATATGTAGGAGTGTTTGGCGGCATGTATGTGTGTACACCACATTGCTAGGGGAGAGCAGAAAGAGGACATTGATCTCCTGGACCTGGAGTTAACAGAGAGTTGTGAGCCACTGTGTGTGTGTGGGGGGGGTGTGGGGGGGCTTGAGAACTGAACCTGGGTCCTTTGCAAGAGCAGGAAGTGCTCTTAATTACTGAGCCATCTCTCCCACCCCATACTGTTCGTTAAATATATGAATGGGGCCTGGTGAGATGGATGGGTGGGTAAGTGTGCCTGCTGCCCAGTCTGACGACTTGAGTTTGGTCTCCAGGACCTACACGAGGGAAAAAGAGAACTGATTCCTCTAAGTTATCCCCTAACTTCCACAAGCATGCTGTGGTGTGCACACACCCACTCAGATGAATAGATAGAATGGATATGTACATGAAATAAATAAAAATGTAATACAGACTTAGAAATGAATGAAACATGAACACAACAGTTTTTCACAAGGGCTGATCTTTTTTTCCCAAAGAAGATACTTTCTCAAGATGAGCCCAACAAGACCATAACTCAACACCGAATACATAGCTAGTCTTTTAGCAAAGGAGAAATTTCTTTCTTTTTCTTTTCTTTTTTTCTTTTTCTTTTTTTAAGGAGAGATTTCTTGTGGAAAACAGGGTGCTTCCCTGTACCCCTTAGCCCTTACCTGTACCTCAGTCCCAGAATTAGAGATTAGACAGTCAAAGGTCAAGCAGGGCAGGGGCATCACTGTGAGTGGTGTCAGGGGTGGACCTGCCTGTAGGGAGGTTGGGCTGGGCTTCTTTAGGAAGAAAGTTACTGAACCTCTGCATAGCAATGGGAAAGCAAGCTGGCAGGAGAAATATGGAGTCCCTTGTGCCAACTCGACAAAGACAAAACAGTAAATAAAGCTGTAGCTTGTGAGGCAGGGTTCTTACACATGATTGCCTGGTAACAGCTGTCACTGTAGACCTCAGACAAAGGCCGCTGAAGCCTTACACAGGAAGTACTGTAAGGACACCAGCCTCATTCTGCTTAGCTTGGGGCCGACGCTCCTCTTGCTACTGATCATTGTAACCGAGAACCATTGTTTCAATACGCCTAAATGTGATCTCCTCTTTGTCTTGAAAGTTCTGTTTGCTTCTTTCTCTTTGAATACTCTTAAGGCTTACGATGGCATCTGTATTCCCATTGTGAAGTTGGTTCCACATAAGTATTGCTATATTTTAGGGCATCTCTGTTTGGTATGCAGATTGATGGCCATCATACCAACTTTGAGAGATGAAATAAAAGGCCAACAGGAGCAGATACTGGGAGGGTGAGGGAGATGTTCTGAGTGGTTCCAGGTAAAATCTGGCATCTTTCAAAAAAGGTCAGGCAGGTGTCTCCGCACAGGGGAGGGCATTAATTCTGTATGCCCGATGGGACTCTTACAACCAGAAGTAGGTCAAATGAAGTGACATATGCTTATAATCCTGGTATGCGGGAGGTTGGGGCAGGAGCAGAGCAAGTTCAAGGATAGCCCCATCTACATAGAGAGTTTGAGGCCAGCCTGGACTATATGGCAAGACCCTTGCCCCATCTATATGAGTAACATTGACCTTTTACGTATTTCTTATGTCAGAGGCATCCTTCCCAGGAAGGGTCTGTAGGAGTAGGTGGGGTAGAGAGGAACAGTAGCACAGAGGGTATATACCATGGAAGGGAGCATGTAGCTTCTGAGCACCTTGAATGAGAATGGTTTTGGTCCTTGACTTGCTGATCAACATGGTATGTACTTCCTGAAACAGGCAGAGACTCTTGGCTCAGATGGCTTGGGTTTGTGGCCAGAAAGGATGCACATGGCCAGTAAGATGCCTCAGAGGGTAAAGGAACTTGACGTCAAACCTGAAAACTTGAGCTCCATCCCTGGGACCCCCATGGTGGAAGGAGAGAACTGACTCCCATAAGTTGTCCTCTGGCCTCCACACATGCACGGTGGTATGCTCACAGTGTGCGCCTAAGCATATGCATGCACACAATGCATGCTCACACTAAGATATAAGAAAAAATGAAAATGGATGGGCATTGGGGTTTCTGTGAGAAATTGCATTTCATATTTCATTTAGCCAGCTTTTAGATGCTCATAGATAAATATGGTCCCTCTTCAGATGGGCTTAAGACACAATGGGAGAGACACATATGTATTCAGAGGGCAGCACTATAAGTTAGGAGTTGGCAGGCATTTTTGGAAAGGGTCCCAAATCTCTGTCACAGTGAGTGGAGGCACATAGTAAATATCTGTTGGTTCAGTTTGTGAATTTCCTCCCTGTCCTGTCCCATCCAAGTTCAGCCTTGAATTGCAAACCTTTACCAAGGTAACACAGAAGCATGCTATTATTGGATATGAGATGCTCCCAAGAGAATTCTGTACTGGGTTGGAGAAGTGACTCAGAGGAGACGAGTAGAGTTGACTAGTGCTTGCCTAAATAGTAAATACAAAGCCCTGGGTTTGACTACTAGCATTCCACCTAGCATTCAGGAGGTGGGAGGACCAGACGTTCACGGTCACATCCTCAGCTACACAGAAAGCTTGAGGCTTAACTTGAGTTACACGAGACCCTCTCCCAGAACACCACCACTACCACATTAGGCTTGATTCCTAACTGGTGGCCACAGTTTTAGTTTCTGGATATTTTAGGAGGCAGTGCCTATCTGGAGGAAGCAGGTCACGTGGGGGAGGGGAGAGGGAGGAGGGGGGACGGGTCCTTGGAGTCTGCATCTTGTTATCTTGCCCCTCCCTGAGCCTATAACTCCCCTTTCCACACACAGAATTTGAGACCCTGCTTGAGATCTCTCACTATGAAATTGACTCAGTATGGTTCAGTGTCCATCCCCCCTCCCTCCTGTATCCCCCCTCCCTGCTGAGGGTGTGTTTCTTAGTATGTGGGCCCTGCCCTTTCTCTGAGAACCTCTTCTTTTGTGGATGAATGGAAGGCATGCAGTCATGCAGCCATGTTCTTGAAGTGTGGCCCTTGGAAGACAGGCATTGAGTTACACATGCAAACTCTGAACCGGTGGGATTCTTGGGAGCCTTTGGAGTTTGGGACCCATGGATCCAGAACTTTCCTGGAGCTTTATGATGCTGTGAAAGAGCCCGAATGCACTGGGAGACATGGATGCTTGTCCCGTCTCTCACAACTTCAGGGAATTATTTATGATCTTATCATATACCTGACACTAGTGGCCTTAGGTCCAGGGGTGTGAGAAACAAAATATGCGAAGCAGATGTTATGCTTGTGTGTGTGTGTGTGTGCACGCGTGTGCACACATGTGTGCATGTGGGGATCAGAATTCACATCTTCAGTTGTTTTCCACTCTCTTTTTTGAGGTAGGATCTCTCACTGAACCTGCAGCTCATTGATGGGCTACTCTGGCTGGACCATCGAGTCTGTAAATCTCTTCCTTCTAGAGCTGGGATTGCAGGTGCAAGCTGCCAGGTCTGGCTTATTTTTTGCATGGCTGTTGGGGATCTGAACTCAGTCCTCACGTTTCTGTAACAAGGGATTGACCACTGAGCCGTCTTCCCTGCATCCTAAGGCCAATCTATTTATTTATTATTTATGATCTATTTATTTATTTAACGTACATGCCACCCTGTGAGCCTGGAAGTCAGAGGATGGCTTGCAGGAGCTGGTTCTCTCTTCCCACCACGTGGGTTCCACGGGTTGAACTCAGGTTGTCGAGCGCTTTTCTCTGCTGAGGCGTCTGTCTCAGTCTCTTGGAACCGCTTTAGACACAGAGCCCAGTGGTGTTTCATACAGTCACATGCTGTACGGCCAGCACCACTGTCTGGTCCCCCCCCCCCCCCCGTTTCATCACCCTGAATGAGACCCTATGTCCCTTAAGCTGCCACTCTGTTTTTCCTTCTTTCTAGTCTTCAGCCGTGCCTATCTGCTTGTTATGTGTGAACTGGCCTATTCTGGATATTTCACATGCATTGACTCCTGTAATGTTTTTGTCTCTGATTTCTTACACGTAGCATATGATTTCAAGGATATCATCACTGTAGAATGCATCAACTTTCCTATTTTTTAGGGCCAACTAATATTCCACTGAGTGGATATATATATATTCTATCAGAGTCCCTTCCACTTTTCAGCCCTCTGAGTGATGTAAGCATTGAGGTACATGCTTTTTATTCGGGGGGGGGGGGAGTAACTGTTTTTCAATTCCTTTTGGTCTCTACCTAGAGTGGGAATTGCTGGGCCATATGTGATGTCCATTGAGTTTTGTTGTTATTGTGAGTATGCACATTTGTGTGAGTGTGTGTTCACAATGGGTAGAGGTCATAGGACCACCTTTGGGGTGTAATTCTTTAGGAACGCCACCCACCTTATTTTGAGTCAGGGTCTCTCATTTAGGCTAGACTGGCTGGCCAGTGAGCCCCAAGGACCCACCTATTTCCACCTGCCTGCCTCTGTGATTACAAGGGAGTGTGTCGCTGCACTGCAACCAACTTAAAACAAAACCTTTTTATGGGTTTTAGGAATCGAACTCAGGTCCCCAGGCTTGCAGGGCAGACACCTTACTGACTGAGCCATCTTCCCAGCCCTGTATTGAGCTTCTTGGAGAGCTTCTATTCTCTGCAGCAGCTAGCTGCCTTGTTTCTCCCTCCCACCAGAAACACATGAGCATCAAGACTTCCCGATGTCTGTGCCAATAACTCACTACTTTCTACTTAAAAAAGCTAAACGCTCCTAATGGGTGTGAAAGGGAGTTCATTGGGGGTTTTGATTCGCACTTCTCTAATGCCTCATAATAATTCCGAGCATCTTTTCATTTGCTTATTGGCCAATTCCGTATCTTTTGAGGGGAGGAATCTCCAAGTGGGTGCTTGTTTAAAATTTCAATTATCTTTTGCTGTTGGCAGCCTGACATTCAGGCTAAGAGCAAGGCTTACTAAGGGTAGAATTTTGGACAAGCTGCAGAATGTTCTCTGCCTTGATCTCCTTTTCTCTTCAATGGGGATAATGATAGAACCTACTGTCACGGTCTTCCAGCGGGTGAAGTCTTAGGACCCTTGCGTGGCCCACGGCTGGCTTTTGCTGTGTAACAGATGCCCTTATTACACACGAGCTGAAACTCCCAAGGGTGACTGGACACCACACTGCAGAGATTAATAACTGCTGGGAAGCAGATACCACGGTGATGCAACCGAGAGTAACTGGAAGGCTATTTTCGGTTGGGTGCACAGGGAAGGCTTTTCGGAGGAGGCGACACTTGAGCTGATACCGGAATGACAGGAAGGAGCCAACCTCACGAAGAGCCATGTACAGGAAGGGCACTCCCGGCTGAGGGAACGGCTGGGGTAAAGGTCTGCAGAAAGGGACAAGCCTTACAGAGCTGCGAGAGGGGAGATAGGGCACAGGTGGGGTTTCAGCCCGTGAGGGTCCTGGTGACAGTCACAGGGTGGGAAGACAGCTGCTTTGACTCAGGAGGACAGGGTGTGCGGGGTCTCTGCTCGAATACCTAGGAAACTTGAGATAGTGATTGATCCCGTTTAGCAGAGACCTCCATTTTCTCATGTCAAACACAGGCTGGTGGGCTTGTGAGTTGGCTCAGTGGGTCAGGGTACTTTTTGGCAAGGCGTATGACTCGAATTCAATCCCTGGGCCCCACATGGTAGACGGGGAGAACAGACTCCGGTAAGCTGTCTCCTGACCTCCAGATGTGGGCCGTGGCACACGCATGCCTCCCCCTACTCCACAGGGACACACAGTAAGTGATGGAACATTTAAGAACGTGGTTATATTTCCTCCTATGTAGTAAGACTTCTATGAAACACACACGAACTGAACTAAGGAGAGGGGCTTCCGTTTTCAGAAGACGTGAATCACAGGGCTCACTTGAGGTCTGCCTCACCCCCTCGTACTGGCTCCAGAATGAAGGAGCAATGAGGCTGTCCCTGAAAACCCCTCTTCTTGGGGTGGTCCCAGAGATCGTGAGGTACGTTTCCACCTCAGCATCATGGTTCACAGAGTTCTTGCCCCCTCCTCCTGCTCTCCCATTGTCCTAGAACCGTCCCTCAAACTGTCCAGCTCAGGTTTGATCGAACACCCTGCATGCCACGCACGGGGCTCCGAAAATGAGTGATGTTCTGTGGAAGCAAGGAGCTCACAGCGCTGTCCCCTGCACACCACTTCCTTTGGCTTCGTCTTGCATTGCTATGTCCCTTAAGCCTTAGGAGTAAGGGTGTCACACAGAGAAGAGCTTGGGGTCTAGAGCCCGCTACACTCCACCATCATCCCGGTCCCCTCTTTGCTGGTGCCCACAAAGCACAGAGCCCAGTGCTGTGGCTGAGAGACAGGCTGCATGGGTTTCCTGTTGGATTCGTCCTCCCTAACTATTAAGTCTTTCTAGGTCTCAGTTTGTTCGTCTGTGAAGTGGTGGTAGAGTTCTAACTGCATATCGATTGCACATGGATAATTAAAAAAAAAAGTGTGTGGAAGGCTGGAGAGGTGGCTCAGTGGTTAAGAGCACTGGCTGCTCTTCCAGAGGACCCAGGTTCAATTCTCAGCACCCACATGGCAGCTCACAACTGTCTTTAACTCCAACCCTTGAGGATCTGATGCCCTCTTCAGGCATGCACACGATATACATACATGCATGCAGGCAAAACACTAATACACATATAATAAATTGAATTTAAAAAAGTGTTTGTGTGTGTGTGTGTGTGTGTGTGTGTGTGTGTGTGTGTGTGTATCCATCTGTCCCTATCCCACTCCCCAATGCTGGGTTTACAGGTGCACCTGGATCTTCTTCTTTTTTAAAAAAATCTTCTTAAATGCATATGTGTGCGTGTACATGGGTGTTGGGTGCGTGTGTGGAGGCCTGAGGCTGGCATTGGGAAACTCCCTTGGTTGCTCTCCACCACATTACTTGAGGCAGGGTTTCTCACTTGAACTCAGAGCTCACTCACAGGCTAGCCTGCCTAGCCAGCCTGCTCTGGAGATCACAGGCAGGCACCCACTTGGCATTTATGTCGGTTCTAGGTATCAAAACTCAAATCCTCATGATTGCACAGCCAGTACTTTAAACGTGGGGTCATTTCTCCAGCACCGTCCCAGCCTCCTGCTCTTTAGGTGGATGCTAAGAGATTGGAACCCTAATCCTCATGCCTGAGCAGCAAGTGCTGCTACTCACTGAACCATCTCCCTAGCCCCATGTTATATGGGGGCCATTATCTCTTTTTCCTACTAACTCCCCCCAAATTTAGAAACCTGCTTTAGCTGAGCCCAGCAACCCAAACCCTACTTAAGGATCCTAGGAAATTGTTCTCTGGAACGGACTAAAGGAGGAGAAATTGTTTCTATGGTTTGGAAGGGAAAAGAGGTATGTGTGTGCCCGCGTGCGTGAGTGTGCTGGGGCAGGCGGTGGAGGCGCAGCAGGGGCCACACCCACTCAGGCACACCCACCCGTGACTGCACTGTGACAAGGGATAGTTTAGTGAGCTAGGGTGGGCACAGGGCTTCAAGGGCTCGGCCGGCCACTAGGGGTCAGTGTGTCTCCGCTGCAGGCGCCGGCGGGCGGCTCACCTCATCGCTGCAGACACCAGCTGACAGTTCCCGCCCGGCTGTATTCAACACCTCTTGCCTTGTACTGGTGTGTGTGTGTGTATGTGTGTGTGTGTGTGTGTGTGTGTGTGTGTGTGTGTGTGTGTGTGTGTGTGATCTTTCTCTGTAGTGAAGTAGAGGTCCTAGGCAGCCTAAATAACACGCTTTCTCTTTGCAGGAAATCGCAGAAGGTAGTCAAACTGTCCTGTCTTTCCATTCCTTGGCGGAGGGAGCACGGATCCAATTGTGGTTTCTGCCTTGGTTATCTTGGTGCCACCAAGGATGGCACCGGGGTGGGGTGGTCTGCTGAATTCTTCCTTTTCTATTTTCTGCCTCGGCGAGGAGGAGGGTGTTAATGCCGGTTGGCAGTTACTTGAAACCGAGGCGGATGGTGGCGGGGTGTGCTAACAAACAAGGGCAGGAAATAGTGTCATATTTTCTGGAGAGCGAGCCGCTCCCAGGAGACGGACTGCAGGATTCCACCCCGAGACTCTTGGAAAGGGTGGCCGGGCGGACAAGAAGTGCTGCATAATCGCTTCTCTCTCCTTTCACTTTCTGGTGCCTCTGTACAATGACAGACTCCGTTTTATCCCCAGTCTGGCTAACTAGCCAAATGACTGGCCATAAAAAGAAAACAATCCACTTTGATCTGATGTCACTTCAGCGTTTAGTTATTCCTTTGTCAAGAGTGAACTCTGGAAATAAGACTTCAGGGACGGAGCTACCTGCTTGAAACCTAGACCAAATCTGATCTGTGCTGATTTTCATTCCCAAGTCCAACCACTGGGCAGGTGGGACAGGGATAAATGGTCTCCTTGCCTTATCTTATCTAGCATCCTCCATACCCTTCTCCATCAGGCCTTTTCTAGTTCTTTCTACAAGGATCCCACTTCCACCTGCCCGGTCTTTCTCTGAACTTGAGTCAGTACAGTGAGCACCCTGAAGCCTGACCCAGCTACCATATTCTTCTTGTACCTCAGGTACTGTGTGCCTGATACACTGTTAGTAAGTACTAAATAATATAATATAATATAATATAATATAATATAATATAATATAATATAATATAATATAATGTAAATATATAAATTTATATATAAATAATAATAATTATATTGTAAATAAAGGACAATAGCCTTAACTCCTGTACTGGAAATAGCGGCCAATGGATACTGAATGAATTCCTCCTTGTCAGAAGGACTCTCCCCACTTTCTCTTATTTCATGCTGATACCGGGAGATCCAGCCAAGGATTCCATCATCACCATCAATGCTCACTTTATAGATGGGGAAGTGGAGTCTGGGTGGGAGTAACTGAAGCACCCCCAGTTCTAGGATCTGGCAAGCACAGGACAGGGCTTCGGACCTGGCCTCTGGTCATTCGTCATTCGTCATGCGCCAGGTCTCTCCCTTTTGGGACAACCAGCTCGGCTGCACCTGCATCCCTTGTGCTGCATAGACCACGAGCTGACTTCTGTGCCTGGAAATCATGTATGCCCTTCCTTGCTCCCCTGCGAAGATTGAACTCCTAAGGCCAGGGTGGTGGCTGCAGCTTTTCTGCAGCTCTCTGGAGAAATAGGGTAAACCAGAGGAGGGAACCAGGTCTCCAGGAAACAGGCTCTAGGTCTGACCTGAAAAAATGGCCCCAGGGGCTGAGTCTTCAGAGACATTGGACGTAGAATCTGCAGTCTTTGCTTCTATTCTTGAATGGCTTGACCTTTTACATTCATCGGACAACGAATCGAGGGCCTTACATCTCCCTCTTTTTCATTTGTAAAGTAGTTGTTTCTATAAAAACAAACAATGCAAACCAGGCCTGTTGGTGCAGGCCTGTAATTCTAACTACTCAGGAGGCTGAGGCACGAGGATCCCAAGTTCAAGGCCAGGCTGGGCAACTTAGCAAGACCTTGACTCAAAAATAAAAAAATTTAAGAAAAGGGCTGGGGAGTTCACTGGTACAGCACTTGCCTAGTGTGTATGAGGCTCTAGACTCAAACCTCAAGACTGCAAACGAAACCAAACCCAAACAATACGCCAAGCCTCTCACTCCTCTGAGGGGACAGAGATGGCATCGGACACACCCCCTGAGCCCTTCACCGCATGTGTCTTATTAAAACCTTCACAACGGCAGAGAAGGCCCATCGAAGGCCTGGTACTGGCCACATGCGGGGCGTAGCTACTTTGGGTGGACACACACATTCACATTGACGAGGCAGGCCAGCCTCTCCGGATGGATATAAATACTCCAGGAGGGGAAAGCCAAGACCAAAGGCTCGGGCCGTCCTGCGCCGCCGCTGCCAGCACCAGCTCGTGCTCTTCCTGTGTGTGTGAGGCAGTTTGACTGATACCTAGTCCTTCCTGAGAGCAGGGTGAACCCACTCCAGCCACATTTTTGTCAGCGTTCCCGGGGAGTGTCACCAGATACCACGGGCTCTGCGGCCAGAGTGCATGCCGTGGCCTTCCTTGAGAAAGCGGGTGGGGAGGAGGCCTTGAGCTTGGGAATGGGAAGGAGATGCTTGGGGTGAGGGGGTGACAGTGACCTCAGGGCTGGTGACTGCTTGAGAGTGGCTTTCATGGTTATTGCTGGGTCTCCCGATATTCACGAGCCGCCTGTAGACCCTTAGGCAGCGCAGTGGGTGTGTGGATGATGGTGGGCGTTTGTCTCCGTGGGGGTTGCAGCCTGATTGAGCCCACCTGATGAAGAGAGAGCCTGATTGAGCCCACCTGATGAAGAGAGAGGCCTCGGTATACTGAAGGTTGGGATGGGAAACATCAGGGCCTCAGGGTGCAGTGAGGTGCACATGGGGCCAAAGGGCTCTATCTTAGCATCCCAGAGGAGTGTTGTCTAAGCTGAATGGTGAGGGATGGACAGGAGCTAGCTAGGCAAAGAGGAAGCAGCTTGTTCAGGCTTACCTGACTTGGTCCAGCACAGTTTCCCTCCTTCTTTTTGTGCAAATATGTGTAAACACATGTGTGGGTGTGTATGCATACGTGTGTGAATGGAGGCCAGAGGTTAGTATCAAGTGTCTCGACTGTTCGCCACCATTTTTTTGGCGGGGGGGGGGGGGGGGCGGGGGCGCGGAGGACAAGATCTCACTATGCACCTTTAGCTTACCTGGAACTTTCCATGTAGTCCAGGCTGGCCTGTAACTCAAGAGACCTGCTTGCTTCTGTTTCTTGAGTGCTGGGATTAGATGCAAGGCCACTATAGTGGGCTCTCTCTCTCTCTCTCTCTCTCTCTGTCCTCTTGAGTATTATACAAGTTTATTTAGCAAAAAGTGTCATATGAAAGTGCATATGACCCAATTTTATGTCGTAGCAAAAAAGGCCCTTTGGGGAGGGTTTTGGGGAGGGTTACGGGCTGCTTTTCCGAACAGCCATTGTTTAAGTTTGTCCCCAGGCTGCTAACACGACGAGTTGTTTCCTGGTTTGGTACCATTCCGGTGTTACCGCGCTGTCCACTGGTTATCGTTCCCACACCCTCGTCAGTCACAAGGTCCGTAGAGGGCTCCAAGCCTGGCAGCGTTCCTTACACTCTGCCACCATTTCGCTACAGTAACTTCTTGCCCATAAATCTCTTCAGTCAGGCATGCAGTCTTGCTCCTAGAAGTCTATGCACCTTTAGCTTACCTGGAACTTTCCATGTAGTCCAGGCTGGCCTGTAACTCAAGAGACCTGCTTGCTTCTGTTTCTTGAGTGCTGGGATTAGATGCAAGGCCACTATAGTGGGCTCTCTCTCTCTCTCTCTCTCTCTCTCTCTCTCTCTCTCTCTGTCCTCTTGAGTATTATACAAGTTTATTTAGCAAAATGTGGCCCAGCTTCACATCAGTGGGGGGCTTCACTCTCTCCTCCACTTTATGTTTTTGAGACTGGATCTCCAACAGAACTTCGAGCTGGTCAGCTGTGATAGACTAGCTGGCCAGCCACCTCCAGGAATCATCTTGTCCCCACTTTCCCGATGCTGGGATTACAATAAACTCCTCTGTGCTCAACTTCTTAACATAGACTTGGGGCGGGGACGGGGGTGGGGGTCTGGAACTCAGGCCTTTATGCTTGCACAGCGAGCAGTTTATTGACTGAGCCGTCTCCCCAGCCTCTCTAGCTTTGTTTTATGGGGATATTTATTTCCTCAGCTGACTTGGCTTATGCTGACTGCTGACATGAAGATGTGAAAAGTCTTTGGAAACTGAGGTATTTGAGTAAAGAGTTCTGTAACTATGGCAAAAATCTGCAGAGGTGGTAATGAATGGCAAAGTCTGGAAAAACGACTATAGAATCTTTAAAAAGGAGCTGACCACCAGGGTGGCCTGCCATCTTGATTTCCCTCCATTTGTATTCCTGGAATGTAGAGCTTCCAGTGAGAGCTGGGAAAGCCCCGGCATCTGGGATGAATTGGTCAGTCTGGACCTCAGTGAAACTGACCGGTCGTCTTCACCAGCTGTTCTTAGACCAAGCAGTCCAGCTGGGTACGCTTCTGAGTCTCTAGGGGCCCCTGGGACGTACGAGGAAGTCAACGGTCTCTGCCAAGTAGCGGTGACTAACAGGACTGAACTCCTTTACCCGACTGACGGGGAAGCCAACGATCGGGAAGGCTGCGGATCTATTCAAGGGTGTGCGGAGAAAGCGGTAGAGTTCATCTTCCCCCTGGACCCCCAGCTGGGGATCTGCGTACTCTTCTGTTCTGCTTTCACAGCCTCTGTTGCTTTCAGGGTATCCAGAATGATGCTAGCTAGAGTGCCTGGACAACTGACAGCTGAGCGGCATTTATTAAGTCAAGACACAGTCCTGGGGCTTTGTGTGTATTAATCTCTGGTCTTTATAATAGTGGGTGCTATCATTATTTGATTTTGATCCTTGTGGAACTGAGGGATCAAGGAGTTAAGTCACTTGTCCAAGGCCATCCGTCTACTGTCACAGGTCAGACTTGTAACCCAAGCTGTCTGGCTCAGGAGTCTTCTGGCCCTTCCCTCTCTGCGCCGACAGCATCTAGCCACGCTACCTGTGAGGCATCTTCTCCAGAGGGTGCTGTCCACCTGGGTTCGTGTGCAATACTGGGAAGGGTTCAGAGAGAGGCGTCTCAGGATCTGGGGTTGAATTCCAGCTCCAGCCTCCATTCAAAATGCACGGGCCTCACCTCTGACAGGTGTGAACACGGGCACATCGTCACCACCATTAGAATTGATATCGCATTTGTGAGACTGCTTTTCTTCTTCCTGCTGGGTTGTCATAACAACCACACATAAGTTGGTATCCAAGAACTCTGTGGACCACCACAGACTCAGACAGACTCACCAGCTTCTGTAAGCACACAGGGTGGGAGGCTGGCTCAAGGCACGAAAATGAAGTGTGAGGTCCACCATGGAAAGACAACAGCTGACCATTGAAAAGGTCTTAATTAAAAGTCTAGATGCAGGGGAGGGGGGATGGAGAGGTGGCTCAGTGGTTAAGAGCACTGGCTACTCTTCCAGAGAGTCTGGGTTTGGTTCCTAATACTCCCACAGTAGCCTACAGTTGTCAGTAACTCCAGTTCCAGGGGAGGATCCTATGCCCTTTTCTGGGCACTGTATGCACATGGTACACACACAATACACTATTATAGAAAATATCTAGATGGGGCTGGAATGTTGCCCAGTTGATATAGTGCTGCCCCCCACCTATGAGGCCCTGGGTTCAATCTCCAGCATGGCATAAAAGGTGGATAGTGGATTGTGCCTGTAAAGAAGGTCGGAAGTTCAAGGCCATCTTGGGCTACAAGAGGCTTGTCTTATGTAAGACATCCACAGCAGAGACATAAACAGCAAAGGTTCAGTAACACTTGGTGGATGGGTAAATAAACGACGGGAGTTGGAAATGCTGCTATAAAACGGGCAGACCCAGGCCCAAACAAAACAAAGCAACAAGCCCTCAAACAAACCAACCCACAAGGCTGCCGGTTTACCGACCAGAGCTCAAGTGACTCACATCAGCCCCTGCTTGCCGCTGCTGCTCCCCACTCGGCCCTTCCCAGCAGCAGACTCAGGGTGAGGCTCTGGGCTCTTCATGTGGAGCCTTGCTTCCCACCGTTGGCATTCCAGATGGTGAAGATTGAGTGATGTATTTTCTCTAATGCATCAAGTGCTCAGGGTTGGGCTCCTGGGACTCTGCCAGTCACCATCAGGGCTAGAAAGACCTGGTTTAAAGGGAACCACTGGGAACTACTGAGAACATGGTGATTTGTATTTCTCCACTGCTGCTGAGCGAAAGCCTGGTACAGGAGCGGGGAGTGTATGCGGCTCAGTGGGAGAGCACTTCTCTAGCTCGCATGAAGGCTTAGGTTCAACCTTGGGGCTGTCATGGGGGTGTCTGGGAGGGAGTTGCTAAGTGTGGCTGTGAAATCTTCCTTTAGTTTCAAACCTCTCTGATCCATTCTGTAGGTAGAAGGATGCTATCCAGGACCCCCTGTCACTGGCCTGATTCAGCCCTTGCAGTGTGTGCGAGCCTTTCTTTTAGCCAGTCCTATAAACTGTTACCGCTTTAGTAAAAAGGCCACCCCAAGAGAGGAATTAACCCTCATCTAGTCGTCTTGTTGATCCCATTCCCCAGCCAACAGATACTCATTGCTAACGGAGTTTTTCTTTCAGAAGCCCAGAGGCCAAGAATTTGGTTTCTGTTTTTCGGTGAAATGCCCCCTCCCCCACTCCCAGTCTTGCATCTTATCTATGGGGACTAGAAATCTCTATCAAAATGAGTCTGCTGTTGAAGCTGTGGAATAATACTTGTGTGATGAATTTACGGGTTTACTGGGAGACCCTCTAATTTCTGGGAAATAATAAGGTGTGTGTGTGGCCACGTTGTGTAAAATGTTCTCTTTTATACCCCAGCTCCATGCCATGGACTGTTTACTTGCAGTCTGAGGGTATATTTACCATCCAGGCAACATCAGACTCTGTCAAAGAAATCTACTCAGAGGAGGATGTGTTGGGTGTCTCGCCTTTCTAAAAATGACAGTCACCTCTTTTTAATTTTTTTTTTTTTAAATAAATCTTTTTAGGTGCTACGTTCACAGAGCAAATAGCTCAGAAGGGATACTGGTACAGAGTCAAAGTTTAAGCCAGGGCAGATGTGTTGCCTGGAAACAAGACTCTGGTCTCCAGTTTTCTGGAGAAAGGAACTGCCTGTCTCCTGGGTCCCCACTGCTGGGAGTCCCCAGAGCTGAGGAGTAGGGTCCAGAGTACTGATTTGCTGAGTCAGCACCCCCTGGTGTTTGTGTGGCTCAGTGTGTCATTCCCAGCAAATGAAGGAAAATCACATGATGCGGAGCAGTTGCCTCCAAAGTCAGTTGCTGAAGGAATGCTTTAGGGGCGAGATTGGGGAACATGCCTCCCCTCCCCCCACTGTAGAAACCACTCCCATTTTGTGGCTTCTGACAGTAATATTGAATCCGAACACAAAGTTCAGGCAAAATACGATTTCCTGATTCAAAACAAGGTGTTGCCTGTGTGTGTGTGGGAGGATGGGGTGGGGAGGGTGTCTTGTTCTCTTACAAATAGCCTGCTCTAGGGGTCAAGGGGGAAGGAGCCAGGACCAGGTTTCCTTCTGAAATCTGTGATGCTTTTAGGTGATGCATTCCAGGGTGGTAGCTGAAGTTGGAGACCTCGCTGTAGTGCTGGAGCACAGAGGTGCAGGTGGTGTCCTGCGCTCTACAGCTTCCCATCATTTTGTTGTTTTTTTCCCCAATTACCTGACTCTTCCCAGTGTCCACGCTACTAATATGGGACCCTCTCCTTGGCACGGCCCTCTGGAGTGAGATCTCATCATCACTCCCTACTGTGGCAAGTCTCTGCGATCTGGTGAGTGTAATGTCCCTCCACAACTCCTCTTGGCCATTTGCCAGACTGCAAGCCAAGACCTCCAAAATCACAAACATGGGCACCTGGTAGGATTTCTATTCACCCCCCAGTGTCTTCAGATCAGCAAAAACCTCGAGTGCACTTTCCCCAGGATTTATTAGATTGTCTATGGAGCTGTCTCACTGGAGAGCCCAAAAGTTGCTCACCGTCATCCCTGGCCTAGCACCCTCCCCCCACTTTTTTTTGAGACAGGGTCTTACTATGTAGCTCTGGCTGTCCTGGAACTTATTATTATAGACCAAGCTAGCCTTGAACCCACAGAGCTCCACCTGCTTTGGCCTCCAAAGTGCTGGAATTAAAGTCATGTGCCACCACTCCAGGGCCCTGGCCTAGCACTTGGCCAGTCTTTATGTGGCGGCTTGTTGCCTCTCTCCTGTCTTAGCGTGATCACATTTGCGTCTACTTTATATCGTATTCCTAGTGACTAGAAGGGACCTGATAATATTTGGTGAGTGTATGAGCAAGCATAAGGTGTTGGGGCTGTTTGTGTGTGGCCATTCTCTCCAGCATGATGGAAAAAGCCTTTTCAGACTCAGGACTAGTCAATAATGCTGTCATGATAAACTTATTTGAAGGGCTCCTCACATGTGCAAGACCTGTGCTAAGCCCTGTGAATGTGCCCACAGTACATCTCTGTACCTCTCTGGGGTGGGTCTGTGTTGTCTTATATTGCATGGGGCAAGACAGAAAGCTCAGAGAGATGATATGCCCTCCCAAGGTCATAGATCTGAGAATAGGTCATCTGAACTTGAAGTCAGTTCTGGTCAGTTCAAAGTCCGGGCTTTTCATGGTGCTCTTTCCTCTCTTCCTATTGCTCCTGCTTTCACCAACCTGGATCCTTCCTCTCAAAACCACAGCAGCCTCTGGAGGCTCCACGGCGCAAGCACCTGCCGTAGGGCTGAGACACAGTGGCTCAAATACTGGGCAAGAAGCTTAGCAGGCTCCGGGGCTATTTCGGCTCTTTTCACCATTGCTGGGTCATCATGAACAAGCTGGGAATTCTTTGTTGGCCTCTGATTCAAGCTGGGAGCGGAACCCTAGTGTCTTAATTAGGGCTTTTTATGGCTGTGAAGAGACACCATGACCACGGCAACTCTTATAAAGGAAACCCTTAATTGAGGTGGTTCACTTAAAGTTTCAGAGGGTCAGTCCATTATCATCATGGTAGGGAGCATGGCGGTGTGCAGGCAGATGTGATGCTGGAGCTGAGAGTGCTACATCTTGCAGGCAACAGGAAGTTGACTGACTGTCACATTGAGGGAAGCTTGAGAAAAAGAGACCTCAAAGCCTTCCCCCACAGAGACATACTTCCTCCAACAAGACCACACCTACTCCAGCAAGGCCACACTTCCTAATAGTGCCACTGCTTTTGGGGGCCATTTTCTTTTAAACCACTACATCCAGGATCTGTACATTTCCACGCAGCATTAGTGCTGGGTTCAGTCATAGCTTGAGCTGCACGGCCCTTTACAGATCTGTTTTCCTGTGTCCTGGCTCTGTTGCCCTTCCTGCACCAAGATGCTTCCTGTTTCAGAGTTTTAGCACTTGCCAGGTCCTTGTCTGGAGGACCATCCCATGGTGGTAGGGACTGGGCTGGCTCCTGCTGATGCAGTAGTACCAAGGAGCTTTCCCACTCATCTGAGACAATGCTGTGCCCCACCTAGTCTCTCTCTATTACTTGGCCCTGGTTTTGAAATTGTATACATGTGTATAATAATACATAGAATCAATACAAAAATTCTATATTTATCTATCAATCAGTCAATCATCTATCTATCGTCTCCATTACACCTCACTGTTCTTGTTTATGGGCCTCCTCCTCACTAGAAATTAGGCCTAAGCACAACTGGAATGGAGGTTGTTTTGTTTATTGCTGCAATTTCAGCTCTTGACAAGGTTTTAAGACTATTTTCTGGGCTGGTGAGATGGTCCAGCGGATAAAGGGGCTTGCTGCCAAGTCAGATGACCTGAGTTTGATCCCGAGGACCCATGCTGATCTTCACACATGGTACAGTACCCGTGTGCCCCTTCCCCTAAATAAAAAATGTAATAAAAATTAAAAAAGAGCATTTACTGAATGTGTTGAACAAGTAACTCAATGAACCATTGAGTGAACAGATGGATGAATAGGAGGAGTGAGTTAATAAATTTGTCTTCTCTGTGGCACTAAGACAGGGAGGCTCAGGAGAAGTCAGAGGCCGTTGTCGGAGCCCAGCCCAACCTTGCAGCTCACTTCCAGGAGCAATGTAAATGCCCAATAAATGTACTTCAGATACACAAGCTCCTAACTCTGCAGACAGTGGAAGAGGGCTGGAGTGGCAATCTCTGTACTTGTGAGCCCAAGAATGATTCTAGAGAAAGACCACCCACTCCGAAGAGCTGAGATGAAAGGCTCGCTCCTATCCCCACACTCACCCTCCCCACAGGGAATGTTCATGTCCAGCTGCTGGGAGTCATAGCCTGTCTGTACAGGACCAGGTCACCCAAGGAGTTTGCATTCAAATTTTAGGAGAATGTCTAAACAAATCTTGCAGGCATTCTGCTGCTATAAAATCTACATTTCCTGGGGGACGCTGAGAGTTCAAATTTGGTACTTATTTTTTTAAATTATTCAAAAATTTCAATTATGTGCATATGTGTGTGTTTGAGCGTGGGTTTGTACATGTGAACGCAGTGACCAAGGAGGCCAGGAGAGGGTGTCTGATACCCTGTAGCTAGAGTTACAGGCAGTTGGGAACCATTCCATGTGGGTGCTGGAAACTGAACTCCAACCCTTTATGGAGCTGTACCTGTACATGCTCTTAACTGCTGAGCCGTCTCTCCATTCCTGACATCGTGTGTGTGTGTGTGTGTGTGTGTGTGTGTGTAGTATGGATATGGGAGTCAACATAAAGAAAACCACTATTCAATCCACCCTCATCTACCTGCTCCCCTCCACAGCTTCCAGCCCCTGTCTCCACCACCCAGAGTCACCACTTGATACTTTAGAACTATGGATTTGATTTCATATGCCACAGCTGCCCCACAGAGTTAAGACACTGAAATGGTTTCCAGGCTGAGACTATTTCTGAAGCAGATCTGCCACTCTCTACTTACCCCATCCCTCTTTGAATAATAAAATAAAATCACAAAACATCAAAGCACTCCCATTACTCTCAAGTAGGCAGAACTGAACAATTCATGCAATGAATGTTTACTGTGTATGTTGAATGAATGAATAAATGAATGAATGAATGAGTGGGTAAGTGGATAGTACTGTTTAAAATAGTAAAGATAATGCCATTTTCTGGACTTGATTTTCCGTTCAGAAAGGGGAAACCTGGGTTCTTTGGCTGAAATAGCTTCCTGGGGTGACAGGAGGGGACTTGAGAAGTCCTCATATCCCCCAACCTGCCTCTGGGCTGGCTGGAAGCCACTGCCTCACATAAACAAGCATCTAAAGGCCCAGAAAGATGGTGATTTCGCAGTCTCCCTAGGAGTCCTCTTTCATGGTCCAATAAGCCCTCCGAGTCAGGAAGTTGTTTCTGGGTCTGACCTGCCTCTCTTATGCTGCATTATACCCTGCTGATCTCAAAGTATCCCTGTTTCCTGGATGGCACCTATCTGGGGCTTTCCTGAGGCCCTTGAAGGTAAATGAGCTGCCTTTAAAGGCTGGTTTTAGAGGGAATCTGTCTTCCTTGTCTAATGACTGAGCATCCCTGCTGCCGAGCCTTTGATGATTTCCTTGCTTGCTAAGGATGCTCTGTCCCCAGCAGGGAGGCCGCCTGAGGGGCCACAGAGTCCTAGGGATGGGCTCTTAGGTTAGGGCACGTTTTGAGGGGAGGCTTGTTGTGCTATATCCTAAACCCTAACCCTCCTCAAGCTGCTGCTGAGCACCAGCCTAATTTTGTTCTGAAATTGCTTTACTGGTGGGCTGGCTGTGCAACATTCTTCACGCCACCCTTCGACATGCCTCTGCTAGAAAGGAGTCTCAAATTAGAGACCCTGCCTTCTTCTAAGGAATGGTGTCATGGCAGACAGAAGGCATTTTTCCTTATTCTGACCTCTGTGCCCACCACTACGAGTGGATCATTACCTCCTGAGAGCCCCTTTGCTGCAGGAGACAGGCAACGGGGAGACACGTGAATGAACTGGAGAGCAAGAGCATCCTCCAGGACTGGCCCAGCCATGCTGGCATTTTGGGTTTAGCAGTGGGTTTTCTGTCTCCCACTAACTGAGATCACAATGCACACCTAGTAAGTGGGGAAAATGCCAGTCACTTGTGTAAGCATTCTGTACGTCATCAGCAGGCGACTGCGGCCCAGCCTAAAAGCGGATGTGCACGCCCACGCGTTCTCTCTCTGCACTCTTCCTCCGCGCGGTCTCTCTCTGTCTCTGTCTCTGTCTGTCTCTCTCTCTCCTTCTCTTAGTAAAGCTCTAAAAGGTATCACTGGGTCCTGTTGTGACTGTGACCTTTCCACGTGGTAGTCGCGGCCAGCCACGAGCGCCGTATACCCTTACAACTTGGGGACAGAGAGACCCAGCTGGGAATCTGGAAAGAGTGTGGCCTAATTTTGGCTTCAGCACTGGGCCATAGCCATGAACCAGACAGGACGCTAGTGAGGAGACACAAGTGCCTCTTGTATCAGTGACATCAGCTCTAAGGTGCTTTTCCAACTCCAGTCTTCCATCTTCCTTCCTCTGAACTGCACTTCCATGTCAACCCAGCAGAGCTGGGCAGAAGTCAGAAGGGCTTCGGTCACCTATCTGACTGGAGAGGACAGCCCACTCTTTTAGAATTCCTGAAGAGGGACACACACAGACACACAGACATTCAGACACACACAGACACAGACACACATTGTTTTTTGATCATATGTTGTGTGTGTATGTATATGTGCACGTGGGACAGCTTATGTGTGGTTGCCAGAGGACATCTTACAGGAATCAGTTTTCTCTTTCCATCAAATGGCTTCTGGGGATCAAACTCAGGTGATCAGACTTGGCAGCAAGTGCCTTTTCCTGATGAACCATCTCTCTGGCCCCCACTATCTATTATTAACCTCACACACGCAGTCCCCTTTCAAAGGGACCAAGTCAGCCTCTTGCTCAGAAGCGAACCACCCTTCTTCCTAAGCCTCTGTGGGAGCTCCCCACTGCATTCAGAAAGAAGAACCACACTAGCCCTCAGCGATCAGAAGGAGCGCCAGCCAGCATCTCCAGAGCGTAGAGAGCCAATCCAGCAAGTGGTGGGCTGAACAGAGCTCCTTCCCTTTCACCTCTGAAGTCAGCCCCAAGGCTTACTCATGCTCTCCTCAGCATTTTGCAACTTGGAAAACAAAGTAAAATATAGCTGGCTAGCCCTTGAGTTTCTTATCCTTGGATGTGGCTTTACACCTTTTCTTTTTCTTCACCCCAGTTTCCTCTCTCTCCCAGGTAACAGGAAGCTGTCTTTAGAATAGCGCATCTTCTTGTTTGAGGTTCACGTGAGCTGACAGACCCTCCTGTTTAACCCTAACGTCATTATTAAGTTTCCAGGTCTGTGAGAAGTTGTCTTCACTGCAAGAAGCTCCCCCCATCCCCCATCTGAATTTTACCTTGCTTACTGTATTTGAAGATCTCTAGGAAAAAGGAATTATTTTGTCTAACAAACTAGCACGAATCTTTTCATTGCTCACTGCATCAGCCACCAGGAAACTCACAGCAACCTTTTGTATTGATTTTCCTTAGTTAAGTCTTTTGGCTCAGATCTTCACTAAGTGGTGGCTCCTGGAGGCCAACCAGACTACGGTTACCCTTTCAGCTGGACACAAAGCCTCCTGGACAAAATGAAGGGTGTGATTCTGCAGGGAAAGAAAACGGTTTGTTTTCAAAAAGAATTGTGGACATGGCTTTTGTGCTTGGAGTCGAGTGGAATGAACCTCACAGAATGCTAACAAAATATCAGAAAGAACTTCTACCAGATGATTCAAAAGAGAAACGGTGTGGTTGGAGATGTAAACATATGTCTGGCTGGAAAGCAGACAGCGGGTTGTGATCTGCCTGCCCTCAGACATGCTCTTCCAAAGTGGCAGAGCCAGACAGGCAGGGAAGACGATGCAGAAGGAAGAGCTGAGACCTCCAGTGAAAGAAAGGACCAGGTAGACAGAGAGTGAAGAGCAGGGACTAATTCAAAGAACATTCTCTAATCCATCGTTGGAAGATGCTGTGACAGCATTCCCAGCTTGATGTTGAGACTGTGGGGATGAATGAGGGCTACATGCCTTCTATTCTTTCCCACCCTGAATGGGAGTGCTTCTGCAATGGCTCCATTGTATGTTAGGTGTCTGAGGAAGAACATGTCTTGTTGATTCTCAGGTCTTGACTTTTAGGTCTCAAACATGGGACAAATGTCTAACCAAGGTGCCCATTAACATACAAAATGGATGCTAGCCATCAGGTTCTCCCAGCATCCCTCAGTCTCTACCTGTTACAGGGTCCTCCTGGCTGGCATAACCTGCCCCCTACCCAGAACTCTCCAGCCCAGGTACTGGGTGGGCTGGGATTCCCTCCCCCCAACTCTTCTGGCCTCTATATAATTCAGCCATTTTGACTTTGCCAGCCTCTTGGTCCAGGCTGCTTCTCTTCCCTCTTCCCTCTCCTCACATATCCCAGCTCAGGGTCATGTTCTCTCTGGATTCTCTCAGCTGCCCCTGCCTCTGACTATGCTCTCCTTTTTATTTACAATAAATCTTCTCTACACCATGCCTAAGAGCAGACATGCCTTTCCTTTTTTATTTTATTTCTTATCTTCATTCACTCATCAAATGAAGAAGAGCCTCAGCTAGTACGGGTGTAGATTATAAGACTCTGGAATTTCGGATCCATGCCGGGTTTGGTGGTGTGTCTCAGGGATCTAGTGAGTATGTTTTGCATGTGGGAAAGGAGCCGATATTTGCAACAAAAGGGCAGACAAGTGAGGAAAGTCTGTAGTTACTCCTCTTCTCCCTTCCCACCCAGCTCCAGAGACAAGCACATTCTCCTGCCCTTGACCCCCAGCTCCTCTATTTCACTTGATACTAATATTCCTAACATATATGCAGGGTACACACATACTGCTGGATAGGTTTATGAACAGAAGTGAAGTGGTTCGTGCTGTTGAACTTCCTCCTTACACGTGTGTCATTGCTGTGAGATAACCAGGGCATGGGCTCTGTGGGATGGGAGCGGTGCAGAGCTGTGCTGCCCAGGGTAACCCAGAGCCATGTATCCTGGAATCAAGGCACCCACCCCATGAGACCCTCAGCAATGTTTCTTGTTCCAGGCTACTGTGATGCTTGTGTTTGCTTGTTATGTAGTATTAGCTGACGGAGACAACCCATGATAGTCCCGTGACCTGGAGCCCCCGTGACTTCCTAAAACGTAGAAAATGAGCAAATAGATTCCTTGAGAGTGGGCTGGTAGTAATAGGCGGGGAGAATGCACGTAGTCTCTAGGGGAGCTAGGGGAAGTTCTAACTGCTTGGGGGACTCCCCGGAACTGGTGGATCCTGAAGCTGCTCAGAAGCAACTGAACCTCCAAGTCTCCCAGGTTGGTTAAAGCCAAGGCATAAAGAGTCAGTTGAGTGCTTGGGTGAGGTGAATAGGTTTACAGACTGAGGTTGCTCAGGAATTTCCAGTGCATATATGCAGGGTACACACTTACTGTTTGATAGGTTTATTATACAGCAATTTTCTGATAATTAAACACCTCAATATAACTTGGTGGTCAGAATACTTCTCGCACATTCCAGAGATTACCTTAAAAAAATCTTGTTGCATTGTATATATTTTTAGAAGAGGGTAGAGTGAACACAAATAGATTAACCAAGAGTGCTGGGAAAGGGGGTTGGGTGGGAAGGAAAAATGCCATTCAGAAATAGACCGTGAAACTAATATACTTGGATAAACCAACATAAAAAAATTATTGTTTAAGATAACAGGCATAAACTCAAATTCCTTGGAGGGGGGGGTCACATGGGTAATATAAATAAATAAAGCAGGCTGGGCAGAGAGTGTGGTGATTTGGAGTATGTGCTCAATCTAAGGACGGTGTAGGGCTCGGTTTCTTCACATCTTGCTCTATGACAATGGGGTCTAGTGTAGTCAAGTCTTATTCTGTGAATGTGTGCGCAGGTTGTACATTGCAGCCCAGGTGAGAGGGCAACCGGAAGCTGAAGTAGAGACCAAGCTGCGTTTCACAAGCCTTGGGCCAAGACACATGTGCTGGAAAGCAGAGGCGGCCTGATTTCAGCCTCTGTTCACCCCCTTCAGCCTGCCTTGATGTAGTTCAAGATCATCCTGTGTGGGCCCAGGAAGATCCTGTCTCCTGTGCTAGAGACTGAAGAGACCACTCCTTTTCTTTCTCTTTCATTCTTTCTTTATTTCTTTCTTTTCTGTGCCTCTGGGGATTGAACCCAAGATCTTTCGCACGCTAGGCAAATGTTCTTGCCACTAAGCTATACTCACAGCCTTCTTAGACTTTGAGACAAGTTCTCATTAAGTTGCCCAGGCTGGCTTTGAACTTACTCTGCAAACACACAAATATATAAAACAAAGACAAATCTTTCTTTTAAAAAGAGAGAAAGGAATTAATTTAAAAAATAAAAATAATATGAAAAAATAAATTTTTTTCTATTTGGACCATAAGGATAAGGAAGTATCCTAGAACATAGGCCAAGAGACAGAAGGGACGAGGAAAGGAAACAAGAAACACAAAGGAGTCACCCAGGAGGCAGAGCTTCAGAGAGGTGATAAAGAAAACAGAAAGCAAGGATTTATAAACAAAATAATGTTTATGGAGTCCCAGAGCTGAAGGACCTAAGTTTGTGACTAGAAAGATGAATCACTGTGAACTTTTTCTAAGTGAAAAAAAAAATCCTAAAGAAAGGAAGCCTAGGATGAAAGGAAGACAGAAAGAGAGGAAGAGAGAGAAAGAAAACGTCGTCGTCGATGATGGACTGTAAGTCAGAGTCCGTATTGGCGGACCGGATGCTAAGACAGGAAACAAAGCAGGCGACTCCAGAGTTCTGAGGAAAAAATGGTTCTCAATCAACTTCTCCATTTAGAAAAATGACCAATTAGAACTGAGAGGTGTATTAAAAAACTACAAGGATTTATAAAAGGTGTGTACCACAAACTCTTCATTTATTTGTCTGGAAGTTAAGAAGTTAAGACTACATTCCAGTAAAAATGCTGGAGAAGGAACCGGGAAGACAGGTCAGTTGGTAAAGCGCTTGCCAGGCAGGTGTGTGGACCTGAGTTTAATTCCCAGCACCCATGGGAAAAACTGGGTGTGGTGGTTTTTGTAATCTCAGCACTGGGGAGGTGGGACAGGTAGCTTCCTGGGGCTCACTGGCCAGCTAGTCTAGCCTTACCAGTAAGCTCCAGGTCGCAGAGAGACCCCGTCTCAAACAAACAATCCCCCCAAAACACAGAACAAGGTGGATGGCTAAGAACTGATGCCCGATGGTGACTTATGGACACCATATACATGTGCATACACACATGCATCCATACCTGTACTTCTGTACACATACACACAAAACAATGAGGGAGGAAGCCAAGAAAAAAAATAACAGCCTGTGCTGGCCAGTTTTATGTCAACTCGACACAAGCTAGAGCCTTTTTGGGAGAGAGAGCCTCAGTTGAGAAAGCACCCCCACCAGACTGGTCTGTTGGCAAGTCGTGTGGTGTGTTTTCTTAATTGAAGATAGATATGAGAAGGCCAGGTTCATTGTGAAGAGTGCCACTCTTGGGCAGGTGATCCTAGCTAAGCAAGCCATGGGGAGCAAGCCAGTAAGCAGCACTCCTCCATGGCTTCTGCATCAGCTCCTGCTTCCAGGTTCTTGCCTTGAGTTCCTGCCCTGACTTCCCTGTGTGGTGGACTAGAAGCTGTAAGATGAAATAAACTCTTTGCTTCCCAAGTTGCTTTTGGTTATGGTATTTATTACAGCAGATAGAAACCCTAACTAAGACACCGTTGGTTTTTTTTTTTTAAATATTTATTTATTATGCATACAGTGTTCTGCCTGCATCCCTGCAGGCCAGAAGAGGGCACCAGATTTCATTACAGATGGTTGTAAACCATCATGTGGTTGCTGGGAATTGAACTCAGGACCTCCGGAAGAACAACCAGTGCTCTTAACCTCTGAGCCATCTCTCCAACCCCTAAGACACTATTTCAAAATACTGTGGCTCTAACTGAAGAGAACACATTAAGAGAGTTTTGGGGGCACTTGAAAGCAACCATGCTAGAAGATGCTATGGACATTAGTTAGGTAAGAAGCAGGGAGACCCGGAGAAAAACGGAGTCCTGGTGGAACACTTTGTATAATGGAAAGTTTACAGTAGACAGGGAAGGAGTTATAACAAAGGTAAATACCACAAGGAAAACAAAAGCAATTGGAAACTCAAAGAAAATAATAACGCTTATGACAAAGGAGGTATTGTTATGCATTATTTTTGAGTATTATTAGACCGATAATATAAATGCTATGTATTTTCAGATTTTAGATAAATGGGGAATTGAAGACAATTATTTTGGCTAAAAAAACAGAATGTGAATGTTATTACCGTTGGCACTACAGAGGTGTCGGAAGTTGCTAGGTGGGTATGGGGAGGTGAGCTAAGAAAGGAACTTAGAACTTTTATAAGTTAGAAGTTTAAGAAGGGCCAGTGATGCTGGGTGGTGGTGGCACCTTTAATCCCAGCACTTGGGAGGCAGAGAGGCAAGGATATCTCTGTGAGTTTGAGGCTAGCCTGGTCTACAGAGGGAGTTCAGGACAGCCAGGGCTATACAGAGAAACCCTGTCTTGGGGAAAAAACAAAATAAAAGGGCCAGTGATAGCTGAATGAATTTTTACCGCATTGCTTGAATTTATAAAGGTAATTACAAGTTATAGAATTTATTCAGGTCAAATAGCTACCGGAGACAGGAAGGTCCAGAACAGCTAAATTCACTTCCCTATCTTTGTTTATTTTTGAGATTGTGCTTTTAGGTATACTATTTCTCCTTTTCCCTTCCTCCCTCCAAGTCCTCCCATATACTCCTTCCTGCCCTCCTTCAAATCCACGGCTTCTTTTTTTCATCAGTTGTTATTACATGCATATATGTATTTGTATGTATATTCATATTCCCAAACATAACCGGCTGAGTCCATACAATGTTCCTTGTATGGGTGTTTTCAGGGCTGACTGTTTGGCACTGGACAACCAATTGGTGTGCTCTTCCCTGGGGAAGGCCGCCTCTCTTGTTCTCAGCTTCACTCAGCGGCCTGAAGTCTTAGAGTTGAGGCATTGAGGGCTTTTCCTCACGTGGTTTGGCATGTTCACCTGCGTCATCCTTACTTGGTTCATGCTTAGGCAGACATGTTGGGTGTAGCTTCTGACGCTCCTGGGAGACACAGTCTCCCAGCAAAGTCCTTGATCTTCTGGCTCTTACGTTCTTCCCATCCTCCCTTCCTCAAGCTTGGGCCTTAGGTGTGGAAGGGTTTTGTAGGCTTATCCACCGGGCCTGGTCTCTTAGCTCTTCCTATTGATTGTGGTTTTCCAGAGTGGTCTCCATCTACGGCAACGAGAAATTTCCCTGATGAAGTATGAAGACAACACTCATCAGGCTAGACCTGACAAGTGAGTAAATTTGCTTCTTGACGTCATAAGAAAGCATTAGGGTTGGCAAGGTGGCTCAGTGGGTAAAGGGGCTTGCGGCCAACGACACAAGCCTGATGACCCGTGTTGGATTCCTGGAACCCATGTAGAAGTGGGAGGAGACCAATGACTCCATAATGGTGTCTTCCAACCACCATATGCATGTTTGTGTAATGGGCCCCTTCTCCACTAAAGAGAAAAGAAAAGAATAGTTGCCCTCTGACCTCTACACACACGAACATGTCACACAGGCTCACACACATGTGTGCACACATACATACAAGTAAATGTAGTAAAATTTTGGAAAGAATTAAATAAGAAGTGTAGAACATTAATAAGTCAAGAAGCCGTTGTATATTTAGAGAACTGAAATAGTTTTCTAGGAAAAAAATGGGTATGACTGAAAATATAGTTAATTTTGAAGAATTGAAATAAAGATAGGGAGGGATGAGAAACTTCTGTGCTATTTTATTTTTAAATTATGTGCATTGATTTAAGGTTTATTTATTTATTTATTTATTTATTTATTTATTTATTTATTTATTTATTTATTTATTTATTTATTTATTTATTTATATTTAGTTTTAGTTTTTCATGACAGGGTTTCTCTGTGTAGCCCTAGCTGTCCTGGAATTCACTATGTAGACCAGGCTGGCCTTAAACTCACAGAGATCTGCCTTCTTCTGCTTCTTGAGTGCTGGGATTAAAGGTGTGCATCACCTTGTCTGGCTCTAAGTTTTATCTTTAGTTACGTGTATATTCATGTGTCTTTGTGTGGGTATGTGCATCTGCATGCTGTGCTCATGGAGACCTGAAGCACGGTCGGATCCCTTGGAGCTGGAGTTATAGTTGGTTGTGAACTGCTTGATGGGTCTGCTGGGAACCGAACTCAGGTCCTCTACAGGAGCGGTGCATGCTCTTCACTGCTGAGCCATCTCTCCAGCCCCAAATGGTGTGCCTTGCTACTTATACTTGAAAACAAGGCACAAGTCATGGCTTTTGGAGAAATAACCCGTATGCTACTCTCACATGCTTGAAATCGCTCCTGGATACTTGCTGGCTATGTAGGTACCTAGTCAGAAGCACGAGGTGGGATATATTAACTTCCTTTCCCTCATTCTGAGGGTTCCTTGCTGCTACCAGCAAGAATAACCTGAGTGGTTTCATTCAGCCCCTGACCATGTCCATTGAACAAGACAGTAGACTATTCAAGTTTTGAACTCCATCTTGTAACAAGCAATCCTTTTATATATAGGACCCAGCTTGGGACGTATAGGAATACTCAGCAAATATTTTTAGATGGTGTGATGATGCCCAGAGAGACTAAGTGTTCCATGCAGTTTGTCTATGCACCTCTCTCTCCAGCTGGCAATATGTTTATTTAGTCAACATGCATTTGTGAAGCTCCGACTATACTACCGGTAAGCCAGTAAAACATGGCCTGCGTTTTCATGGAGACAGATGTGAGCTGGTGTGTAATTACATACTGCAAATGATATTATAAAAAGAAAGAATTGGACATTTTTGTTGGAGGATCAAGTGACCCCTCTCAGTGGAAATGACATATTAAGTTAAGGATGAGTAGGATGAAGGCTGGTTCAGATGAAAGAGGCATGCTCTGGATAAAGGTTGCTACCTGTACAAAGGTCCCAAGGTAGGAGCGGGTGAATGTGTAGTCACGGTGCTTCTCACACTTTACTGTGCACCCCCAGATCTTAGTAGAAGGCAGATTCTCACTTAGCAGTTCTGGAGTGGGGCGACAGTCTGGAGGTGCCCATCAGCTTCCTGGCGATGCTGGACCAGCTGCTGGGAGGCTAGATTTACACATAGGTTAGCGCCCAGGTAGAGGAGCTGAGAGACTCTTGAAGGCGTGGCTAAACATGCCCAGCAGGATTAAAGAGGAGATGGATGGATGGGAGGAGTAGGGAGAGATCGGCTCCTGCAGGGAGGTTTGGGAGAACTGCATTGAACTTGCAGTTGATAGATGGATGCTTCTTAAACACTCGGTAACTTCCCCGAGAATGACAGTTGTTGAATTAGATGCACCTTTGGGATAGTACAATCCTGGGCGTGTATCTTGATGCTGGAGCACCTTAAGGACCTGAAGCATTGCCAGAGACAACCAGAGGCATGCAGAAGCTGGCAAGCCACATGGCCGGAAACTCATCCAATTACCCCTTTACCCCTGTTTGCTACCCTCACACCTGCTGCTGGGTCTATGAGTGTGGGATGCTGGGAGGAGGGACCTAAAGCTATGTGGTGAAGTCTTGTCTGCCTGCCTGGCCCACCCTCGGCCCTCCTAAGCCCCCTTTTTCTGCTTCTGTACCTGTGAACAGGCAGGCGCGGGCAGACATGGTGGGAGAGGCATGGCCATCGGGCCATTCAGCTAATTAGGCGGGCTTTTCACATTCTTGCTCTCCAAGTTCTGAGTTCAGGAGTTGCTCATAAAACTGCTGCCTGAATTTTCAGGACTGATATAGTCTGGTAGAAATGCCAGTCAGTCCCGCAGAGCCTAAGTGGAGAAATTGTGCTTTTTTCTGAAGCAAATTAATAGTATTTGGGGTGAGACTGGCAAAACACACGTTAGAGAAGAAAAAGGAAGGATTTACTTTTGAAAAAAAGATAATTCTTTGTGGAGAGAGAAAATGAGTTACGTTTCTCTGTTCAGGTCTCTGCTGACCTGTTCCCTATCTGTCTGTCAGTCTGTCTGTCTGCCCATTCTTCTTGGTTGACAACAGGATGTCCTCTTTCTCCCTCCTCTCGGCTGCAAACAAGTCTGGAGTCTTTCTGTGTGCACACCCTGCCTCTGTTTAAAGCAACAGACACCCATTTCTCACCGAGGAACTGGTAGGTAAACAATACTATATTTTCTTAAACCCAGAAAGTGGTTCAGTGTACTCAGCATGAAGTGAATGTTTCCAGCATTCCAGGGCTGGGCTCAGGACAACTGTCTCCAGAGGAAGGATGCTTCTTTCTTTTACAGGAGGAAAGGGGGACAAGAGGCAACTCTGGCTAGACCGGGCCGGAGTCCCGAGGCCACAGACAGGAGCCAGCCGTGATTCTGTCTGAAGAACTCTGGTGTGCCCAAAGCTGGCAGGAGCCCACAGCTTTGGCTCCCTCAGTGCTGTGTCCCCTCCCCCACAAACACCTGACCTCAGGGTAACTTCCCAATGACACCAGGAGTTAGACTTCACAATGAGGAAATTGAGGCCTGGAAGATTGACTTCCTACTGTTTCATAGAAAAGTTCGCCTCAGGGCTCAAAGACCAGTCTAGATCACATCCAAGTTCATTTCTGAAGCACCGCAACATTAACTTCCTAGAGACCAGATTTCTGAGTAGTGTCCCAAGGCCTTGCAGGGGAGCGCTGGGCCATCTTTTAGCTCTGGAGGCCAGGATATGAGGGGGCTGCTTAGATTGGCAGCTAGCTTAGGGATAGCACTGGGGTTCCTGGGGGCCTCCTCTCAAGTCCCTGCTGCTGGTAGTTTCAATAAAAGGACAAGATGCATTCAGCCGGTCCCCTTGCGTGGATGTGCACAATTAGGTTTATCGCAGCTGACACCTTCCTCCACCCTCCTTCTTTCCAAGCGATTCCTGCAGCTGCTGCCAAGGAGGCCGCTGACCCCATACCCATGCACATCTGTCCCCAACAACTAAGCAACATCATCAGGAAATAAGACTACAGGATGTGTTGTCTATGCTTCTTCAAAACACAGCGGAGGCTTCTGATGGGAGAGGTTCAGAAGGATGGCCAGTGAGTGGGCTGTTACTGACTCTGCGTTAGGTTCAAAAGTCATCCCTGGGGGAGCCCCTAGGAAACCCCTTATCTCCTATGATCCCCATTTCTCCATCTGGTACACATTCCCTGTGCGATGATGGAATGTCTCTGTGTCAGGTCCTCCCCATTGTCACCACGGAGCTTTATAGGCAGCATTCCATGGATGGGGAATATTGGGAATCAGAAAACCCTCAACAGTTTATCCAAGATTGGTCTGCTTCCAAGCTGAGGTTACCACACCCCCTTTTTCCATTGGTGGGATGGATCTGAGGGCCTCATGCATGCCATGCAAGTGATCTACCATTGAACCCCACCTTTAATCTCAAAGCAAATGCATTTAACTGTCAAGCCACACTGGATATGATGTAGAATGGTGCTCGGTGCTGTAGGCGCTCAGCCAATGTCAATTTCCTAAATGCTTTGACACTAAGGGGCAAATAGTGGAAACCTCATGGCCCACTTTTGGTAGGCTGGACAAAGCTGATGAGGGAGGTGTGGTTGTTTCGAATCCCTTAGCACGCTAATATACTGGAATGGGAGATCCAAGGTAAAATGTGCTTGCTAGAATGAAGCTGAATGCTGTCATCTTCATCAGTGGTTCCCTCCCTAACAAGATTAAAAAATAACCTAGATCATTCCATAGAAGAGAAGACAAGGGTCCCTAAAGATAAGAGCAGAGGCTGGGTTTAGGACAGGCAAGTGATGCAACCGATAATGACCAGGATAAAACCAGTGTGTGCCGAGCATTCACTATGGCAGGCATCTGCTTCTTTCCCAGGATGCTGGAGCGACGTGAGAGAGCACAATGCTCTTTCCCTGGGGGGCCGTGCTTGACCCTTCTCTCCATGTGGAGCCTGGTCCCTGTAGACCACACACCCCTGCATTACTCACCTTCTTGCTTCTTGTTGGGTTTGTCCAAGGGACAAGACACTGTGAGGACATCATAGGGTAAGATGAGAGGTTGGGACAGACAAGGTCTCATGTAGCCCAGCCAGACTAGCCAGACTTACTAAGGAGCTAAGAACTGACCTTAAATGCCCGCTCCTCTTGCCTCTACTTTTCAGGTTTTATGATTAGTGGTATGCACCACCATGTCCGGCTTGGGTTGGGGCACTTCTTGCTCCATCTGTGCCATGTCTGCTCCTAGTGCTGGGCTCCCTCTCAGCCTCTGGCTCTTATCTAGCCTCTCAGCTCTGGGCAGGGCATTGTTGGTAGTTTCCGGGTGCCTCACTCTAGCCCTACTTGGAGAGATTGTCTGCTTCAATGAGGCCAACCATTAGCTTGTGCTTTCTGTTTTCTGCACTGTAGGGTAGAGCTGGTCAAGGGTTCTGTTTGTTTGTTTTTTGTGTTTCTTTGTCACAGAGGAGGAGGCTCAGTTCAGGGCTGGCACTCATGGGGACAGAGTGCTTTCTCCTCCACTGCCCACAGAGGCTGGCAAGGGGCACGGATTTCACCTGGACCTGCAGGGCTGTCTACCTTCTGCTTCCCAAGCAAACCCCTGTGTGCTTGACTTTAGGGCTGCAGGGAGGCAGGAGGCACGTGGTGGTGAGAGTCAGGGTGCCTAGCATGCTGGGGAAGATTTAGATCAGCTAACTTTGTCTCTCTCCTGTGACTCGCGTTGGGAACAGAGTATGTCTGTGTTAGACTTTTCATCCCACTGACAAATACTTGACAGGACCAAGTTCAAAGGGGAAGACTGATTTGCCTCATGGTTCCTGACGGTCAGTGGTTCCATTCCTTTGGGCCCCAGGAGAGGCAGAAGCATCATGGTGGTGAGTATGTGGCAAAGCAGGGATGCCACTTCATGGTGGCCAGGAAGTAGAGAGAGAGACAAAGAGGACCCTGGGAAAAGATACAGCCCCCAAGCCCTCAGCGGTTCACTTCTTCCCGCCGCTCCCTACCTTCCACATTGCCCTTCATCTCCCAGTAATGTCCTCACACGGTGCGTCCATTGGTGGAATCATCCATTGATTAGGTCAAGGCCTCATTATCAAATCACCTCTCAGTGATTGGATCTCCCTGGGGACCAAGTCTGCTCTCTATAAGCCTTTCTGTAATGGTCTTGGTAGGGATGAAGATGTTATAAATATACACCTGTGACCTCCCTATCAGACTCAGACAATGGACCCCAAGAAATTGGATTTTCTCCAGGGATCTTATGCTGGGAGAAGGAAAAGACTAAATGAAGTCCAGATAGAGGGAAATTGTGTCCCCTGAAAGAGATTTCACACAGTTCTGACAACTTGTCAGATCACCTCACAGGAGGGATTGGAGCCAGAACAAGGATACATCAAAGATTAGCAGGACCACATCTTGGCAAGAACTACTTAGTTATAGTACTTCTGTCCCCTATTTAAACCTAAACTTCATGTCAGGACCCTGTAGATGGGCTTGTTAGGATGGAAGTGTCACTGAAACTCATTGTTCCTCTTCCTGTTGTGGCCACATTGAACGAATCTCTTTGTCACCAGCACTTCTCTGTTTAACTGATCTATTGAGAGGCGGGTGGTGAATTGATTCATTAAAGATGGGTGGTTAATTGATCTATTGAGGATCGTGGGCCAAGCATAGCTTGTTAAGGCTGCCAGGGCCTGGACTCTGGTCCTAGAAACTTCAGTAGCATTTTGGAGGGACCCTTTACTTTCAGACCATAACAATGTCACTCCATCTGACTTGGTTGAGTATGGATGGAAACAGCATCCACTGAGTTTCTGAGAAGAACTCTAGGACCGCTGGGGCAGGGAGGGAGGGCAGACACTGAACATGGATACTGTCTTAGGGTTTCTCTTGCTGTGAAGAGACACCATGACCATGGCAACTCTTATAAAGGGAAACATTTAATTGGAGTGACTTACATTTTCAGAGATTTAGTCCGTTATTGTCATGGTGCAACATGGTGGTGTGCAGGTAGACATGGTTCTGGAGAAGTAGCTGCGATTCCTACATCTTAACTTGCAGGCAACAGGAAGTGGTTTGTCTCACTGAGCATGGCTTGAGCATATATGAGACCTCAAAGCCTGCCTCCACAGTGACTCACTTCCTCCAACAAAATCACAATTACTCCAACAGGGTCACACCTCCTAATAGTGCCACTCCCTTCAGGGGCCATTTTCTTTTAAACCACCACATTTCACTCCCTGGTCCTCAAATGTAGCCATATCATAATGCAAAAATGCATTCATTCCAACTTCAAAAGTCCCCGTAACCTATAACAGTCTCAAACTTACTTAAAAGTCTAAAGATCAAAGTCTCTTCTGAGATTCATACAGTCTCTTAACTGTAATGCCCTATAAAATCAAAACCAAAAAGCACATCACATATTTCCAACATATAATGGCACAGGATATACATTACAGTTCCAAATCATAGGGAAGAGAGAATAGTGAGGAAATACTGGACAAAAGCAAGGTTAAAAATCAGCTGGGCAAACTCCAAACTCTGTAACTCCATGTCTGATGTGAAAATGATCTTTAGATCTCCAACTACCTTCAGCTTTGTTGACTGCAGCACACTTCTTTCTCTTGGGCTGGTTCCACTCCCTGTTATCAGCTTTCCTCGGCAGGTATCCCATGATTCTGGCATCTCCAACACCTTGGGGGTCTCCATGGCAATCCAGGCTTCAACTTCATAGCTTCATGCAACAGCCTCTCTAGGCCTCCATTCAGGGACACCCCTGACACATGCTTGGCCTCAGTAGCTTTCCTTTGACTTGGGGGGAAATTCCATAACCCATTTCTTCTATACTTAACTCCAGAACCACATGGCTGAAGCTGCCAAGATCTGTTGCTTACTGGGGCAGGAGCATGGCCACCTTGTTCAATTATATCTTCACCAACTTTCTATTCTCGATGGTTTCCTCCATTCCCTAAGCTTGGCTGTCCTGAAACTGGATCTGTAGACCAGGCTGGCTTCAAACTCAGAGATCTGCCAGCCTCTGCCTTTGGAGTGCTGGGACTAAACATGTGACCATCACACCTGGCTCTAAACTTTTCTTTAATTCCTTTTCACAAGTTGGAAACTTAGCTGGGTGGAGTCTTGCCTTGAGGTCACCTCTCCCTTTATTCCATTTTTTAATCTGTTTATTTCTTTGAACACAGGATTTAGCTCCATTCCATTTTCTGGTCTTCCTTTTCTCCTCAAATATTTTCCCTTGCTCAGCTTGCTCCTTTTCATTATATATCTTCATTAGAGTTAACACTAGAAACCACACAACGGAGTCTATACTAGGCTGTTTTGAGATTTCCTCTGCCAATGGAATTAATTCTAATGGTTCACTTTAGTCTCAGGCAAACTTTTCAGACAAGGGGAAAAAGAAGCTACATTCTTCACCAAAATATCACGAGAATGATTTCTAGGCCATATATTAATGTTCTTCTCCTATGAAACCTCTTGAGCCAGCCCTTCCTCCCCCACCCCCCACAGTTCAAATCATTCTCAGCACCACTGTCTTCCATGCTCCTACTAGTATGGCCCATTAAGCAGCATTTAAAGCATTCCACTGCTTTTCTAATCCAAAGTACCAAAGTCCATATTACTACAAACAAAAACATGGTCTGGCCTATCACAGCAATACCCCCAGTCCCTTCTGCCTTGTTAGGGTTTCTATTGCTGTGAAGAGACACCATGACCGTGGCAACTCTTATAAAGGAAAAACATTTCATTGGAGTGGCTTACATTTTCAGAGGTTTAGTCCATTATTATCACAGTGTGACATAGTGGTGCGCAGGTAGATATGGTGCTGGAGAAGCAGCTGAGATTCTTACATCTTGACTGGCAGGCAACAGGAAGTGGTCTGTCTCACTGGGCATGGCTTGAGCATATGAGACCTCAAAGCCTGCCTCCACAGTGACTCACTTCCTCCAACAAGGCCACACCTCCTAATAGTGTCATTCCCTTTGGAGGCCATTTTCTTTCACTCTACCCCAGATGCCTACAGCCAGCATGAGCATTGCTTGCACTATGGAATCCGAGTAGTCTCCCACTTCTAGAGTTCCCCTCTTGTTCCTTGCTGTCTCCCCACCCCCCAGCTTCTTCCTCTTGCTTTTGTAGCCAGTTTGGTGACAATTGGGCACTGTTCCCTCAATCCACTCACTATCCAGATGTGTCACTGAGGCTTTGACAAATGTGGAGGTGGCTTGGAAGACAGCGGGTGACTCACTGGGGTACTGCTGCAGTAGTCACCGATGGCACTGACTCCAAGGACTGCAGTAGAAAGGAGCCTTGTCCCTGGAAAGCTTTAGTAGCAATGAAAGAGCAGAAGACTCAGTATACACATACATATGCATACACGCTTATACACATACTCACAAATGTATTAAACATCATCTCTCAGTCACCCCATTGTTAAACACTGTTCCCATGGCTTTCCTTTTTCACTGATACCCATAAAGGACACTGTCAACCCCTCTCTCTACACCCCCATTCCACTTGCTTCTAGGCCACCATCTTTCTACAGACCTTGTATCTTTATACCCATTTTTCAGATGAGAGAACAGAGGTTCAGAGTAAAAGAAGTCCCTATTAATTGGTAAGATGCCAAGGGTGATGTCTTCAGCCCAGCTTCACAGGCCACAGAGTGGCTGCCATAGTCAGATTCTCCATAGATCAGCATGGATGCTGATTTTGTCCTGGACCTTGTTCCAGGGTGTTGTCTCAGAATGCTGTGGCACTGGTGGCCGTGTGTGTGTGTGTGTGTGTGTGTGTGTGTGTGTGTGTGTTGTATTTGTGCCTTCCTTGAATTGAGGAGGAGCTGAAGAGACTGTGGCACCCCTCCCCCCCAATAAAGGGAATACCAGATCTTACTTAGACTCTTTTGTCAGATAGCCGAGAACATCAGTCCCTGAGGTGGGTAGAGGGATGCTTGGGAAGGATTGGGGGTAGGGCAGGCTGAGTGGTGGCAGAGATACTCTCAGGTACAGGAAATTCTGGCCTGGAAGCAAATGGAAGGGGGATGTGGGGAGAGTGGTCAACAGAGTCCGTGTGGGTACTAGTGAAAAGGGAAAGCCATAAGGACATGATATAACTGGCCACTGGCTCTGGACACTGGGGAGTCTTTGCATAGGAGGCCAGCCTGTCTCAGATAGTAGTGAATGAATCGCTTGCTCCTTGGGGAGCCAAGCTGGAAGGCCTGGTGGACTCAGGGACTGAAGCCACAAATGTGCTCATGAGGCCTGGGGAGGCTGATCAGTAGAGAATGAAGTAGTCATCCAGGAGAGAGTGGAGATGGGAGCCACTCAAGTGGAAAGAGCAGTAGGGCCAGTACTGTGTCTGACAGGTCCTGGGCTCTCAGACTTGACTGTACTTTCTGTATTGAGCTATATCCTTCAATACTTGGCCATCTTGGGAGGGGGGCTCTAAGTGGCAAGCGGAACATCCCTTCTCTGTAGAGCAGTTCAATCAGTGATGATGAGTCCACACGCTGTTCTGCAGGAAGCCACCAATGATGGTGTCTATTCACACTGGCTGCCATGGAAAGACACCCACAACCCACCCTGTGCTGAGAAAAGCAGGTTACAGAGCCATCCGTCAACTCTGAGAGCCCATCTGTGTAGAGCATGACCAGAGTACCTGAGTCTGTGAGTGGCAGATGCCTGGGAGCAAGCTGTATGGTAGCACACCAAACCTACTTGCTGAGGCAGGAGATATTTTGACTTTGATTTTATTTATTTTAAATTTTCTTTCTTTCCTCCCTCCCTCCCTTCTTTCCTCCCTTCCTTCCTCCCCCTCCCCATTTAGTTATTATTTATTTATTTTTGAGACAGGGTTTCTCTGTGTAACAGCCCTGGTTGTTCTGGAACTCACTCTGTTGACCAGGGTGGCCTTGAACTCACAGAAATCCACATGCCTCTGCCTCCCGAGTGTTGGGATTAAAGACGTGTGCCACCACACCTGGCTTCAAATTTTCTTTGCATGTATTTTATTTATATATGTGTGTGTGCCACAGCATACATGTGGAGGTCAGAGGGCAAATTTCTGGGGTTGGTTTTCTGGGTCAAACTGAAGTTCTCAGTCTTACACTGGCAGCTTTACCCACGGAGTCATCCTGCTGGCTAAATTCCTTTTTTCAAATGTTCTTGCATTGTTTGCCTCTTGTGAATCCACAATGAGCACCTGCCTTTTAACAGCAAGAAAGAAACTTTAGGATCAGGAAGTCAACTCCATAGAAAAAGATACTGGCTGTATAAGCCTCACAATCTGAACTTGATCCCTGGAACCCACCTGAAAAAAATAAAAAGCTGGATCTGGGTTCAAGCACCTAGCATTCCTGTGGGGGATGGAGACAGGGGTTTGTTGGAAGCTCAGGGGACAGACAGCTAGCCTGGAGTGGTTGGCACGGTAACATTGATGAGAGATGAAGCCTCAGCAAGGTGGAAGGCAAGAGCTGATGATTGTACACACACACACACACAACCACAAGATTTTCACTTTTGAAATAAATCTATAAGTGGCGGATGAGAAAGTCCCAGACCAGTCTGAGCCAGGAAAGGAAGTGGGATATAAGTTACTTCGAAGGGCAGGGACTGAAATCTAGTTCTCTTTTTTTTCAAAAGGAGAGATGCAATCATCCACACATGCCAAGAGAAAGGTACCCACGACCAGGGTAAAGGACAAAGACAGATGGGGGCTGTCACTTCTGGCAGGACAAGGATTTAGGGAGAGGGGGTGGGGAGGAATCTGGCCCAGGAGGCGGGATTGGCCCTGGCAGGGGGAGGAGTGCCCTTCCCTGTGGAGGGAGGCAGGGCAGGAAGGAAGGTGCGTAGGTGGGGCGGCAGGAAGATGAGGGCGTCCTTTCCTGATTGCCTCTATTTTCTCTGCCACGGAGGAGGCGAGGTCATCCTGTGAGGGTGTGATGGGCAGCTTCCCAGCCTGAGAGATTGAAGGGGCTGGGCTGGGGGAGGTTGGGGAGGACCTTGGGGGAGAGAAGGGCTGTTAGGGACAGGTGATGTCTGTCTAGGGTCAGCTGTGGCAGGGGGCCTTTCTGGCTTGGCACCTGTCTGTGTAGCTGGAGGATTGCTCTCTGTTTAACTCTGGTGTCCAGAGCTGCCAGATCAGGTACCTTGTTGGGTTGATGCCAAGGCCCTGAGGTTGGGAAGGTTAAGTGGAACTCCGGAATGGGAGGTGGGGGTTTCCAGTGACAGCCAGAGAGGGAGGGAACTCAGCATCCAAGAGAGAGATCTTGTAGGGATGAAGGGTGGGAATGGTAAGAGTCAGCAAGGGGATGTGAGGATGATGGCTGCCCTGGCAAGTTGGGGAGTTGCTGGTGGGGAGGGCCCAGGGTCCCGTTATGATCATGGGAGAGGGAGTGGAAATGGAGGTCATTCAAGGTCATTGAGGCTAGAACAGTAGATAACCTGGAATGGAGTGGGAAAAGTTTGACCAGCGAGACTCAGGAATATGCCATGTTGTTGGTGGTTGTTTTTGCTCTTTTGGGTGGTCCACCACCCAGCACTCAAATAAATCACACATGGAGACTTATTCTTAATTATAAATGACCGGCCTTAGCTTGGCTTATTTCTTGCCAGCTTTTCCTAACTTAACCTGCCTGTCTTTTGCCTCTCTCTATTTCTGTATACCGTTCTTTCTTACTCTATTGCTGGTTGAGTAGTTGGGTGGCTGACCCCTCACATCCTCCTCCTTCTTTTGCTCCTTCTTCCTACCAGATTTCTCCTTCTATCTACTCTCCCTGCCTGCCAGCCCCACCTATCCTTTCTCTTGCCTTGCTATTGGCTGGCTGTTTAGTGCTTTATTAGACCATCAGGTGTTTAAGATAGGCACAGCAACACAGCTTCTCAGAGTTCCCCAAATGCAACATAAACAAAAGCAACACACCTTAAAATAACATTCTACAACACCATGTGGGGTAGGCTGGGAATAGAGAGAGTAAACCATTGACAAGATGTGGAGGAGATGTTAGGTTTCAAACCCGGGACAGAAGGCTACTGAGGTGTCCATTAACATATCAAAGCGGACACTGGTCACCAGGTTCTCACTGCAGCCCTCTGTCTTTACCTGTTACTGGGCTCTTCCGGCTCTTTCCCTCCACCTCCCCTAAACTTCTCCAGCCCAGGGGCTGGGCTGCCCTCCCCCCAGCTGCCCTTTATGTAATCCAGACATTTTGGTTACCTGGCCCTTTCGGCATTTTGTCTACCCTTCACCCTCTTGGTCTCTTGGCCCAGGCTGCCCCTCTTGGTGGGCAGCTCCTCTCCCCTCCCCCCTCCTCCCTCTCCCCACATGGGCCATCTCAGTCTGGACATGTTCACTCTGGGCTCTCCCAGATGTCGCTGGCTCTGGCTATGCTCTCCCTTTTATCTACAGTAAGCCCTCTCCTCCACCATCCCTAGGAGCAGTCCTTCCGTTTTTATTTCTTTGTTTCATTCAGGAGGCTTAGGAGGACAAGGAGGAGACGTTCTTGTTGAAGGAAAAAAAAAGCGGGGGGAGGGGGGGCCTCAAGGAAGGCTGGAAGGAGACTAGACCAGATGAGGAGCAGATCTCACATTAGACTGTGCAAGGAAGCCTGCCTGGAGACTGCTAAGGACATTTCACAGTGGAGGAAATGGAGGCCAGGAGACGTGGCCAGCTAGCTGCTCATGGTTGAGCAACAGCAGACCCCTATGCAACTGTCATGCCAGGCTGGGGCATCTTTGTGGGGCTGGGATGAAGGATTGAGGTGTCCCGAGTGCTGAAAATCACGTTGGAAGTCATCTTGAGTCTAGTTCTTTGACTTCCCATGGAACAAACAGAAAGGTAGGAGGAATGGCAATTAGTGGAGCTGCGACCACATCCAGGCTTCCTGACTCCTGGGGTTGCTGGAGAGTGGCGATGGTATAAGGAAAAGAGACTATCGGGAGGGAGTCCAGAAATAATGTGTATGCGCGCGCGCGTGTGTTTGTGTGTGTGTGTGTGTGTGTGTGTGTGTGTGTGTGTGTGTGCGTGTGCATAATTTGTTTGCATTCACGGGCTGGGTTTCTAAGAAACCTGGATTGGGCCAGTGTTTATCTTTGCAAAGAAAGAGTGTTGCTGCTTTTGTGGAGGATGAAGGATAATGCCTCCGCTGCACGAGGTGGAGAAGGGA
Organism: Peromyscus eremicus; assembly: GCF_949786415.1. Classification (NCBI taxonomy): domain Eukaryota; kingdom Metazoa; phylum Chordata; class Mammalia; order Rodentia; family Cricetidae; genus Peromyscus; species Peromyscus eremicus. The sequence goes on from NC_081423.1 coordinate 72,085,363, forward strand.
GCAGTGAGCTCCCATTTCCCGTCTTCTGCTTCTGGTGCACAAGGAGCAGGCAGCTGGCCTGTGCCAATGGTGTCCTTATGTTTTGCAGCACACTGGAAGCACCCAGGTTCTATACCTACTCTGACCTTGCTGGCCCAGACTGCTCACTGCTTATATTAACACCAGGACACCTTGGCTGGCACAGTGGCTCAGCCAGCGTTGCCATAACAAATTACCTCAGACTGGGAGATTTAAACAACAGATTTTTTTTTTTCCTCTCTCTCTCACGTAGTTTTGGAGCCCGAAGCCCAAACCCAAGGTGTTGGCCAGGCTGGCTTCCCCCGAGGACTGTCTCCTTGTCTGGTAGATGACTGGCCTGGCTGCATCTTCATGGGCTCTTCCTCTGTGCCTGTCTGTGTCCTGATTCCCACCTCGCAGAAGAACACCGTTCATATGGGATTAGGGCCCACCCTAATGACATCATTCTCGCTTAATTACCTCTTTAAGTATTTTGTCTCCAAATATAGTCACATTTTAAGATGCATAAGGGTTAGGACTTCAACATGATCCCCACCCCCCCCCCCCCCCCGACACAATTTAGCTCACAACAGGGAGCAGAAACCCACATACAGGATCTAGGTTTTTTTTTTTTTTTTTTTTACCACTGAGATGGCTCAGTGGCTAAGAGCACTGGCTGCTCTTTCAGAGGACCCAGGTGTTACTCCCAGAACCCACACAGCAGCTCACAGCTGTCTGTAACTCGAGTTTCAGGGGATCTGACACCTCTTCTGGCTTCTTCGGGTCCCAGTCATGCACATGGTGCATAGACACACAAGCAAGCAAAACCCCCATAAACATCACATTTTCAAAAAGAAGTGTTCTGAGGCTCTGGAGAGATGGCTTAGTGGTGAAGTGTGTGTACTACTTTGTACCCAGTTTGGTTCCCATCACCCACATTGGGCCTCTCATAGCCGCCTGTAACTTTAGCTCCAGGGGATTTGATGACCTCTTCTGGCCGTCACTGTACCTGCACTCATATGTTCATACCCATACACAGACACACATGTATACACACAATTAAAAAATCTTTAAAAATATGTTTCTCTTATTTTGTGAGGCTAAAAGTCAAACCTAGGTTCTTGTGTACACCAGCAAGTGCTACCCGGCCAGTCTATCAGATAGACTTTTGAGAATCTTGAACTAGAGAGCAGTCCTTCCCATCTCTCGTGCATCACTGGGATGGTGGTTTGAAACTATGGTCACAGATTGTTGGAGCCTCTTCTCATAGAGAGGTGAGGTCTGGATCCCTCTGTGCCCCCTTGAATTGGAGTTGGCTTGTGACTGCTTTGAGCAATATTGATATGACAGAAGGGTGCTGTGTCAATTCCAGGCTAGGTCAGAAAAGACCATGGAACATTTGCCTTGCTTTCTGAAACACTCCATCTGGGGAGCTTTGACTCACTCTAGTACAGAGTCCAGTTTCTCTGAGAGGGCAGGCAGGTCCTGTTTACAGCCCAGCTAAGCCCGATCTTTCGGCTGTCTCTGTCCAGGTGCCGGTGGTAAGGGAAGCCATTCTGGATACTGTACCAGTCGATCTGCCAGCAGATTACCATGGAGTGACTTCCATCAATTCCATATTGACGAAGAATCAGTCAGCGGAGCCTTGCCGTATTCCTAACTCGGAAACTTATGCCTTGTGACGAATCAGTTGCTGTTCTGAGCCGCTAACTTTTTTTTTTTTTTTTTTTTTTTTTTTTTTTTTTTTTTTGGTTTTTCGAGACAGGGTTTCTCTGTGTAGCTTTGCGCCTTTCCTGGAACTCACTTGGTAGTCCAGGCTGGCCTCGAACTCACAGAGATCCACCTGGCTCTGCCTCCTGAGTGCTGGGATTAAAGGCGTGCGCCACCACCGCCCAGCCTGAGCCGCTAACTTTTGAAGGCGTTTGAGATGCAGAAGCAGAGCACAGGACGTATACCATTTTCTGCTTTGTGCTGCCTTTTTGGCTTTCCTGTTTCCTCATATTTCCTGCTTCCTCATAAATGTAACCTATACCTACATGGCTTTCTCTACTCCAGGCCCCTCCCTGGCTCTCTGATTAGTGTCCGTATTACTAGAGATGCGTGAGAAGTGGAGCGGCCAAGGTCAGGGGCAGGGTGACATATTATGTGGCATGGATCACACTGGGAATGTGAGCTCAGCTGATCAGGAACTCCCATCTGTGCAGGGTCCCTGTCAGGGTTGTTTCAGGCCATTCCACTGGGGAGTCCCTAGCTCACATATTAACCCCTTCCTAATCATCCTGCTTCTATCCAGATGGAAAACATTCTTGCTCAGAATCAGCCTTCAACCTGTTCCTCTACCACGGCAGCTTCTGTGATGATAGCAAAACAAAACAAGCCCCCCCCCCCAAATCCCTCTCTCTAGTTTAAAAAATTCTTGTGTGTGTGTGTGTGTGTGTGTGTGTGTGTGTGTGTACGCATAATGTGTGTTTGTGGGTTTTTGTTCCATGGTGAGTGTGGAGGTCAGAGGACAACTTTGTGCACTCAGTTCTCTCATTCCACCTGTATGTGGGTTCTGGGGATTAAATGCAGGTCACCGGGCTTTCATGGCAAGTGCCTGTGTCCATCCAATCCTCTCTCCAGCTCTAGTTCCTTTCTAATACTTCCCAGGCCAGTTTCCACTGGGCACCGGCCTATGAGGTAGCTCATCTGCCACTTGCTTGTTCAAAAATTCCATATACTAGCATATGCCTGCAATCTCAGAGAGAGGGAGAGGCAGGAGTGTCAGAAGTTCAAGGCCAGGCATGGCCACATCGCAAGTTCAAGGTCAGTCTGGGCTACTTGTAGTATCTTCAAAAGAACAACAAAATGCTGTCAGTAGAGCTGGGCATGGTGGCATGCACCTATAATCCCATCACAGAGGCAGTTGCCGTAGAAGGATCAAGAGTTGGAGGCTAGCTTGGGTCACACACCAAAATCTGTCTGGCAGCTGGTATCTTGTGTCAGCTTGTTCCACTGTGGGCCCGAGGCAAGGAAGAACATCACAGTGGCTGGAGCATGTTTTAGCTCAAGCTGCTTACATCCCGGGGCCAGGAAGCACAGAGCATGCTAGTCCTAGTGGGCTTCCTCCTTCTGCTCCTCCAATTCTGCCAGGGTCCCCAGGGTCTAGGATGGTACTGTCCCCTTTAGGGCTGGCCTTTCCTCCACTTAGTTAATTGTCTCTGGAGATGCCCTCGGATCACACCCAGAAGCGTATTTTACTAACCTCTTGTGCATCTCTCAGAGGTACACTCAAGTTGACAATCAAGATTAATCATAGGGGCTGGAAAGATGGCCCAGCAGTTCAGAGCACCGACTGCTCTTCCAGAGGACTGGGGTTTGGTTCTTAGTATTCACATGGTGGCTCAAAATCATCTGTAACTCCAATTCCCAGAGATCTGACTCCCTCTTCTGGTCTCTATGGGCATCAGGCATACACATGGTATACCTACATACAAGTGGGCAAAACACGTACAATAATAAACAAACCTAAAACATTTAATCGTAACAGTCTCTCTCTTTGTTTCTGGGGGTGGTAACTGGTATTCCTTGGTTTGTAGATACACAGCTCACTGTCTGTTTCTATGTAGGTTTATTTTTTTATTTTTTTATTTTATTATTCTTTAGGGGCCCACTGCCCAGCTCCCAAATAAATATACAGAGATTTATTCTTACTTATGAACTCCCTGGCCTTAGCTTGGCTTGTTTCTAGCCAGCTTTTCTTAAATTATCCCATTTCTCTTTAAGTACATTTTGCCTCTGGGCTTTTTACCTTTCTTTGTTCTATATATCTTTCTTTCCTTTTCCCTCCATGGCGGGCTGGATGTCTGGGTGGGTGGCCTCTGGCGTCCTCACCTCTGCCTCCTTTTCTCACTCCTTGCTCTTCTCTTGAACCTAGATTTCTCCTATTTATTCTCTCTGCCTGGCAGCCCTGCTTAACCCCCTCCTGCTTAGCTATTGGCCATTCAGCTCTTCAATAGATCAATCAGGTATTTTAGGCAGGCAAAATAACACAGCTTTACAGAGCTAAAACAAATACACCATAAAAGAATGCAACATACTTTTCACCAGTAAACAAATGTTTCACAGCACAAATGAGTGTAACACATCTTAAACTAGTATTTCATTACACCTCTATCTTTTTAGTTATGTGTGCATGATGGTGGGGCAGAGTATGTACACAAGAGTGCATGTGCCCTTGGAGGCCAGAAGAGGGAGACAGAGTTCATGAACTTGAAGTTACAAACTTGGGTCCTCTGTAAGGGCAGTCCATGCTCTTAACCACTGAGTCATGTCTCCAGCAACCCCCTCCACTTTTTGGAGACAGGGTCTTAGGTAGTCCATACCAGTCTCAAACTCTGTATATAGCTGAGGATGACCTTGAACTTCTGATCTTCCCGTATTACATGCCTGGGATTACAGGCATGTGCCACCATGCCCAGTTTATGGGGTCCTGGGGACTAAACCCAGGATTTCAAGCATGCTAGGCAAGCACTCTGTCAGTTGACCTACATAACCAGCTCTGCCTCACATCCATGATACTCTCGTCTGTGACTTCTGTGTGTCTGTATCTGTATTTCAATGTTTGTCTCCTAAGAACACCAGTCATTGGTTCAAGACTCACTTTAACGCGGTGTGAACTTGTTCTAACTCACTAGATGTTCAAAACTCCACTCCCAACCAATGTCACATTCGGGTGTTCTGGGAGCACTTGCGTTGGGGGAGATGTGCCAAGCAAACCAGCACTTTCCTCCATTTTATCTTGCACTTCCCTTCCTCCTTCCTCACCTCCATTCTTCTGGTCTTCATTTTTTAAATCTTTCCTTCTGATGTCAGAGTTACTGGAGAGAGAATAGTTTTTGCACTCTGCTGACGGAGGGCCATGTAAGAACAGGTCTGAAAGCCTTCTGCAGGCAGGGAGCAAGTTGCTTCCTGTAGATCTGCAGGCCCCTCAGTACTAATGCCTAGATGAGATGTTCCATCAGATGATGCCCAAGAAGGAGGAGAAAGAAGAGGCGAAGACAGGAAGAGGAGGAGAGGGGATGTGGTTTGGGAATGGAAGTGATCTTTGTGTACTGACTGCATGACTGTAGGGAGCCCAAGTGAGGTGATTTCTTCTACATCAAGCAAGGATCTCATCTCTCTCCCTCTGTCTGAGGTGCTCTCAGCCCCATCCTCTCATCCTCACCACTAAAGTTGTCAAGTTCTTCAACTGGTGTTGCCCATTAGTGTAGCCACAGACGTCAGACACACACACACACACACACACACACACACACACACACACACCATGTCTCAAGTTTGTGTGAAAGCAAAGACTGTAAGATATTTCATTAGTAATTTTTGGATTTTGAAATTGAAGCAAGCTAGACAGGCATAGGAAAGTGAGTCAAGTCGCGTGGAGGCTGGAGGTTGATTGCAACCACAGAGCCCAGAGCTTGTGTACTCCAGCAAGACTACCTAGAATTTTCCAGGACTGACATGGCTGGCTAAGATGACTGCTAACTGTCCTTTGCCTCATTATGAGGTTACCCTGGTTTATTTTCCTGTGGCTGTGCCGTGATAAAATGCCACAACGAAAGCAACTAACGGGGCTGGAGAGGTGCCTCAGCAGTTAAGAGCACTGGCTGGCTCTTCCAGGGGACCAGGGTTCGGTTCCTACCAATCACAGTTTGGCTCACAACCATCTGTAACTCCAGTTCCAGGGCATCCAGCAGCCTCTTCTGGTCTCCATGGACACCGCATTCATACGATGCACAGATTTACAAGTAGACAGACCATCCATACACATAAAAATAAATAATTAAATAAAAAAGACAATGTAAGGGAGTAAGGGCTTGTTTGGGTTCGCAGTTAGAGGGCACAGCCTTCAAGGCAGGGAAGCCAAAGTGGCAGGAGCCTGAGGCAGCTGGTTATATTGTACCCATAATGAAGAGGCAGAGAGTGAAGAAGGCTTGTGCTAAGTTCATGTTCTCTTTTTATGTAGTTCAGGATCCTGCTGTGGAATAATCCTTCTGTACACTGTGAAAATGTGATGCTCTTGTTGTTAGTAAAAGGCCGATTGGCTGATGACTAGGCAGGATTCTTGGGGCAGAGGGAATGCCGGGAGAAGAAGGGCAGAACTCGGAGGAGACGCCGTGAGACACAGAGCGAGCAGGGTGGGAAGTACTCATTTGAGGTAAATGAGCCTCGGGGCAGCACATAGCTAAATAGAAAAGGGTTAATTTAATTTATAAGAGCTAGGTAAAAAAATGAGCCTAAGTTATCGCCCGAGCATTTAGGATTAATGTGAAGTCTCTGTGTGATTATTTGGGAAATGATTGGTGGGACAGAAAAGTCTGCTTACAGGATTAGGGAATGGTGCCACCCAAATTTTGGCTCCATTCCAACTTCAGCCAACCCAATAAACAATCCCTCACAGGTATGCCCAAAGTTAAAGAATTCCTCACAGGTGTACTTAGAGGCTTGTCTCCTAGGCGATTTCAGATCCTTTCGAGTTCACAACACTAACCATCTGTATGCCATTAGTCTGGCAAAATGGCCTGTTCCCATCATGCATCTGATACCATGCTACCTCTCCAAACTCAATACAAGTGATAGTTTGTATATCTTCCACTAGTCTTATAGCATCAAAATCAATTTCAAATATTAACTTAAAAAAAAAAAAGGTGGCTACCAGAACAATTTAAAGGACACACGTGACTCATACTTTCTGTTGGAAAGTATCCAGGGCACATGGTATGAAGCTGACATGTAGGATTGGTCTGAACATTAGCTTTGCCATGGATGAGCTGCATGTCCCTGGCCAGGACATGTTAGCCTCTGGGGCTTGTTTTCTGAGATGAGTGTGGTGTGATCACGGCACTTGCCTTGCCCCTGGGAGTCACTAGGGACATCGAAGGAGATAACTATGCAGACAGGCTTCTCAGCACCCAAACATAGCACAAACACATATATTTTCCTCTCCTCCCCTCCTTTCCCTTCCCCTTCTTCCTTCCCTCCCTCTCTTCCCTTCCTTTCTCTTCTCTCCCCTTCCCTACCCTTGTCTCTTCTTTTATCATCTCCCTTCTCTCCTCTGTTGTCCTTTTCCCTTTCTTCTCTTCCCTTTCTCCCTTCCTTCCCCTCCCCTCCCTTCTCTCCATCTCCCCTCCCCTCTTCTCCCCTCCCCTCTCCCCTTCCCCTCTCCTCTCTTCTCTCTTTTCCTCCCCTCCCCTCTCCTCTCCCCTCCTCTCCCCTCCCCTCCCCTCCCCTCCCCTCCCCTCCCCTCCCCTTCCCTCCTCTCCTCTCCCCTCCCCTTCCCTCCCCTCCCCTCTTCTCCCCTCCCTTCTCCCCTTCCCCTCTCCTCTCTTCTCTCTTTTCCTCCCCTCCCTTCTCCTCTCCCCTCCTCTCCCCTCCCATTCCCTCCTCTCCTCTCCCCTCCCCTTCCCTCATGTTTTGGGGTTCTTGTCACTTGAAGAGGAAAGGGTTTATTTCATCTTACAACTCTCAGGTCACAGTCCATTGCTGAGGGAAGTCAGGGCAGGACCTCAAACAAGGCAGGATCCTGGAGGCAGGAGCTGACCCAGAGGCCATGGAGGAGTGCTGCTTACTGGCTAGCTTCTCATGGCTTTGCTCAACTTTCTTATAGCACCCAGGACCACCACCAGCCCATGGGTAGCATCACCCACAGTGAGCTGGGCCTTTTCACATCAATCATCAACCAAGAAAATGCGCCACAGGCTTGTCCACAAGCCAGTCTGGTGAGCATTTTTCTCAATTGAGACTACCTCTTTCTCTCTCTCTTTTTTTTTTTCCCTAGTAGCTTTTTTTTTTTTTTTCCCTCTGTGTAGCTTTGGAGCCTGTCTGGAACTCGCTCTGTAAACCAGGCTGGCCTCGAATTCAGAGATCCGCCTGCCTCTGCCTCCCGAGTGCTGAGATTAAAGGCCTGTGCCACCACCCAGTTGAGATCCCTCTTTCAAAATGACTCTTGTTTGTGTCGAGTTGACATCAATCTAACCAGCACAGGCCCATTTTCCCCTTTTCTCTTCTCCCCGCTCCTACATTAGTTACTTTCTGTTTCTGTAATAAAATACCACGACCTGAAGCATGGAGGGAAGTTTATTTAGGTTTCTAGTTCCAGAAGGCTAGATCCCCATGATGTGTGGGGATGATGTGGTGAGGGGATCAGGAAGCAGACAGATCACACTTCAAACACAACACCCCCACCCCCCCATCCCCCCGCCCCACCCTGAGTGATAGACTTCTCCCAGCAAAGCTCCACTTCCTAAAGTTCCATATCCTCCCCAAACGGCGCCACCAACTGGGGACCAAGTGTTCACATACATGAGCCTATGGGGGACATTTTTCATTCAGATCAACACACCTCCGTTTTAAATCCCACCCCTCTCCATCTCCCCCTTGCCTGCTCTCTATTAGCACCATCCCCTCCAGCCTCGGTACCATCCTTGTCCCAACACCAGCAGCCCCGCCCCCTCTTTCAGTCAAGAGAATTAGGCCACCAGGGCAGGAGCCTCAAGCATAGCCCACAAAAATTCCGGCTTTCAGCTCTTCCCAAACTCTGTGGTCTGATTCTAAGTGACTTTCCCTCTGCCAGATGCCAGCAGTGCTTTTGTCTGCTCGGAGGGGGCGGGGCGGGGCAGGTCTCGCAGGAAAATGCCTTCCACCTAGCGTATTCCAGTCAACACAGTGTTTATGCATGTTTTTGGATTAGAATAAGACATCCAGCTTCCCGCCTCCCTCCCTCCCTCCTTCCATAAAAGCATTTCTATTGCATCAGACCACCAAAGCGTTTCCCCATTCTTTTTTTGGCCACCAAATATTTTTATGATTTTCCACATATACAGGGAGGGCAAATGCTAGCAGCCACTCCGGCGGCGGCGGCGGCGGCAGTGGCAGACACACCATGTCTCCCAAGAGAGTGAGGGATTAAAACAACAAAACAGCAGGACAAAACCGAAACCCAAGGGGTGGGGGTGTCCTGGGAGTGATACTTAGCCTAAGATCCAGGGATTTCTATGAATTCTTCTTGGGAATTCTGGGATAATGAACCGGAATTCAGTTAGCGGCTTGGGACAGAGAAGACTCACCTGGGAACCATTCAAACATTTGCAGATTAAATTAGCCCCTGCTGAGGTTAGAGGGTAGGTGTGGAGGGGCCCCACCCATCTGAGGGTTAACCCCAGGCCTACCCGACCTTCCGCCTCCTGGCCTGACTTTCTGTCCCCTCCTGATGTCCTAACAGTGTGAGAATCATGATGAAATTAGGGATCTGCTTCCTGTGGGATCCAAGGGGATACCACCCAGAGCTCTTGGTGACTATTGATTATTTGATCTCCTTTTTTTTTTTGTCCCCCTTTCTGATTTCCATCCCTAGCTGGCTTTCCCAGAGACAGAGCGGGGCCTCTCATAGCCAGCCAGCTGCTCTGTGCTGAGAGATTTAAAATCCTGCAATTGACTCTGACTGCGTCCAGAACAATGGGCGTCTACATCTGATTTATTAATCTGCTGGGGAGGGAGGGAGGCAGTCTTCGGGTCCAGGCTGTTTACTGGGATGACAATGGACAGAGCTTGGACTTACATTTCAGCAGGGTTTACTATGGCCGGAGGAACGGGAGTCACAGACACAGGACTCAGTGAGGACCCACCGGCAAGGGATGGGAAGCAGTAAGAGGGGTGTGAAGTTGATTTAGAGAAGATCCCTAAATGAGTGACCTCCCTTAGTGGGTGTGACGTGTGTGTGTGTGTGTGTGTGTGTGTGTGTGTGTGTGTGTGTGTGCTCATGCTCAGTGCAGTGGATTCTGAGTGGGTCTTTCCGGGGCTCGTGTCTGCCTGCTCACAGGCTGCGGGCTGGGTGGAATGACGTTTTTGTGAAGACTGGCAGATTGGAAGTTGGGGTGTGTGTGTGTGTGTTGCACTCAGCTCTGCAAAGTCCTGTCAGGTGGGCAGGACAGGGAAGAGGTGGTTTGACCGTACGCTGGGGAGCTTGATGGAGTGGCTGGTAATGTGGCAGGCCCATGGTTAGGAAGCCAATGGGGTTTGGCCCAACTAAATTTCAGTATTTAAAATATCAAATTACATTTATTTATTTGTGTGTGTGTGTGTGTGTGTGTGTGTGTGTGTGTGTGTGTGTTTGGGTGCATGTGTGTCACGGAGATCAGAGGGCAACTTGTGGGAGCTGGTCCTCTCATCCTACAGTCAAGGCTTGGAGGCAGGTACCTTTACCCGTTGTCATTGAACCATCTTGCTGACTCTGACTTCAGTATTTAAAGGTTTGCAAATGGAGGACAAGAGAGGAGCCAGAGCTTCTCGGTGCGTGGTTCTGGGACCGAGCTCTTGCATTAGATCGCCAGGGCCCAAGACTTTCTTTGTGCCACCTGTTGGCTGTGAAAGATGGGATAGTGACTGAATCCCCCCAAGGCTGGGATAAGGATAAATAACATACTGCATGAGAAGCATGTAGTACCTATGAAATGTCACTCTCCCTCTCTTCCTCCTCCTCCTCCTCCTCCTCCTCCTCCTCCTCCTCCTGTTCCTCCTCCTCCTCCTCCTCCTCCTCCTCCTCCTCCTCCTCCTCCTCCTCATCGCTGATGCTGGCACACATTTGGTACAGCCCCGAAGGCAGAAGCAGAACAAATGACCAGAAATCATAGAGAGGCTGAGCATGGCTCAACCCAAGAAAGAATCCTGTAGAACTGTAGAAAAAAGGGATGGAGGGAAGAAAAGGGGTAAGGAGATAGGGAAGGAAAGAGGAAAGGTTTACATACACATATATATTAGTGGCTAAACCTGGGGACAGGCACAGCCAGCCTCCAACAGGGGCCCCCATGGGAGCTGAGCCCAGAGACCACAGTCTACTAATAAGAGAAGCAATCAGGTGCCCATCTCCATCTCCTCTACCCAAGGTGCTCGGGGGCCCACTCCAGGACTGGCTGGGCAATGTTGGCGCTGAAAGGATGGGCTGACATCTCAGAGGTTCTCAGGCGTAGGTGGTCTTCAAGAGAGCTTCCATATCAGACCCCTTAGGGCACTGAGCCCCGCTCCATCTCAAGGGGTCTGTGTATCCTCAGGTGTATCTTCTAATCAGGTCTCCTGGATGACCTTTACCCTGTTCCCTCTTGGAAAAGAACCCTGTAAATAGCTCTTATGCAGACTTAGAGACATTCCTCATTTCCTCTTTGTGGCCCTCTGTCCACTGCCACCTGGGTGATGGTGATTCTCTGCCAGATGGTGATTCTCCTTAGTTTAGGTGTTAGGTCCTTGCTCTGTGTCGGCCTAACCCAACACTTCCTTTGAGCCGGTGCTTTTAGCTCTGGGAGCCCCTTCCAACAGTGCTAACCTTGTCCTCTTTAGTTTTGAACGACTGCCTTTCTTCCTGCATCAGGTCATTATTTGTAGTGTGGGAGACTCAAGCATCGGATGAAATTCTGGATACGAGAGCACCACGCTATGATTCTGTTGCTATCATTGTCAGACAGGGAGGCTGGAGCCCAAACCCTTTGTGCAGGCTTGAGGTTAAAACCTCAGCCACAAGCTATGAGTGGAAGACAAGGCAGGAGACCAGGGAGATGGGAGGCAGGGCAGAGAAAGGACTGATGGGAACCAAGTTCATGCTAAAGATACTTGGCGGCAGCCAGGCCACAGGCCTGTGGCCGGGCGCCAGTCCCAACCGCGAGCCTCATTTCCATATGCAGGTCAGCCTGTGGCATGTTTATAGCCCGTCTCTGGGCAGGCATAGCTTTACCAGGAAGACTCAGCCCCTGAATCTGTGGGAGGGCAGCAGCCGTGGGCTGTGGGAGGTGGTGGGCTGCATGCCTTTGGCTGGCAGAGCACGGTTCCCATCAGAGTCAATTACAGGGCACACAGCTCCTGACGTGAGGTCAGGAAGCAGGCCCCGGGCACCTCGGGGATGTGTGAAGTGATGGAGGTGAGATCTATGTGTGGGGTTGTCCACACACGGCTGTGCGGTTATAAATACACACGGCCTGCTCGGGGAGCACCATGGTGCCCAAACAGCTTTGTGGGCAGCTGTATATGATGTAAATACACACTGACAGAGCCAGTGGAAGGCTTGACTGGGACCTCACCAGCAACTCCTTCCGTACTTTGAGGCAAATGCTACACAGGGTAGCCAGGGGCTGGGGCTCAAATACCGGGGCCTGTTAAATTTGGAAGTCAGTGAGAAGGTATGTGTGAGAAGAGCCAAGCTGAGCTGGGCCCAGCTGAGCTCAGGGTTTAAAGTATTCCTTTTAGTATTTGTGTGTGTGTGTGTGTGTGTGTGTGTGTGTGTGTGTGTGTGTGTGTGTGCAGGCCAGAGGACGCCTCCGGTTCTTCACCTTTTTTTAGAGGGTGTGTAAGGGAGACAGGGTCTTTCTCTGGGCTGGAACTCACCAACTAGATGAAGTTGTGAATCAGTGGGTAAAGCATCTGCCTGCTTCCACCTCCCCAGCACTGGGACTACAAGCACACACCACCATGCCTGGTCTTTTTTTTTTTTTTTTTTTTAAACAAAACGAACAAACAAACGAATGAGTTCTAGGAAAGGAACTCAGATCCTCATGCTTGTGACACAAACACCCAACTGCCTGAGTTGTTTCCCAGCCCCCAACTTTGCAAACGCAACCCCCCCCCCCCATCTTAGAGCCATCTTTCCCCCTCTTCTCTCTCACCCTTCTAACACCACCGTGTGGACTGTGGCTCTGTTCCTTGCAACTTGACCTCGGCACTCGCTATGAATCTCTATTGGGAAACAGACTCTTCCTATGCTCTCCAGACTCCGAAGGCTCTTTGCTGAGACTTCGTCCTTGACTTCTTCCTTCGTCTTCACCCGGCGGTGATATAGTCATCCTTTAACACAGGGATCTGAAAACGGCCCACGGGTCTCATCTGGCCCACTCCCCAGTTTTCTTTGGCCCACAAACCAATACTACTTTTAAAATAAATATTTATGTATTATTATTATGTGTGTTTGACAGGGTGTGTGTGTGTGCGTGTGTGTGTGTGTGTGTGTGCGTGTGTGTGCGTGTGTGTGCGCGTGTGTGTATGCATATGTGTTTGTGTGTGCCGTGGCACACGTGTGGAGGTCAGAGGACAGCTCTGTGGAGTCTGTTCTCTCTTTCTCCCTTTACATGGGTCCTGGGGACCGAATTCAGGTCATTAGGCCTTAGCAGCAAGTACTTTTGCCTGCTGAGCTGGCTTGCAGGCCTGGTTTATTTTTTGAGATAGGCCTTTTCTTGTAGCACAGATTGGCTTTGAACGTAAAGTCCTCCTCTCTCAGTCTCTCTCTCTCTCTCTCTCCTCTCTCAGTCTCTCTCTCTCTCTCTCTCTCTCTCTCTCTCTCTCTCTCTCTCTCTCTCTCTCTCTCTCTCTTTTGGTTTTTCGAGACAGTGTTTCTCTGTGTAACAGCCCTGGCTCTCCTGAAACTCACTCTGGAACTCAGGGTGTAGACCAGGCTGGCTTCGAACTCACAGAGAGATCTACCTGCTTCTGCCTCCCGAGTGCTGGGATTAAAGGCGTGCGCCACCACCGCCTGGCATCTCTCTCTCAGTCTCCTGAGTGCTAGGATTGCAGAAGTATACACTACCATACTTGGCTCCAACACACACACACACACACACACACACACACACACACACACACACACACATAAAAGATAGAATCTCATTATGTAGCCTAAGCTAACTTTGACCTTGTGGACCCATTGCTGGGTAATCAGTGACACTGTCTAATGACGCCAGAGGGAGGTGCCTTCAAAATCGTGGAGACTTTAGGCAAATGCAAGGTAAAGAGCATCTATAGTGGTCCATAGAGGGTGGGGGGTCTATTCTGAGACCTGGCTGTGTGAATGGGCAGTAAGACAAGGAGACAGAAAACTCCCCAAAGCAGACTCTCCAGTGTCCAGGAGTGGTTCTGTATAGCAAGGTGGGGGCTTTCGAGAGAGCATCCCTGTTTCTGGATCCTTCCTCTGGGTAATAGCGGTCAGATGGACTTCAGGATGAGGCTGTGTTCAGTTAGGACCTGACGAGGGTTGCACATAGCAATGTGTTACGGGAGTGAAAGGTCAGACGGAGACCACACTTGGAGGTTTGTGATGAAAGGGGGAAGTATCTTTTGAAGACCCTTGCTGGCCTGCCCCAGCCTCTCAATGACTCGGGTTAAAGCAGACAGTTTATAGTCACAGCTGCAAGCATGTCCCTTTCCCCAGCAGTGCAGGTGCCGGGAAGAACCAGAGGCTGTGGGGGAGAGCATCTGGCTTCCTGGAACCTAAAAAAATTTACTAGGATTATAACAAGTGTGGAAAAGCTGCACAAATCTCAGAGTTCAGCCTGAGGACTGTTCACAAAGTCCAAGAGTAAGAACGAGACCTCGTCAGCACCCTGGCACCTAGCTCTTTGGCATACATGGTCATTTGTTGGGAACAAGTGGCCAGGTGCTCTACTAGTGGCCTGCCCTTGACAAGGCGGGACTAAGGAGGGTCTACACTGCTGCCTCAGGTGTCCAGGTCTGGTTTGAAGTCATGAATGAAATAGGAAGCTCTCCTTGGACCAGGCTTACATCCTCTTTTGTAGATGCAAGGGCTAGATCTGTAGCCTGTCCATGAGTCTCTCCTCTGCCCAGTGGTGAGGTACTCAGGCCAGAATCAGAGAACTGACAGGCTGTGGATGTCAAGTCAGGTCTTTGCACTACCAAGCCTGTGTTGAGTGGAGTCAGTCAAAGCCTTGGCCAAGTTTTTAAGTCTCTGTGACCTTGGAAGTAGAGTCACTCACTATAGGTTCATTCTGATAGAGATCATAGAGGTTGCAGTTCCCTATTGAGCCTTTGCTCTGAGTCAAGAGCCAGTGTACATACTCCTTGCTCTCTTACAACTTCTCCTCCCACCCAAGTTGCTGCCTGGATATTTTCACAGGGATCATTTTATTCTTTAGATAATCATATAAGTGGAATTCTAATTCAAAGACAATTCTTATTCTCAATGTCTTTTAGACTTACTTTATTTTATATGTATGGGTGTTCTACCTGCATGCGTATATTTACACTATGTTGGCGGACTTTTCTGTCCCACCTGCTTGTTCCCAAATAACCACATGGAGACTTATTAATTATGAAACCTTGGCTGGTAGCTTAGGCTTGTTGCTAACTAGCTCTTACAACTTAACCCATATCTTTTAATCTATGCTCTTTTCAGTGGCTTGGTTACCTTTACTCTGTACTCCCATTCCTGCTTCCTCTCCATCTGGCTGGTGACTGCCTTTCTTCTTCCCAGCATTCTCTTTGCCCCCACATCATGCCTACTATTGGCTGTTTAGCTTTTTATTAATCCAATTACTGTGACATATCTTCACACAGTGTAAAGGAATATTCCACAACATTTCCCCCCCTTTTTGTCTAACTAAAAAGGAAATGTTTTAACTCTAACATTATAAAACTATAAACTATAAGAACAATTATTAGGTAAGAATTACATTTACAATGTAATTTGTATTTGTAAATTGTAATTACAATTCATTTGTATTTGGCATATTTGGAGCAAATACTCCATTATTTTTTTTTATCTTGATGAGTCCAAAGCTCTGTACCTAATTTATCTTCTATCACTAAGGAAAAACAGCAACTATAACTACCTAGTCTTCAACTACTTCAAAGATCCCAGAAGGATATAATATTATCTGAGTAAATAGGAAGTACAGTACAAACCACTTTGAAAATGACAGATATATCTGACTGCCTGGATAGTCACCCAAGGTTCCTCTTCAATGTTGGGGCATCATCTTCAGCCTACAGCCTAGAATATCTGACAGACTTTTCTATAAAGGAGGAATTTTGAAGGACTATCCTACCTTGTCTTGGCAAAGTTTGGCAGTCACCTTTTTTTGTGTATCCTGCTGGTCCAGTTTGGACAGCATACAGTCAGCCATCAAGGCAAGGGAAGCCCCTTGCCCAAATGGCTAGTTTTGTCACATTGAAAGCAAACTCCATATGGAGTTTCTTTGATGCCCATCATCTTCTCTGAAGCAAATTGGTGCTGCCAGGAGCAGATGTGTCTCATTGTCATGAAAAGCCCTATGTTAACAAAAAGGCTGCAGATCTAGCCCTTGCAGCTACAAAAGAGGATGTAAGCCTGGTCCAAGGAGAGCTTTCTATTCCATTCACGACTTCAAACCAGACCTGGATACCTGAGGCAGCAGTGTGGACCCTCCTTAGTCCCACCTTGTCAAGGGCAGGCCACTAGCAGAGCACCTGGCCACCTGTTCCCAAAAAATGACCATGTATGCCAAAGAGCTAGGTGCCAGGGTGCTGACGAGGTCTCGTTCTTACTCTTGGACTTTGTGAACAGTCCTCAGGCTGAACTCTGAGATTTGTGCTGCTTTTCCATACTTGTTATAATCCTGGATCTAAATGCCATATTCTGTAGGTCTTTGAAGTGTTTGAAGACTCACCTATCTATCTAAAATATATCCCTGTTTGGCCTTGAAAACATATCTAACATGACTACAAGTTTGATTGTTATAGGTGGCTAACTACTAACCTGTATTTCTTTATTATCCTAAATAGTTTGTAATAATAACTTTCCAGGACTAGAAATTTACATTATATTGTTAAATAAGCTGTATAGATAGGTACAATACCTTAAATAAGAGTAAAAACATATGTACAGTATGTTCTAATAAAAATAACCTTAAGTTTGTATCAATATACAAAAATCCATACCAATGTGAAATATTTGAGATTAGTGGCTGTTTGAAAGTAGATTCAATAACCCACCCTTTTATCTCTTCATTTCTATACTGTATTCCCCTTTTTATCTTCAGAAAGAGATCTTTGAATCTAACTCCTTTGTTTAGCTTTTTTTTTTTTTTTTTTTTTTTTTTTACCATGACCAATAACAGCTTGTAACCAACCTCCCTAAATGATGACAAACATTTATAACCTGTTGAATGACCAAAAGCCATGTACTCTATCTATTGGGAATGTGGGTGTTGTGTTTTCTAGACTGCTCCCTGTTGTCTGGGGGCAGTGGCATCTTTAGGAGGCCCTGGGAAAGTTGGGATAATGGTCAAGTCCTGGGAGATTTACCTGTATTATTTGTCATCCAGTTTCTGTGTAATGGGAAAGTGCAAGGCTTATCTGAAGTACTGGCTGGAGTAGTTTGTGAGTCTGGACCATCCCAGCCAGTAGCCTTGAAGCTGTTCTGGATGCAGAACTCTGAGGAAACTACAACAGAGGCATTCTGAGATGCTGGATCACCTGGGTTACCTGTTTTCATTGATGTCTGGTCCCCTTGCTCTGAAAACACACAAACTTTCAAAGGTGACATACATATCTGCATTAACACAAGTATGGACTGTACATTGTACACAAATCAGCCAAAGATGATTTGTTTGAGTACGTAAAATATACATTACCCATCTTGTAGTTTTTTAAGTTTATTTCTTTATGTCTGTAGCTAGGATTTTTAGGGGGTCTCCCCTGATCAAACCTGATCTACTTAACCTTGAATGAATCCACAGCCTTTCATTTTCTGTGGAAAACTCTTCTCCAATGCAACATACTTTTTGACTTCCATTTTGAAGTTAAGACATTTAAAAATATACAGATTGGTTTAATTTAGCAGTTTCCATAATCTAATGTCTCTCAGCAGCTATCATTTATTCATCACCAATCAAAAAATTCAAAGACAACACAATAGCATACAGGATTCAGACTCCCTGTGTATTTCCCATTTCTATGTGGCTTATTTGTTTTTTAAATTACTTTATTCTTTCTTTAAAGACTTTATTATCTACTATCTATCTATCTATCTATCTATCTATCCATCTATTTATTTATTTTTATGACTGTCTATACACCTTTTTCTTTAAGCATACACATATTGTTAAACACACTGTAACCCATTTAGAGTTATTTTTTCCTGTCAAAACCTGCTTTACTGTGTATATGTAACCTTTTCTGTCTGCATGAGCAAAATCTTAAACCACCAAGTAGCTTAGCTCATAGCACCCTGGTGGCTGGCTCTGCCACCTCTGTTCTCTGAGAGCCTAGCCTCATGGTGGAACCATGTGTACTGTCCGAGCCATGTGTACTGCCTCAGATCTGGCATGTTTCTGGGTCCACACTGCTGTAGGCATGTCCACCTACTCTTATGCCACTGAGTAGCATGCTGCCTGCTGCTCATAAACCCCATAAACCTCGGTAGCAGGGCCTCTTAAAAGAGCTGCACCTCTGTTTGCTGCTAGCACTGAGCCTACTGAGAAGCTGTGTTTGACTCCATGTTAAGCTTTTTTAGGTTTTATGTGAAAATGAGTGCCTGGATGTTGGGTGCCATTTGTTGTCAGACTTTTCTGTCCCACCTGCCAGATCCCAAATAACCACACGAAGACTTCTTATTAATTATGAAGGCTCGGCCAATATCTTAGGCTTGTTATTAACTAGCTCTTACAACTTAAATTAACCCATTTCTTTTAATCTAAATTCTTTTATGTGGCTTGGTTACCTTTACTTTATAATGCACATGCTGCTTCCTATGCATCTGGCTGGTGACTTTCCATGTCTCTACCCTTCTTTTTCCCAGCATCCTCTCTGCCTAGCTATTGGCTGTTCTGCTTTTTATTAAACTAACCCAAGTGGCAAATCTTCACAGTGCACAAAAAGATTATTCCACAATTATTCCACAACAATACTGCGTGTGTGTCTGGTGCCTGCAGAGGCCAGAAGAGGGCATCATAGCTCCTGGAACTGGAGTTATACATGGCTGTGAGCCAACATGTGGGTGCTGGGAATTGAAACCTGGGTCCTTTGCAAAAGCAACCAGTGCTTTAAACTACTGAGCCATCTCTTCAGCTCCAGTTTTTATTTTTAAACAGAATCTTATTTATTAGGCATTATCAGTGTGTATGTATGTATAGGCATGCATGTATGCCATGTTGTATGTGCAGAGATCTGAGGACAACCTTTGGAAGTTCTACTTTCTACTGCGGGATCCAGAAATGGAACTCAAGTCATCAGGCTTGGGTGGTAAGCACTTGTATCTGCAGACCCATCTCACTGGCCCCAAAGACAGTTCCTTAGAGTAGGTTTTATTTTCCTTTCATAAGCCCATCTTTCTCCAATAAGATAGGGGAGAAGAGCGGAACAAACCCTAGATTCTAATTAATCTAGGTAACCTTGGCTTGAGCCAGCAAAGAGCAGTGTCTTTGGGAGGTAATTTGAACTTGAATGATTGTGGTCCCTGTTCTATTTGTGGGGTGCTCTCTCATTTGTTGTTCTTTTCCAAGACAGTGACAGGTGAGGACCATGCAGTGGAGGTGGTAGTCCAGGTGAATCTCAGCATCACTCAGTGTTTATGCCCTTGTGAGGGAATGGCTCTGCTTGTCACAGAGATGGACTCCAGGATACATTTGATATGATTTTGGAGCAATGCTCTCTCTCTAACTCTGTTCCCATACAACACATTTTTTTATTTCTTTTTTTGACCCAATAGCTCAGAGAAGGTATCCAGAAGAGGACAGCACTGAGGCAGAAGGTTGTGCTGTGGGATATTGTCCTGTATGCTGTGAATATGTGTTGCTCTGATTGGTTGATAAATAAAATGCTGATTGGCCAGTAGCCAGGCAGGAAGTATAGGCGTGGCAAACAGAGAGGAGAATTCTGGGAAGAGGAGGGTTGAGTCAGGAGTCGCCAGCCAGACACAGGGGAAGCAAGATGACAAGGCAAAACTGAGAAAAGGTACCAAGTCACATGGCTAAACATAGATAAGAATTATGGGTTAATTTAAGTTCAGAGCTAGTCAGTAATAAGCCTGAGCTAATGGCCGAGCAGTTACAATTAATATAAGCCTCTGTGTGTTTGCTTAGGGGACGTGAGTGGGTGAGATTTGTCCCCCGGGACACAGGAAAACTTTGGGCTACAGGTTGGGTCATGGTTGCTAGGCAAGATGAGCAGCAATGACAGACAACACAGGCCACTGGCCACATTTCCCATGTACTCTGTGGGGAGAACTCATACATCCCAGCTGCCCTTCCCCCAAGCTAGGAGTTCCTGCCATGAATGTCTATGTGTAGACATTGACCTTCAGGTAGATGAGAGCTGATACCTTCCCTCTGAATCTGAATTGACTAATTAGCACCTTCCCACCCAGAACTCGGATGAACTGTGGGCTATTCTTTCCTGAAACTTGGGCCTGGGGTGTGAAACAAGTTGATGTCCTCATTGTCCTCGTGTCCTACATATGACCTCACTCTTCTCCCCAGGCACAGGAAGGAATCATACTGCCCCCATCATTGCTTCTACCAGGTATAACACCAAGAAGCCTGAACCTCTGAGCCTATAGTTTCCTTGGTACTGTTCAACTGGAAAGGGGATGGTTGGTTCTCTAAGACACTGGGTAGCTTTTCTGGGATTGGTGGTGACGAGAGAAGAGCTATGATGGGGCATTGAGGGTGTGCGGGTGTGCCAGGCTGGCAGCCCTGGTGTTAGAGAGCCAGCTTCATCTAGACTCCTGTCTTGTTGGATGGTTGCTTTGGCCCCTAGGAAATTATAACTGACTTTAGCCCCAGACTCTGCTGGTGGCCAGTTTCTTTTTTCACATCTAACCACCACCAAATGAGGGCGACAGAGCCTCAGGCTGGACTTGCTCCTGGCTCTTGGGTAGGCAGAGCCCAGGGCACTTAGAGCTGTGTATGAAACAACCTCAGAGCATGGCTGGAGTCTGGCCATGGAATGCCAAGACACACAGGACCCACTGTTCCAGCCCAGGTCTCCAGGGACTGGGGCCCCAGGGAACAAATACCTGGACACTACCTCCTCCCCATCAAGCTGAAAGCACTGTGCACAGGCTGGGGTTATGGAAGGTGGAATTGGGAATTGGGATGGAGCTGGTCCATGGGCTATGGAGTCCTAGTTGGGAGGACGCTGCACAGAGGTGAAGCCAGAGTCAATAGCTACCAGATAAGTGGAACAATGCACCATTGTGAAGGAGCTCAGCAGAGAGGCCACAGTGAGGTGTCCTGTAAGATGAGCCTCAGGTTCCAGAGAGTGGAGGGGAGTCAAAACTGGAATGATCCTCTGAGGGGCTGAAACAAACACGGTCTGGGATGGTGTAGTAAGTTTCCCTTCACTGTGAGAAAATACCTGAGATAAACAGCATAAGAGGAGGAAGGATTGGTTTAGGCTCATGGATTCAGAGGTTTTGGTTTAGAGTCACTGGGCAGGACAGCAGGGCGGGAGTGGGTGGTTGTAGAGGCTGCTCAACTTCTGGAGGCCAGAAGGGAAAAGAGAGCCGGGAAAGGGTGGGGTCCAGCTCCAAGAGTCCCCAAAGTCAACAGCTCAAGCGCTGCCGGAAGCCTAAGTCCAAAGTCTCTTCTTGAGGCTCAAGGCAAGCTCACAGCTGGGAGTTCCCGTAAAAATAAAAAGTTACGTACTTCCAAGACACAGTAACACAGAGTAAACATTCCCGTTCCAAAAGGACGAATGGGACCAAGGCAATGCCCAAACCCATCAGTGTAAAAGTGTGAACTGTTTGTAAATCTTTTGTTTGAAGAAAAGATGCCCTCTCTTCGAGAGGGGCTCACAAAGGACCCCACTAGCGGATTGTTTCTCCAGGATTTGTTTCTTGTGTTCAGCTGTCTAGGGACTCAAAGGCCATATAGCCACAAGTCAACAGGACACAGCTCCTGCACCTGCTGGTGAAGGAGGACCTTCATGACAGTCACACGATGATGGTTTTGCTTCCATACAGAAGGTGAGAGTTCTGGGCTCATGGAGACTTCCATCAAGATTTCAAAAGAAAGTTTGGGAAACTAGGCATTGTGTGGCAGGGTTAGAATCCCTGCAGGCAGGTAGTTTCTGAGAGGGTGATTCGTGAAGGTTAGCAGTAAAGACAAAGATGCCATTGGAGACTCCAGGTAGTAAGACATGCCAAGAACGTGGACCATCTGCTGAAGGAGGTCACAGGCAGTAGGCAGAAATAGCTTCCTCTCCCATTCCCAGACATAGCTATGTTAGCCAAACTCAGAAAGTTCCTAAAGGCAGGACTTCCCAAGCTCTTGGAGGGGTTTGAATATTGCCACCAAGTACATTGGATGCAAGATCTGAAGCTGTAGGATTTAATATTGGCCCCCATGAGTTTCGGCCTCCCTTTGACCCAGTTCCTCCCAGCTGTTTTCCTAGCCTGCTCTTTGGAGTAAAAATGTATATGCTGTGCTCTGTATCTTGGAGATATATGACTTCCCTTCTGTTTATTCTTACAGGGCCTTACAGCTAAATGTTTTCTTCAATCTCAGAGAAGACTTCAGACTTAGACTCATCTGCAAGGATTTTGAGCAGGAACTGTGAAAGACTATGGGGCCTGGGGTGTGGTAATGAACACCCGAAATTCTGGGACTCAGGAGATTTTGGAAGCAGAGCCTGCTAGGGTACATAGAGGGACTCTTGTCTTGAAAAGAAAAACCCTTGGAGATGGATTGAAGGTATCTTTGTCATTGTTTAAGCATGAAGTAAAGTTGCTTGTTAAGCGTGGAGTAAAATTTATAGGACAAAAACCTACCTTGGTTAGATGCATAGGATGACAATGATTCTTCACATGGAAAGAAAATCTTAGCCAGTTTATAAAGTGCATCTTGAAGGGACTCTAGCCGGCCTGAGCATAGCAAACATGGCTCTGACAGGCCTTGCCCTCCCACCACCCCACCCTCACCCCTGTTCCTTCTGTCTTGTTAAAAACTGTTAGATTAAATTCCTAAAACTAGCTACCAAGGTCTGTTCCCTTATTTGACCACTTTCTCTTCCCAAAGCTGACTACTAAAGTCCAGGTACCAGAGTATTGGGGTCCAGCAATCAGAAGCCCCCTTTGGCTCACCTAATTAACATGCCCAGTTAAACACCTCATCCTAACACGGGGTTTCCCCCTGTACCTTTATAAACTGCCATTTTCCTATGTGCCACGTCTGCCTCTCTAACCAGAGGCAGTCCTTTGTTCCCCTGGGGCAAATACTCCTGCCTACTTTCCCTGGTTCCTTTCCCCTTCTCCCTTGTCCTCTATTTCCTGTCTTTGTCTCTTATTCCCTACCCTTTGTTTCTCTGGGGCAAATAAATCTCCTTTGTGCTGAGAAGTTGGGGGTCCTGAGCCGATCCTGGTCCCTGCACATCTTATGCAAACAGAATGCATTTTTGTACTGGAAACTATGATGGAATGCTATGGCTTTGATTTGGGATGTCCTCCAGAGGCTCCTGTGCTAAAGGACTCAATCCCAAACTTGTAGCATTGTTGGGGGTGGGTGGGAACTTGGAGGTGGGGTCCAGTTGGTGGAAGTTAGGTCACTGGGGACAAGCCCTTAAAGGAGATGTCAGGACCTCTCTCTCTCTTCCTTTTTCCTTTTTTACTCCCTGGCCTCCAGGAATTGAACAACTTCCTACACTACATGCTTCCAGCCATGATGTTCTGTCTCATGAGGCTCCCAAAGGCAACAGGGCTAAGTGGCCACAGACCGACAGCCATGCCCGATCCCGTGCCCCAGATAAATCTTTCTCCCTTGTAAGCTGCTTATCTCAGGTATTTTGTTGTTGCACTAGAAAGCTTACTAGTAAAGATGTGGTGGAGGTTAATTTGGCCTCATCCATCTGTCCATCCACGCATCTGTTAATCTATCCATCTGATATGTCACTTAAAATTCAATAGCGCTTACAAAGCACGTGGACATGTATTTGAGCTGTTAGACAGCTTAAAGTAAAGCAGGGCCAGTCTCTTTGATGGTCAATATGTTCCAAATATAAACATTCTGAGGCTGAAGGTTTGAACAGTCACAATGGGAACACATGACTGTCTTGCATTAATATCCTTGTACCCATCTGAATAACAGCAACAACTGCTGTGTTAAAAAAAATCTTTTATTTAAATTCCATTTTTATTATTTTTAAGTGTGTGTGTGTGTGTGTGTGTGTGTGTGTGTGTGTGTGTGTGTTGTGTGTTTCTGTGCATGGGTATGTGCCTATCAGGGCAGGTGTTCAAGGAGGTAGAGGGGTTGGATCTCCTGGAGCTGGAGTTGTAGGTGGTTGTAAGCCACCTGATGTAGGTGCGAGAAATCAAACGCAGATCTTCTGGAAGAAGCGTGGTGTGCTCTTAACTAATGAGTCATCTCTCCAGTCCTTCACTGTGTCTTTAAATATCTACTGTAGATGTACCGACTAAGTGTTGTACATGTATGATCTTATTTCACGTTCATGAAAGCATCATGAGAGAACCAAGACCTGAAACGTTTAAGAATTTTGTTGAAGTGGTTAGTGAGAGGTAGAATGGGGACAAAAATGGGATCCAAATCTGGAATCTGTGTTCCTATACTCCTGGGATGCTGGAGGGGTCTTTTAAACTCCTGAAGGCCTGCAATGGTGTCTGTATAGTGGGGTCAGTTAGATCTGGAGGTGTGGCTCAGCGGTAGAGTACTTGCTCAGCATTCGTAAGATTCCCCCCAAAAACCAGTAACAAGCAAGCGGTTAAAACATTCCAACACTGAGTGACTCCAATTAGACTATGGAGAAAATCAAAGTACCCTCTGTTTACAAAAGGAGCTGTGCGTTTGTCTGGTCACTTGTGAGGCTTTGAGCTCACACCATTGTTTTGTAAGTTTGTGTAATTGTAATTAGGAATTCAGTAATGGAATTCAGGAATTCAGGAATTCAGGAATTCAGCTATGAAGTTGTGATGATGGAGAGAGTTGTCCAGATAAGACATTTGGACCCATATGTGGTGTGTAGTGAGTGCTTAGTAAATGCGGGCCATTTCATTACCCAAGGTGTTATTTCCCCAAAGATTCCCACGTCTACGTATTTGCAAACCCGATGCTGCAGCCTCTTTTTCTTAGACAAGAGAATATACACACAGAGAGTTCGACCCTCCTTGGGCTGTTCAATGATGCTGCCATGTGTGGTAGTGGGCTGCAATTTTTGGGAGAAGCAGGGAAGCCAGGCTTGCTGAGCACAAGGGGCTTGAGACATAGTGGGTGCAGGGTTGGTGTGAGAGGCTGCCCCTATGCTGCACTCTCTCCTCACAGCTAACCTGCCACCATGGCCAACTTCCCCCATCTAGGAGTTAGTATTCACTCCATGGCTTGTTCGTGGTCCCTAGTCAATCCCTTCTTCGGCTGGGCCCAAGTGCTCTCCTGCAGAGCAAAGGTGATGTCTCAGCATCTCGGGAGCCCGGAAACTGGTACCCACCAGCTACCCAGTAAGTCTGTCTTCAGGAAGAAGAGGGAATTGCTCTGGCCTTAAAACAATGACGGTGTGGCCCGTGTATATGTGATGTCACCAGTGGCAACTAGTTGAATCCATTCAGTGTTTGAGATCCTCCTTCAGAGCAGTCAGAGTTGACCAGGAAGGATCAAGCTGCTCCTGGAAGGGATGCGTGGGGCAAGGGTGTGGAGACCCAACCGGGATCACAAGACTGATTGGGATTGCTTGCCCCTGTCATTCTTTTTTTTTTTTTTCTTTTTTTCTTTTTTTTTTTTTTAAAGCTTTTTGAGGTAAGAGAGTATTATCAGTTTGTTTCTGTGTCCGAGTGTCTGAGCGAAAAGCCAGGAACAAAGATGGGCAAGTCCACGCGTTAACTGTGGCCTGGAAGACGGGTAAGGGATCTGTCCCCGCAAGCCTGTGGGGACAGCAAGCCTGTGGGGACAGCCTTGTTCTCCCTGAATCCTCTTCCTTCCAGTCCTCCTCTGGCCACCTATCTTCATCATCACCCTCCCCCCTCCCCCACCCCGTTCCTTCCCCTCACCCCTTGCGAGAAACCTGAGGGGACAGAGCGCTGAGGAGAGTCGCCTGCCCAGATCTGATCAAGACACAAGTGAGAGGCAATGATTTGTGAAGAAATCCTGGTCCTGGCGAATGGAATTTTCCCAAAATAAATTCATGTAAACAACTTCCCACAAAGAGGCAGTCAGGGGAGCTGGGTGTGTAAACAGTGGGAACAGTTGCAGGCACTATGGACTCCAGGGGTGCCCTGTCGTCTGGAGGGGGGCTGCGGGGAGACTCCCTTTAGCAAAACACCTTTGGCTCCAGTCCTTCTGACATCATAATGTCAGCCAATTCATTAAATTTAAAAAAAAAAAAAAAAAAAAAGGTCCTTATTTTAGTATCATCCCCCAAACATAGCAAGGCCACTTGGTAGCTAAAGATGGATTTCACTTAAAAATTTTTTACCCCATTTCAAACCAGATCAACTGAGAAGATGGCGTGCATGTGTAGAGAGGGTGGGAACTGGGTTGGGGCCATTGGAGAAGATGGGTGGCTAGAGAAATGTCCTTTGGTGCCCTGGGACAAATCTGAGTGAACTCACCATTCCTAGAATTAAGACGAGATCTGCTCTTTTGTAGACACTCAGAAGGACACTGAATTCCTGTGGCCCGGACGTCTCTGGCTATGGCCCAATGGGGGCCTGTGGAAAGCTGGATGGCGTAGAGTTGAGCAGACCAAGTTTCCGGAGTGAAGTGTTTGCGGGGCATCTTCCTGGGACACGCCTTTCCCCCAGACATTTTTCCCAACCGAGGCTGACTTGCCCAAACCCGAGCTGTTTTCAGGGTCTGGGTTTGATGAGTTTTCCTTCCTCCCGTAACCATGGCCTAGAGACAGGAGACACACACTCGAGTTTGGCTCGGCCACTGTGACACTATTGTAAGACTTCCAGCAACTCATCTCATTTCCCAGAGCCTCAGATCGCTCATCCACACGGCAAGGATCCGGAAAAGCCATTCCAGCCCAGTGGACTTCACACAGCTGCAAAGCCCAGGTTGGGGCGGGGGCCGGGGTGGGGGTGGGGAGCTTCGAGGTTCTAGGATTTTATTTGTCATCATGAGTATCATTCCAATCTTGCTTAAGTCCTATCTTGGATCAGTTGGGCTTTGATGAGAATTCACCTCTGTTTGCCCAGGACCAGGGAATCAGAAGTTGAGAGGAAGGTGCCTGAGCCACTGCAGCTAAGGGACAGAGGGAAGATGAGGCCAGTAGGAGATCAGGATTGCTCTGCTAGCCTTTTCTGGTAGCCAAGTTTCAATCTGTGTCTTCCTGGCTGTGAGTCTTCATTTTCTACCTCCTGGGCAGTAGGACCGCGTAGTTCCACTTTTCCATGTGACTTTACAGCATCCTCCCACTGTGGGTGGGCGACATCTTCCCATCCCATCCACGTTGGCTTGGCTACCTGATTTGTTTGGCCCAATGAAATGCTAGAGGCCTGTTCAGAGGTCTGAAATATTCTTGTGCAACATGGCCTCTGGTGCTCCTGGGATCTGCTGTGAGAAGAACATTCCCTGGTCACTGCAGGTCCAAGAAGAATGTGTGGAGTCACGGATAGGTCTGAACCCAACCCAGAGCTCAGAGCCAAGCCAGCTGACCCGCAGCCAACTCATCTGAGAGTGACACAAATAAGGGTTTGTTACTGTAGGTCACTGAGCCCTGGGAAGGGCTATGATGGTGCATTCTTGCCGTTTGATACTCTGATAATGGTCACGAGGCTAACACATGTATAATTCCATGGCAACTGAGATTTGCAAATGAAGATGGGATACGGATGTGCATATGTTTCCATTAATGTGGTACCAGGAAAAGTGAGGAGGACTGCCCTAATTAGTAGCTGCCCCTATGGGAAATATCATGTCTCCTGCATAGGGAGAAGAGTATGTGTAAGGCACTGTGAAGTTTCCTGAGGAGAAGAAGTTAGTTCCTCTGATGTCAGATCATCTCTAGCTTAAATTCTGACTTGGCTGCACCAAATTGTGAATTTAGGTAAGCGACGGTTTTCCTGGGTCTTAGGGGCTTTCTTTCTCTCTCTCTTTCTTTCTTTCTTTCCTTCCTTCCTTCCTTCCTTCCTTCCTTCCTTCCTTCCTTCCTTCCTTCTTCTTTCTTACTTACTTTCTTTTATTTATTGAGACAGGGTTTCTCTGTGTAGCCCTGGCTGTCCTGGAACTCACTATGTAGACCAGGCTGGCCTCGAACTCAGAGATCCACCTGCCTCTGCCTCCCAAGTGCTGGGATCAAAGGCGTGCATCATCATGCGTAGAAGTGCTTCCTCTTTGAAATGAGACATGTGACTATTTTTGTGAGAGGGACATGTTGTACGGGCATTTCTGGTATAGCACCTTCTACTTGGTGAGTACTTAATAAGGCCAATTGATTTTTTAGCTATTATTATTATTATTCCTAATTTAAGAAGTTATTTTTATGTGTATGAGTGTTTTGCTTCCACGTACATCTGTGTATCATTTGCATGCCTGGAGACTCTGGAGGCCAGAAGAAGACATTGGATCCCCTAGAAGTAGAGCTACAGATGGTTGTGAGACACTATGTGGGTACTGGGAATTGAACTCCAGACTTCCGGAACATTCAGTGTTCTTAACTGCTAAGCCATCTTTCCAGCTCCTGAGCTATTCTTCTTGATTTGAAGTAATATTGATATAAATTAAGCAATGTCCCCATTAAGGGTCAAACGTTGAAAGCTGTGACTTTAGGGATACGCTGGTCTCTGAGAGGAGAGTCATCATTCCCCTAGGTAAGGACCTCCAGGTAGCCTGGGCCAACTGATGTGATGATACCCCCAGATATTCTCACACCCTGTGCTCCATCATGGGGCCTTTGTCTCCTTCATCTTCCCCAGCAGGGTGGACCACTAGGCAACATGGCTGCTCTGGCTTGGGGAAGGGGTGTGGAACTGGAGCAGAGACAGAACCATTTGTTTTAGGACTGGGATCTGTGAGTTGGGTTTTGTAGGCTTTGGCCATGGAGCGCATGCTTCATTTTCCTTGTGTTGGCGGAAGGACATGGCATCCATGCTCTAACTTTCTATTTGTTTGCACACATGAGTGGTGCATGTGGGTGTCCATGTGCGGGCTGGGGAACAACCCTGGGTGATGTTCCACATCGTCTCCTTTTTTTTTTTTTTTTTAAGATAAGGTCTCTCACTGACCTGGCGCATGCCAAGTAGGGTAGGCTGGTTGTCCAGTGAGCCCGAGGGATCTGTCTGTCTCTACTTTCCCAGTGCTGGGATGACAAGCGCTGGCCACCACCATGCCTGGCTTTTTTTCAGGTGAGTTCTGGTGATCACACTCAGTTCCTTATGTTTGCAGGGCAAGCTCTTTACTAAGGGAGCTTCCTCCTTAGTCCTTCAGATGCTTTCGGAGCTGGCTGTCCCTCCCCATCCTCCCCCAGCCGAAGCCACCTCTGCTGCTTCTGACAACATTAAGGCACGAGGCACGTGATTCGGTTTTGCTTCTCACAACTTCTACAGGGAAGCAGAACCGGCTTTTCAGCCCCCTTGTGGGAGAAGCTGCATCTTAGCCCATGAACTCAGATGTGCAGATACCCGACAGGAATTAGAGTTCTAGTTTCTATTCTGTTGTAGGATTAAACTTCAAGTCTCTTCCCTATGGGTCCTTCACTGCCCATGCTGCTTCTCTTGGGGGTTTGCTAGAATTCAGTCACGTGCTCATGTTTGCCTGCAGAAGCATCTGGGGAATGGAGTCTACCTGTATATCCATAGCCAAGGAGACTGGTAAACAGCTGGGCTGTCTATGCCACACTGTTTTTTTTTTTTTTTTTTTTTTTTTTTTTTTTTTTTTTTTTTTTTTTTTTTTTTTTGTGCACACGTGCATGTGTGTGCGTGTGTGTGCGTGCATGTG
The DNA here is from genome assembly GCF_949786415.1 of Peromyscus eremicus. Taxonomy (NCBI): domain Eukaryota; kingdom Metazoa; phylum Chordata; class Mammalia; order Rodentia; family Cricetidae; genus Peromyscus; species Peromyscus eremicus. The sequence continues at coordinate 72,115,026 of NC_081423.1, forward strand.
CATGCCTGTGTACGCACCCATATGTCTGTGCATGCCAGAAGTTAATGATGGGGTATCTTCTATCCTTCTCCACCTGACACAATCTCTCACTGAGCCTGGAGTGTGCCCCTTTGGCCACACTGGCTGCGTGCTGGGGCTCTAACTCAGGTCCTGGTTCATGAATGGCAAGCACTTTATCAGCTGACCCGTCTTGTCCCCACATTGTTACTTCTTTGTATGGAGATGCTAATCTTGGATCCAACAGGCAAGTTCTGACTCATCTTGTAGTTGTTATGACCTGAGACCTTAGTTTCCTCTTTGGTTTCCACGTAGTTTTCTTTCCTGAAGAGTCGCCATACAAAGTTACCTATTTGAGTAAGGAGCCCGAACAGACACTATTATTAGGAAACAGGCTAGTGACTGTTTCTCACTCCTATACTGACACTTGCGTAGCCACTAAATCACGGAGACAGGGCCTGGTCTTGAATCCAGGGCTCCATAATCCAAAAGGCCTCAGTCCTTCTCTTGAGCTACAAGAATTCAGGAGAACCTGAGCTCATCTATCCTCTGATGGGCATGTCTGGTTAGACTTTGGGATGTAGTAGGGATCAAACAGGCAAGCTCAAAAGATCTGAGAACTTGACCTGGCGATGGTGGCACATGCCTTTAATCCCAGTACTTGGAAGGCAGAGACAGGCAGATCTTTGAGTTCAAGGCCAGCCTGGTCTACACAGTCTTTAGCAGGAATCTGCTTCCCAGTCTATCTCCCCGTCCAGTCTCGTCTCTGCTCTTTTTTTTTTTTTTTCGAGACAGGGTTTCTCTGTGTAGCCTTGGCTGTCCTGGAAATCACTCTGTAGACCAGGCTGACCTCGAACTCACAGAGATCCGCCTGCCTCTGCCTCCCGAGTGCTGGGATTAAAGGCGTGCGCCACCACCGCCCAGCTGGTCTCAGCTCTTTTTAGTCCTCCTTAAGCAGCGCCCTCTGTACTAACTCTTGCTCCCCAGTGCTCCCCAGTGCTCCCTGCCCTGCTGCTGCTGCTGCTGTTGGGGTCAAGTAGCTACCAAGACTGATTGTCAGTCGCTAGTGGCTTACTATCAATATTTCACTCGGCTAGAGCCTATTGCGCACGCACTGCTATATTCTATGCCATGTTTTGTGAACTTCTGGGGTGACACACTGAAGGGACATTGTGAGTCTACGCCTTCACATCACTTCATAAATGTATCTATATACGTTCTTACTCCCAAATGCATATTTCCTCAGGTGTTTGGTTTTTTTGATAGTCCAAATTCTTTCATGGAACTATGTGTCTGGCATTGCCACAGTCGACTTTTGGTCTCCCTGTTCGTCTGGTTCTTCAGTCTTCATTCACCTGAGTTAAATATCTCCATCATCCCCTCTCTGTCACCTCCCACATCCAGCCCACCATCGACTAGGTTGTTTGTATTTGGGGGTCTATCGCTACCATCCCAGCTGCCTCCCTGGCTACAGCCACAAACTATGTTGGCATACTCTGTCCCCCTGGCCTTCCACTGATGAGGAGTGAAATGTTTGATCTCTCCTGTGGCCTCAGGGGGGTAGTCTTCAGCTTGCTTTTCCAACCCTAGCTCAGGTCCTTTTTCTCCTGCTGGCCACACGGCAGCTACCCTGGGCTCTCCTCTCCCAGTTCCTGATGGCTCAGTGTTCTTGGCCACCTACAGGCTTTGGCATCCATTCCCATAGCTCATCACCTCGATCCTGCACATCCTTTTCGTCTCAGCTTAAATGTCACTGCTCCTCGCCTAATTCCGTTGCTTCCTCTTGGTCGTTCTAGTCTCCCTGTTAACACTACCCATTTCCCCCTCAAACTGCTCACAGTTGGCGATTACGTAACCCTTCCTCTGCTGACTGTAAACTTGGTACGACAAGGACCGAAACTTGGGGGTTCATGACTGCAGTCCAGACTTGGCACATAGTAGATGCTTAAGAAACAGTGCTTGTTGCATGGTAGCTAATGTTTAGCAAGCTCTCATGTGTGCCCGGCAGTCTTTCAAGTCTGACTGTGCTATTGTGTTTTATTTAATCCTTACCATAACCTTATCTTTTCTTCTGTAAGGAAGTGGAGGCCCCGAGAGTTTTAAGTAACCAGTGCAAATCCATCCAACTAGGAAGTTGTAAACTTGGATATGAATTCCAGGCCCAAGTTTTTTTATTGCCTTGCTCTCTGCTGAAGGGTGGATGTGTCCAGTAGGTGTGCAGGAAATGGAGCTTCCAGGGGTGGTGGGGGGAGGAAGGGGGAACGGGTAGTTTCCTCTCACTTCCCTTGGAATTTATGAGGAGAGATACTGGGAGTCTCTGGGTCTCTCCCCTGTAGTACCTCCAGGAGGTTGGCTGAGGTTTCAAGAGCAGAAGGGTGTCATTGAGAAGGTCGCAGTGGAGAGAAGAGGTCCTACTGAGAGGATTGGGGCAGAGAGTGTCATCACTGCTAAAGCATGTGAGCAGAGAGGGGCTGGCTGGGCATGTTCTGGGTGACCATTGGTTCTCTACTTTCCTAATGATGAGATCCTTTAATATAGTACCTCATGTTGTGGTGACCCCATCCATAAAATTATTTCATCGCTACTTCATGACTAATTTGCTGCTGTTATGAATTGTAATGTAAACATCTGATATGAGACCCCTAAATGGGTCGAGACCCACAGGTTGAGAACCACTGCTGTGGTCTCTACAGTAGAGTTTCTTTCTCTGGGACCCTTGGGGAAAGGGGACTGAAGAGGATGAATAAATCTTAAACATGGCATTGAATTAAAATGCGTTCCTGGAATCTACAAGCAGGGAGGCAGCTTAGAAGCAGCTGTGGGCAGGTGTGGAGGAACTTCTCGGCTGCCTCTGCCCTGTTTCATCTCGGCCTCTTTCTGTCCAGTCTGCCTCTAAGGAATGTCTTCTGCAGTCCCCAGCATATGCCATGTGCTCTCAGCACCATCCTTGCCCAGGCTGACCACAGCCTCCTTGAGGCCAGTGATAGGATTATTCACTCTTGGCTTTCCCGGTCCTTGCACTGTGCCTGGGATGCAGTAAGTTTTCATACGCTTGATGAACGGTTGAATCATTTCATCTTCCCCAGACTGCATCAGGCACTTCTTGCTCTGTGTTGCTTTTCTAAACAGTGTAAAACTCAACAGAGTACCCGGTCCTTGAAGTACGTGTTTATTCTTATCACTTGCTTGTCAGAGTGATGCCTTGTTGGGGTTGGGAACCACATTAAATCTTGATATCTCAAATGCTTAGCATTGCTGTCGGCTACGTGCAGGCATGGATGATCTCCTTCCTTTGCCATTCTCAAAGAAGCCCAGCTCTGATAGGTTCTTCCAGAACTGACCTGGCTTTGGAACCATGTCTCTGGAAGGTGAGGAAAAGGAATATCATGTGACTCACAGGATGGATGGTTGGATGTCTTCTCAGGGCATATGGGACATGTTTCAGGTACCTCTTAGGGTCAAATACAATTTAAAAAATACTGTTAAATCGCTAACAAATGTCTGTCATTGGGATTATATTTTTCTCATTCTTTATATCTGCAAAGAAAGCATTGTTTCTATTATACAGATTAAAAAGTAAGCTAGGGAGAGAATTGTCTTTTCTAAGATGGATGGAACCCAGTGTCCACCTTCAAGGACAATATCAGCTGTTATTTCTTCAGAGGGGACTACATAGGTCAGCTAATGTTCCCTGCCTAGCTTTGGGGTCTCTTTCAACCAGTTCTCATTGGGGGAGCAGTCTTCTTGTGATATGAGAGTTATATGTCCAGGCTGAGAAAGGGGTCTTTGGTGACATGTGCCAGATCTCATGATGACCACCAGGTGGTGCTGTTGGCCCAACATTTAGTCATGCCAAAGCTTGGCCTTTTTCAAGGGGAACATTGGAACAGCTCAAGAAAAACCTTACCCTGTTTTGCAAGAATTACCAGCCCCTGACAGTTGTCCTCTGCCTGAATTGTGTGTCCTGTAACTCACCCCATTTGAATCCCGAACCACCAAGGGAGTTGCCATCTCCATTCCACAGAGGTCAGGAATTTAAGTAATTGGAAGTAAGCTCTCAGAACTGCTTGGGGCTCAAAGGGAGCAAGGCCTGATCTGAGAGGGGCAGAACCACTGAACTGCCTCTGTGTTTCAGGGGAGATGCCTCTTCCTCAGGCCCTTGGACTACTGTGTTTTTAAAAACCCAGTATGCATAAGGGTCCCCTGGGAGGATTTGGGCATCTTTGTGTACAGGTGGAACTCTGTACCCCTTTCCCCTTGAGAAATGATGCTATTTCCCTGCCTCAATGGGTCCCCTGGAGGGAAGAGCACATTCACTTTTTAGTTGTAGAATATGGTCCCTCTGGAGGATGTCCCTGCATCTTCTTGATTCTGGACTTACAAGTCAGCTAGCTTTTCCCCTCCCCTCTCCCCTTCCCTCCTGTCCCCTTCCCTCCTCTCCCCTCCCCTTCCCTCCTCTCCCCTCCCCTCCCCTCCTCTCCCCTTCTTCATTTCTTTCCTTCACGTTCTCATGTACCCCAGGCTAGCCTTGAACTTGCTATGTAGCTAAGGATGACCTTGATTTCCTAATCCTCCAGCTTCTACCTCCCCTTCACTCAGATTACATCCCATCCTGAGGCCCACACCATGCCATTACTCCCAATTTGCGTGGTGCTGGGAATCAAACCTAGGGCTTTATGCACTTTAGGCAAGCACTCTGCCCGCTGAGAGAAATCTCCAGTCCTCACTTTCCCTCTTTATGTCCTCATGTTTTCATGACGACAGATGCTGACCTCTGGCAGCAGTTGTAATAAAGCAGATGTGAAAATCAGACCAAGGCTCTCTAGGGCAAAGGGGCATATAAGAGAGGCAGATGTCTCATCCTTTTAACTTTTTTTTTTACATTTATTCATGTGTATGTACGTGCACATGTATGTAGACATCCATGTGCCACTGTGCAGTATGTGGAGGTCGGAGAACAACTTGTGGGAATCAGTCTTCTTCTTTTATCACGTGATTTCTGAGGATCCAACAGGTTGTCAGTCTTGGCAGCAAGTACCCTTACTTGCTGAGACATCTCACCGACCTACTGATACCAGAATAAGTATCAAAGTGATTGTTCAGCTACTGAGGTCTTGGGAGAACAGACGGTTGGGTCCTGAACAGTCCCACTAGCCAGCATGAGGGGAGCATTCATAGATGATTTAGGGTGTGCAAGGGATGGTGAACAAGCTGTTCTGAATCCTCAAGGAGCCAGGGGGAGGGAAGAGTGGTCCTGATGTTGTAGCTAAGGAGGGAATGCACAGCAGTGTGGCGCAGAGTGTAGCCTCTGAAGTTAAATAACGAACAGGTTCAAGTCAGCCTGGCACGTTGGCACACTGGTTCTAAGCATCCCATTCTGAAACCACCTGCCTTGAACCCACAGGAGCCCCAAGTGGGGGAAAGCCTACAAAATTCATATTTGAGCCAAATGACTCGAGCTCCCCAGGGATCTCCCTTGAGGAGACCTTAGGACTGTGGGATGTGCCTGTGTGCTCAGCATCTATCAGGGATTATGGGGGTCCAGCCCCTCCATAGTCCCCTCCCAAGGTCCGGGAAGAATCTACAACCAGCTGATAATTCAATCTTTGATGAAATGAAATGAATCTACGTACATGAAACTCCTTAGTCCATACACTTTATTCTTCTGAGTCAGTTCTTTCTCTACACAGCTTCTGTTCTGCTCTCATGCCTGATTTCTTTCTACGTTTATCTGCTGTCCTCTCTAAGTTCTATCTTAATTCTGCCTCATCTAGGTCCTTCTCATCTCGTTCTTCCCCATCTGGCTCTTCCTCATCTTCCATCTCATCCCCTAGTCCTCTCTTCTAGATCTTCACTCTAATTCTTCTCCATCTTAGTTTGTTCCTCTCCAGTTCTTACCTGTCTAGTTCTTCTGCTCTCTTTTCTCCTCTCTCTCTCCTCCTCTCAGTCTCCTTATTCTCTCAGTTCTCCCCCAAGTCTCCCAGAAATCCAGTTATAAACCCAAGCAATAGCAATCCTCTGGGTGAGCAAGGTCACCAGGCTTGAATTCTTATAGGTTCATAAGGGCAGCTAAGAGTTTCCTCAGGCAGTGACCACCAGGCTTTCTTTTACAACCAAAAAGAAGAGTGGTAAAGGAGGAGGTCAACTTAGAACTAATGATAGGTTAGTATATCAAAAAGGGAATTTATGTGCTCAATCTACATTCCTAGAAGTGGTTAGATAAGAAGTTAGGAGTCTATAATGTTAGTAAAACTGTATAAGGAAGGAGGGTCTCAGCTTGAGTTGCACAAGAAATAAAGCTATCTGCCTGACCTAGGAGACATAGGGTATTCCATAAGGTTTCCATAAGGGTATTACCTTAGTTCAGGAGATAATTTGGCCTTGGATGCTTGATAGGTATTTTAGATAAATACACTGTTAGGAGTTCTTGGAAGCACACAAGAAAATCATTTTAGGAACCAGCTTTTATATATATATATATATGCTAAAATATCACTAAGACTTCTTAAGCCACGGCTTGACCTTTGGAAAAGTAATTGGCCTTTGGTCCTTGCTCTTCATGCTCTGCCCTGATGCCTCACTTTGGGTCATGGGGCCACCATCTAGGGACTCCCTACAGATCAGATTGCTAGAACGTCTTCCTCTACAACCATCCTTTTTTTTTTTTTTTCATGTTCTCTTCTGAATGATCACACAGAAAATATCTGCATGTAATCCAGCATCTCCCTGGTCACCAAGAAAGCGGCAGACCCCAAGTTTCTGCCAGGTGGGCTTTTATCTTCCAAATGCCAGGTCCCTTGTGGCCTGCTCTGGCTTGAGGATAAGGCTTCCAGGAAGCTGAGCAAGGAGCTGACTTTTCCCTGTGCAGTGGGCTGGCACCAGGCATGTCCCAATTATTGCTCCTGTGCCACACAGCAAGCTCTCTCAGAGTGAGTTGCAAGCAGAGAGACGGAAGAACTTCAGTTTACGTAGGTGTAAACTATCAGAACTCGAGTTGGAGCCTAGATCTTGAAGTTCCTCCATCACGGCAGGCAGTCCTGGAGGCTGGGGTAGCACACTGGGGGCTCACAGTGTGCTCCTTTCCCCGGGGCAGAGATTACCAGTGTCCACAGACTGACCATGTTACAGACACCAAGTGTGTTCCCTCTGGCTCAGAAGGCCATGTGTCCAAAACCAAGGTTGCCTCCCGTTGATGGCTCCAGGGAAGAGTTCCTCCTTGCCTTTTTCTGATTCTGGCAGCTCAAGTGTCCCCTAGTATCGGGCTACATGTCTTGGCTTCCATCCTCACAAAGCCTTGTCTTCACATGTCTCTCTGACACTTGTCATTGGATCTAGAACCTCTGTAGAGAAGCTGATGATCTCTTAAGCGGTGCTTTCTCCTCGTGTCCAGGGTCCCTTTTCCTAAATACACTAGAATGCAGATGTTCTAGAATATGGTCGTATTTTGTGGGGCCCACCCCTAGATAACAGAAGCTCAGGGACATAAGTTTGTACCCACTGTGGAAAGCTTCTAGCCACGAAGAGTTAACCAACACACAGGGGAGCTATACCTCTGGGGAGAGGTAATGAGTGGGGACCGAACTTAAGGTGACAGCCTTTGGGTACTGTAGTCATAGTGCCAACCATATGTGTTGGTTACCTTTGTGTCTCTGGAACCTAAACACCCAACAGAAACATCTTAAAGAGGGAATGGGTTATTTGGGCTCAACCACAGGGAAGGCCTGGTCAAGCATCTCAGGGATGGCAGCGGGAGTGTGTGACCGAGACTGGTCACATTCAGTCTGTCACCACAGGAAAGGCCTGGGCGAGGGTCTCCATGATGGCAGTGGGAGTGTGTGACCAAGACTGGTGGCAGACCAGGAGGCAGCAGCAAGCACCAAACTCTGGCGTACAAAGTCCCACCTTAGTTACCTGCTTCTCCAAGCCAAACATCGACTCTCATCTCTCTCTCTGTTTCTGGGGCAGGAATGCAGTGTGGCCATCCGCTTCACACCCCCGCTGTCACAGACAGAGCCACCTGAGTGCCCCACCTTTCCCACCATTGTAGACCGACTTTACCTTTCAATGATGAGTGAAAACAAAATGTCCCTTTTTAAAAGTTTTTTTTTGTGTGTGTGTGTGTGTGGTCAGGTACTTTTAATAGGCTTTTGAAAAAAAAAAGCAATGAGCTGTCACTTTTGTTTTAAAATGTAATGAAGAGACTTACATAGAGAAGTGTTTAGGACCTATTCAAGAGTCACACAAAGGTTGAGAAAGTCTATGGTGATAATTACAGGTCAGCTCTGTGTCCTACTTCTGTTCCATGACTAATAGCAAGCCTTTTAACAGGAATTTTTAATCTTTATTTTTAGATTTTGTATGTATGAATGTTTTGCCCACCGGTACGTGTGTGTAGCACTTGCATGCAAAGTCTGTGAAGGTCAGAAGAGGACGCTGGATCCCTTGGAACTGGGGTTACAGTTGGCGGTGAGCTACCAGGGAGGTGCTGGGCATCTAATCCGGGGCCAGCTCTAATCTGGAGGGCAGCCAGTGTTCTTCACTGCTGAGCCAGCTCTCCAGCTCCGCTGTCAGGTGTTTTTGTCACAACAATGAGGAACACAACCAGTCCAAGGGCTGTTCTTTCCATTCCATTCCATTGTTATTATTATTATTTGTTTTGAAGTTTTGAGGATTAATTCCAGGGCCTATGCACACTATATAAATGCTCTACCATTGAGCTACACCTTTAGCCCATGAACCCGTTTTGAAGATAATGAAAGCGAAGTTTAGTGAGGATAAAATAGTGGTCCATATTTCTGGACTAATAGGCAATAGACACAGGTCTGTTGGAAGCTAGATATGTCTGATTCAAGGTTGAGGCCAGGCTGGCCTCAAATTAGTGATCCTCATGTCTTGGCCTCAGCCTCCCAAGAGCTAAGATAACTGGTGTGTACTACCATGTCTAGCTTAGGAACAGGGATAGTATTTGTGGTGTGTGTGTGTGTGTGTGTGTGTGTGTGTATGTGTGTGTGCATGTGTGTGTGTGTGAGAGAGAGAGAGAGAGAGACAGAGAGACAGAGAGACAGAGAGACAGAGAGAGAGACAGAGAGAGAGAGAATGTATATGGGGTATATATGTGGAGTGTGTGTATGTGAGTGTGTATGTAAGTACACGTGCATATGTACTCCTGTGTGTGTGGTGGTCAGAGGCCAACCTTGGGTGTTGTTCCTCAGGAGCCTTCCACCTTGTGTTGATTTATTTAATATTTAAAATACTATTTTGATTGTGTGTTTGTGTCTGTGCGTGCTCTTATATGCATTGTGCATGTATGTGTAGAGGTCAGCGGATGGGAGATGGTTCTCTTCTTCCGCCATGTGGATCTCTCAGGGATTGAACTCAAGACCTCAGGCTTGGTGGCAAAACTTTCCTGCCTTCCCCTGTTGAGCCATCTCTCCAGTCCCATCTTGATGAGGAGACAGAGTCATTCAGTGAGGCCTGGGGCTCGTTGAGTAGGTGAGGTTGCCAGGCTACCAAGTCTCAGATCTGTCTCTTTCCACCTCACTGGTGTTAGAATTGCAAGCACTTAAGACCTTGTCCAGCTTTTTATCCGAGGCCGGGAATAGAACTCAGGTCTTCATGGGTGTGAGGCAAGCATTTCACTGCCCGAGTCGTCTCCCCAAGTCCCAGGGCTGAATATCTTTAAACCTCACTCTGTGTCCCTAAGTTCTTGGAGGAAATGTCACAGAAGAGAGAAGAGCCTTGGGTGGGAATAGCATGTGTATGTGTGGTAGTGTTTGGACTAGAACTGAATGGCCCATTCTGCCCTGGGCTATTGTTTTATTTGTACTCTGGGGCTCAGGTGTTGTTGTGTTAACCCTGCTGGGCACCAATCATGCCCAGAGACATTCTTCAGGCTGCAGGCAGAGAGATTTCGGCTCAGGATCTTCTAGGTTTCCACAGCTGTCTCCTCTGAGAGGAGTCATTTTTGTACCTCGGGCTGTCTGTCCTCATTGGCCGAATGAGAAGAGGTGGTTGTGGGCTCAACAGTTCAGACAGGATTCGTCTATGCCATGGCCCTTCCACAGCTAGTCTTCCCAGCTGGCTCAAGAGTCTGGAATACCCCTTTTATTTTACATCCCCATACTTAGTACATTTCAGTGTCGCGTTCGTGATTTAGTATTTCAGTATGTGCTCACGATCTGAGCCTCCCCGAGTGCCACTTGTGCTGCTAGTTACTAAATATATTCCTACAGATTCACTTACTTTTAGCCAATGCTATTCCTTTCCTGAGCGAAAGTAAGTCTTGAAGTCATAGGCTCTTTCGTTCATCTAGTCCCGTGATAAATCTCAATTGTCTGCTTATGGAGTGGGGGGTCCTGTACTAGAAACGAGGCGGGGTGGGGGTGGGGGTGCCGGGGGTGAAAGTCACAGTAAAAATCTCTGCCATCTAGAGATTACATGCTTTTGGAAGAGGTGGGATGGATATTTATACTCATATACACACATATGTATATGTATATGTATGTATGTATGTATGTATGTATGTATGTATGTATGTATATATACATGTATATGATTTCCAGGTGTTGTGAACTCTGGTGAAAACTTAACAGTGTAACCCATTAGAGTGATTATTTATTTATCTTTAAGGCAGGGTCTCTGTAGCCCTAGCTGTATTGGAACCTCTCGCGTAGCTCAGATTGGCCTCCAATTCAGGGCACCCCTCCGGCCTCAGCCTCCAAAGCTCTGGGATTACAGGCAAGAGCCGCTATACTTGTTAAACAAGCAAACAAATAAAAAACTCTGTGTGTGTGCGCGCGCACACGCACAATCATGTGCACACCTGTGCATCCATGTGTGAAGACCAGAGAGTGACACCAAGTGTCTTCCCCTGTCACTCTCTACACTATTGTTTGAGGCAGAGTCTCTCACTGAATCTCAGCGCTCATTTGCTAGGGTGGCTGGCCAGTGGGCCCCCAAGATCTTCTTGTATTTACCCCTCTCTAGTGGGGTTCAGACACTCCCTGCTCTGTGTAGCCTTGTATGTGGGTGCTGGGGATCCAGCTGAGGGCCTCCTGCTTGCTCCATAAGCACTTTACTAACTGAGGCATCTCCCCTAGCTCCAGTTTGTGAAGACATTTTCTTTTACTCCAGCTTCATGTGTGTGCATATTGAATGTTGGACATATTCCTGTCATATCTCCCTATTCTCCCTCTTCCAATGGTCCTCTCTGCCCCCTAGGCAGCTTTATGTCAACTTTCATGTCTCATATATAAATGATTATGTAGAGACACATAAATCTAGAAACCACAAATGAGAGAAAACATGACATTTGTCTTTCTGAGACTGACAATTATCTCCAGTTGCATCCATTTTCCATGTAAATGACATGACTTTGTTTTTATGGCTGAAAAATCCACTGTGTATTTGTACCACATCTTTCTTACCCATTCTTCTGTTGTTGGACATGTAGGTTAGCTCCATGACTTAGCTGATATGAGTAGTGAGTGCTATACTAAACACTGATATGCAAGAGTCTCTGTGGTTTGGAGGCCTTGGGTAAATACCCAGGAGTTGGGTAGCTGGGTCATATGGGAGATCCACTGTTAGGTTTTTGAGAAACTTCCATACTGGTTTCCACAGTGGCTGTACAAGTTTATATTCCTGCTAGCAGTGTGTGATGGCTCCTTTTTGTCTATATCTTGGCTAACCTTTGTTGTTATTTGTTTTCTTGAAAATGGTCTTTCTGATTGTAGTGAGATGAAATCTTAATGTAGTTTTCATTGGCATGTTCTGAGAGCTGGTGCTTTAATAAGTTAGACGTTTGTACTTCATCTTTAGAGAACTTTCTTTTTCACATTTTATTATCCCACTTATTGATTGGATAGATTTCTTTTTCTTTTTTTGTTTTTTTTTGGTTTTTCGAGACAGGGTTTCTCTGTGTAGCTTTGCGCCTTTTCCTGGAACTCACTTGGTAGCCCAGGCTGGCCTCGAACTCACAGAGATCCGCCTGGCTCTGCCTCCTGAGTGCTGGGATTAAAGGCGTGCGCCACCACTGCCCGGCTGTTGTTTAAGTTTTTGTGTTCTTTGTGTATTATAGATTTTTTTTTCCGAGACAGAGTTTCTCTGTAGCTTTGGAGCCTGTCGTGGAAGTCGCTCTATAGACCAGGCTGGCCTCGAACTCACAGAGATCCACCTGACTTTGGCTCCTGAGTGCTGGGATTAAAGGTGTGTGCCACCACTGCACGGCTTGTATTCAAGATTTTAATCCTCTGTCAGATATATAGCTTGCAAAGATGATCTCTCTCCCACTGAAAAGGTTCTTGCCTATGTCTATGTCTTAAATAATTTTCCTCTAGCACTTTTGGAGTCTCAAGTCCTATACTAAGGTGTTTGATCCATTTGGATTTGATTTTTGTGCAAGGTGAGAAACAGAGATCTAGTCTCATTCTACATACGGATATCTGGTTCTGAGAGCAGCATTTGTTGAAAGGGCTAGCTTTTCCTCTAGTATTGCACGAAGATGTGAAACAATTTGGGTCTATTGGAACAAAGTGATTTTACATTGCAGTCCAGCATACCCAGTCACACACATGTAGGAATCACACTAGAAAGATAAAACTGCTAAGTTATGACACCACATCTGAGTCTGGGTTATTACTGCTGTGACAAAACACAGTGACCAAAAGTTAAGTTGTGGAAGAATTTATTTGGCTTACATGTCCACATCTGTTCATCATTGAAGGAAGTCAGGACAGGAACCCAAAACAAGCCAGGAACCTGGAGGCAGGAACTGATGCAGAGGCCATGGAGGAGTGCTGATTACTGGCTTGCTGCCCAGGGCTTGCTCAGCCTGCTTTTTTACAGAATCCAGGACTACCAATCCAGGGATAGCACCACTCACCATGGGCTGGGCCTTCCTCCATCAATCAGTAATTAAGAAAATGCCCTACAGGCTTGCCTGCAGCCTGATCTTGATCTTGTGGAGGCATTTTCTTTAACTGAGGCTTTCTCCTCTCAGGTGACTCCAGCTTGTGTGAGGTTGACATAGGACCATCCAGCGTGCGCGCACACACACACACACACACACACACACACATACTGCTTACCTTCAGCATATGGGGCAGACTCCACAGTTTAACTGAGTCACTGAAGACTGATTTTATAATCTGCCAGTGGATTACAGTGACACTGGGACACTGGGGACCGGTAGACAAGAGGCAGCCAGGGCAGGAATGTCTGAGACAGATAACAGGGTGAAAAGGAGGCAGCAGGTGTGAAGATTCAGGAGAGAGCAGTCCTGAAGACTGGCTAGCATGTGAAGACCTAGACAGGACTGAATTTGAGTTGGCATTCTTCCTCCCCCCTCCCTCCTTCCCTCTCTCCCTTCCTTCTTCCTCCCTTCTCCCTCCCTCCTGTAGGTGGAAGTTTCTGTCCCACCTGCTCCCAAATAACCAGCAGCTGCTTCCCAAATAACTGACTCAGAGACTTAATATAAATTATAAATGCTTGGCCGATAGCTCAGGCTTGTTACTAGTTAACTCTTACACTTAAATTAACCCATTTTTCTATCTATGCTTTGCCATGTGACTCATGGCTTGTTACCTCATTTTCTATACATCTTGCTTCCTCAGAGGCTAGCTGGTGTCACTTTTGACTCTGCCCTTCTTCATCCCAGCATTCTCTCTGTCTCAGGCTGCCTCACCCAATCTCTTCCTGCCTAGCTATCGACCAATCAGCTTTTTATTAACAATGAGAACAATATATATTTACAATGTACAGAAGGATTATTCCACAGCACCCTTCTCCCTCCCTCTCTCCCTCTCTCTCCTCTTCCTCCTTCCCATTCTCCTCCTCCTTCTTCCTCTTTCCCCTCCCCCTTCTTCTTTCTCCCCCGACCCCCATTTCGGCTGTTATATATCACCACCATCTATCTCAGTGGCTCACAACAGCACAGCTTTGTCATCTTATCATTCTGGAGGTCAGGAACCCAAATGGCTCGGCCGAGCTGCCTCCTTCTGGAGGCTTTAGGGGAGAACACATTTCCCTTCTCTTTCCAACCCTGAAGCTGAGCAGGTTGCATGGTTCACAGCCTGGTATCCGTTGACCTTAGCTGCCGTCAGCATACACACTCTGATTCTCTTGATCCCTTTTCCAAGTACCTACATTAGGTCACCTAGGAAACTCACTCTAAGTGACTATGACCCTTAGTCACAGCTAAGAAATGACTTTTTGCTAATGTAAAGTAGCATGGTCCCAGCCTCTGGAGACCAGGGTATGGACATGTTTGGGCAGAGCTGGTGTTCATCCGACCTCCTAGCCAGTGTAATATCGTATGTGTGGCTCATGGGTTCAGGAGGGTTTTTCCACATGGCACTGTGACCACACACTGCACGCATGGAGACTGGATAATGTTTGCTACTAAACAGTGTCACAACACAAAGAGCATCCTTCCCCACTGCTTTGTAGTACCTTCCCCTCTTCCTCTGCACAGAGCCAGGGCCAGCGCCTGTAGATTGGTGGGTGTGGAAACCTGGTGCCTGTGTCAGGACTGAGTGAAAGGCTGTTCAACCCCATTCTTTTGTCGGGGAGCAGGGAGCGACCCCGGCCCCTCTTGTCTGTGGCTTCAGTTGTGTCCTTAAGGAAATTGTGCCTCACTTCTATAGAACTGTTTCGTCTTCAAAACAGATGGCTCCTCTTTGCTCATTTCATCTTCTCTGTATTGGAAAGCAAGGCACCTGCTTTCCCATCTGTAGATGAAAAAACCGAGGTCTAAAACCCAGGTGCCTCTCTGTCTCCCAATTCCTTGCATGCAGCTCTCAAGTATTTCTTTCTTTCCTTGTTTTGACAGTGCTGGGGATCGAACTCAGGGCCTCATGCTAGGCAAGTGCTCAACCAAAGCCACACACTTCCTATCTCAGGTCACTTTTTATTTTATTTTATTTTTAAGGATCCAGAGGGCTTCTAGAAGGACTTGCTCTGAGAAAGAAGGATCCATTATGTTTCTTGTAGGGTCGAAAAGCAAAAGCTTCTGTGGAGGTAGGTTTGGTTCACCCTGGATCAAGTCCAACATCCAGGATAGGCTGCCTTAAGGAGGAACAAGGTTCCTCATCACTGGGCTCCCCTGAGCAGAGGCAGGGCTCGGAAATTGTGAGCCTTATTTAGATGATCTCTGAGTTAAAGGTTTAGCCACGGGCTTTGTAACCAGACCGCCCCAACGGAACTCCTCAGCATCCTTCCCTCCATCTCCGGCCGCCAACCCCAGGGCTTTGGAGGAGGGGCAGGGGAAAGGAAGGCAAGAGGGTCCTGTGGTGGGGAGGGGGCAGATGTAAGAGGAAACCTGGGCAAGGAGTCCCCCACACCCCCTGGAGATAACAATCCAGTTATGTACATTTCAAATGGAGTTCTCTCAGTCTTAGTGATTTTCATATGAAAACTCAGCTCACGATCCTTACCATCTGTTTCTCCTTTTAGGACAGAAACCAAGAGACTATTTACATATTCCTAGGGCTCTATCACCAATTAAATCTTTTAGGAACTTCAGCCCTCCTGGTCCTCCCTCTCGCCCCCTCCCAGATCCGTCCTTGTTTAGGATTAGGTTTCCTGGCAGAACACGGTTGCTACTCTCTTTGGTGATTGATTTATTTGGTTGGATTCTTTTTCCATCACTGGCTGGGGCAGGTCGGGCCTTAGCATCCGACTTCTGTTCATCAAGAATTGATCCTGCTTGAGGATTCTCCTTAAACCCCATGGTTTTGCTCTGGGACGATCTGAAACAGATTTCTCCAGGAGCCTCTCAGCGGCCCCTGTCTGGGTGTCATCCTTCTGCATCCCCCATCCCGTCCCTCCCACTTCCTGGCGGTGACAGAGCTCCCTCCTGGGAGATGAGGGAGCACAGCTGGGTGACGTCACCAGGAATGCAAGTGGGGCCTCTGCAGGGGCCCGGAAGGAGCAAAAATAAGATGTCACCGGAGCATCTGGCCTGTCCATTTTATCATTGTCGGGGAGACAGTCTGGTCCTGCGGGGGACTGAGGAATTTGCTGAGATAGCTGAGAAAATTGTATCTGACACAATGTGTCTCAGGGCCACTCCCTCCTCGCTGGCCCCTGGCCACACCTCAGTGGCTGCAGCTCCTATTATCAAAGGCTACTCTGGTCTCTGTCATTGCTCCATCCCCTAAACACTGCTGTGACCTTGGGCATGTCACACAACCTTTCTGAGTCTCATCCAACCTGTGTGGCAAGCAATGGTCCCTGCCTTGTGAGCGCTACATAAACCACCGGCTGATCTCAGGCCCCTCAGCACCATTCCTGACAGGTAGTAAGCACAGGGTTGCCAGCTATCAGTGAAACTGTAAGCTTTGGTTTCTGCTTGACGATCTGGGAACTGAGACAGTCCTGCAAGTGAAACCTCCCACCTCTCTCCACACATCCTGCATGGAGCCTTGACCACTGATCTTGACTAAACTAAGTACAGGGAACCCAGGGCTTGAAGCTTACAGGACCTTACAGGACTCAGGGCTTGAGGCTAATGGGATGGTTTAGGTATGCGGTGAAGGTGAGCCACAAAGGTCACAAAGGGAAATCCTTCTTACGTCAGAGACGGCTTTCTGTTAGTATTAACCTACCACTCCTATGCTGCTGATAACACAAAATTCCAATCTTGAAGGAGCTCCTGGTTGAGTTGGAGAGATGGGCCTAGACACAGAGGAACAGGATAAGAGAACTCAAAGTGGCCGACCCTGTCTTGGCAGTTCCTAGGGATGATGGCCTGGCCTCAGTCCTCCCTGGTCACTCACTAGCTGTGTGATCTTTCTCAAGTCATTTCATGTCCCTTTGCCCTGGAGAGTGTGGAGGGTCCTGACACCAATTTTGAAGGGCTGTGGGAAGCATTAAAATAATTTGTGTATTGAATTATTTTTTCCTTTTAATTAGGGACAGTGTCTTACTATATATACAGCTATGGCTGACCTTAAGCCCTTAACTACCTGCTTCTGTCTCTCTAGTGCTGGGATGACATATGGCACTGTTGGGTCATAGCCTCAGGTCACGAGGAATTGAATCAGGCTCTATTGGGTGATAGTCCCTAGCCATAAAGAATTGCTTACTCACAGCCTCATCACGACCCTTCTGCTCCACCTGCAGAAGCAGTACGCCCAGGGAGCAAAAGCAACTCACCCTGCTTCTAGTCAAACCACACAACCAGCGGTAACTTCTGATAGCTCTCTCTTTCTGCATAATATCTCTTCTTTGACTCACTTTTCTTACAGGCAGAACCCTGTACATTTTATGGAAACATTTTAGTCAGAACATTTTATGGAAAATGACTCTCATGACTGGATGTGAGGGCACACACTTGTAATCCCAGTGGTTAGGAAGTCAAAGCAGGAAGATTGGGAGCTCCAGGCCAGCCTGGGTTACATAGTGAGACTCTATCTCAAAACCAAAACAAAACAACCCCCCCAAAACAAAACAAAACAAAACAAAACAACAACAACAAAAACCCAAACAAAACCAAACAACAACCCAACCAAACCAACCAACCAACCAACAAAACAAACAAACCAACCAACCAACAAAACAAACAAACCAAGGGCCAGGGATGGAGTTCAAAGGCAGATACTTGTCCTCTGTGTGTAAGGGCCTTGGATCAAGTCCCTGTGCCATAACAAGCAAACAAAAGGAAGACCATTGTGTCCAGCAATGATGCCAGCCATCATTGTCACACTGTTGGAGCATGGGCTCCTTGTCTCTACTATTCCAAGGAGGCAGTGACGTCTGTCTGCAGCCCGAGGAGAGTCTTCTTACGAGGGGTGACATGGACTCTGTAAGCTTAAGGAAATGTCCTGGGTATGGATGGGCACTTGGGTGGGTATCCCAGGCAGAGGGCAAAGGCTGAAACACAGGTCCGCTCAGACAGTGCAGATCTGTGCAGATGGTCAGAGGTGCAAAGGGTGAAGGCAGCAAGAGAGGAATCGTGGGTGGATGGGGAGTCGGGGTTCTTGGCAACAGATCCTGTCTGAGAAAGAGCAGCAGGCCAGCAGTGGGAGGGATGGAGTGACTGCGGCAGGGATGGGATGGTCCAGCCTGGCTGCTCCGTCAGGTCTCCTAAGGTGCTTTAAAAACTACCAGTGTGCTCATGTGATCAGCCTAGGGGTGGGCCATCAACGGATGACTGAATAAAGAAAACATTACATACGCGCGCGCGCGCGCGCGCGCGCGCGCGCACACACACACACACACACACACACACACACATACACACACTAAGAAGAATAAAAGCATGTCATTTTCAGGAAAATGAGCAGAATTAGAAATTATTCTAAGCTGGGTGGTGGTGGTGCACACTTTAATCCCAGCACTCAGGAGGCAGAGGTAGGCAGATCTCTGTGAGTTCAAAGCCAGCCTGGTCTACAAAGCAAGTTCTAAGACAGCCAGAGCTGTTACACAGAAAAAACAAGAAACAAATAAATAAAATTATTCTAAACTAAGCCAGACTTAGAAAGCCTAGTGGAGCATTCCTATGGGGGTCTCAAAAATACATGAAAGCAAGAAGAAGAACTATGAGGGTATAAGAAAAGTGTGTGTGTGTATGTGTGTGTGTGTGTGTGTGTGTGTGTGTGTGTGTGTGTGTGTGTGTGTGTGTGTGAAGTGTGGACAGTAGGGAGGGTGGATACAATCAAAGTACCTTACATACAAGTGTGAAAATGTCATAACAAACTTCACTGTTTTGTCCAATTAATTCACACTAATAAAGAAGTAAACATTTCCCTGTGTTTAAAAAAAATCCTAGTGTTGGGGCTGGAGACATAGAGGTTAACAGAGGTTAAGAGCATTTGTTGCTCTTGCAGAGAATCCTGGTTCAATTCCCACTGCCACATGACTGCTCACAACCACCACCTGACTCTAGGTTCAGAAGTTCAGATGCCCTCTTCTGGCCTCCTAGGGCACTGCATGCATATGGTATACATACCTAAATGCGGGCAAAACTCTCACACACGTAAAAAAAATATTTACTACCCACCACCACCACCACCAGCACCACCAGCACCACCAGCACCACCATCACTACCACCATCACTACCACCATCACCACCGCCACCACCATCGCCATCACCATCAGCACCACCATCAGCACCACCATCACCATCACCACCACCATCACCACCACCATCACCACTATCAGCACCAACACCAACACCACCATCATCACCACCACCACCATCAGCACCAACACCAACACCACCATCAGCACCAACACCAACACCACCATCACCACCACCACCACCACCACCACCAACAACAACAATAACCTTCCTGTTTTAATATCCTGGGCCTGGAGGAATCCACCGGGGCAATGGAGACTACTCTGGATTGATAGGAGAGTAGCTTCAGGCCTTAGAAATTCCTCACTGCAGCCCAAAGATGAGATATGGTCTGAACGACAGGGAGAGAGAGGCAAGAAAAGGGAGAGAGGTTTGTGAGTTATTTGGTGATGTGCTGGGAATGTGGCTTCCTCTACAGGCCACTGGCCTAGCCTCTGGGGCCAGGGACCCTTGGGTAAAGTGTAGGAGGGGAGGAGAATTTCGTCGTGAAGACCCAGACAGTCCAGACTGGTGCATCCTGACAAGTGACGAGGAGCATGAGTTCATTCAGGGAGGATTCTTGAATGTTCTGCAACCAAGGAGCTTGTAACTTCATCCTCCTCCTCCTCTGTAGCTGGTGCTAATTCACCAGATGCTGTCCTCAGGGCAGGCTGATGTCACCGGTTCATTGTCCTGGTGGGGTGGGCTAGGCCTGGGCGCGTAGGGATGCAGGGACAGGCTTGTCTGCCTTTGAAATCAGAGCTGATTGTTTTTAATAAAGTCAGATTTAAAAAATTCATTTCTTCGGTTGCAGCTTTGGAAAACATCGCCCAGGCAGGGCAGGTGGGCTGCTTTTGGGGCCCCAGGTGGCTCAGCCCCAAAACATTGGCCTAATCCCCTTTCACTTTCAGGAGCAACAGATACCTGTGAGTCACGTGACAGCGTGGTTCTGTGACTCCCTTCCCTAAAGACTCCCAGTTTGTTCTTCTGGTGGCTAAGCTGGGGCCTGGCTGTGTGGGGGAGGTCACACTGTGGATCTGCTTCCCCTTTTCTTGCTGTCCCCTCTAGCTGGCCTCAGGGCCCAGGCTTTTTTTCCCTCACAGGGCTGGTTCTGGTAGACAGATAGGTAGAGGAGCAGGCAAGTGTGTGTATGGTCAGTCTGTGACTGTGAGGAGGTGAGTCCCATGGCTGACCAAGTATGGCCCCCACACTGGACCAGGATGTCCAGAAGTGGAGCCTTGTTTTAGGGTTGACCCTTCTCTCACTTGGGCAGATCACTTCCTGTCTTTGGCCTCAGTTTCTCCCATCTGTGGACTGTGAGAACAGTTGGTCTACTCTGGCACCTGCTGGATCTGTTGAGGTTTCAGCCAACCCTTAGTCCTAAGATCTAAGGGCGGAGTTCTTTTTTTTTTTTTGATTTTTTGAGATAGGGTTTCTCTGTGTAGCTTTGCGCCTTTCCTGGATCTCGCTCTGTAGACCAGGCTGGCCTCGAACTCACAAAGATCCACCAGCCTCTGCCTCCCAAGCGCTGGAATTAAAGGCGTGCGCCACCACCGCCCAGCCTAGGGCGGAGTTCTTTATAGGATGGTTCTGGGCCTACCTCGGACAGAGGGCTCTGGCTTTTCTGGAGGAGGAGCAGGCCACAAGGAATGAGCGAGAAGAGTCAGCATTTGTAACATGTGGTATCTACTGAGCACTGCTGGAGAATTCTGGGTACCTGACACACAGACCGCATGCCGAGCTCTGAGATAAGGGTCAGAAGTCTTTTGGTGCAGGTGGGGAAACTGAGGCTTGAATTGGAAAGAAAAGACAGGAGGGTGTCAATGGGAGGGATGTATGTGCCAATGAAGCTCAATCCTGAATTGCAATAGTTGCAAGTGGGGCAATTATAATTTGTGGGCATTGGGTGTTTGCTATGGCCACAACCCTCTGATCTGATGACCATTGTCACTTGGCACCACAACTGGATGAAGTTGGCACTATTCGGTCACCACTTACAGATAAGGAGTCTGAGAGTCTGATGGGACCCTTGCTTGAAAACGGAGCAATGGACCAGCGGCAGGGCTGGAATTCAGGCTCTGGTCTCATTACGTCTGGAGCCTATGGGCCAAGTATGAGGCTAGCTGAACTGGGGAAGACCTTTTGGAAAGTGCCAGAGTTTCCAGCACCCATCAGCCAAGGCTTTAGGGGGATGCCATTGTGTCCTAGAGACTGCTCAAGGGACAGTTGAAGAGGTGGCTGATGTATTCTTTGTTCTACCCCCTCCCAACCTGACAGTCCCAGGATTAAACCAGAGAGTAGGAGCCGAATCAGGAGTCTACCAGTGCCTACGCTGCGGCATGGATAAAAAGGAGGAGTTGACTGGGAGGGTAGAAAGAAACCTCGGTAGGGTGGCAGAGGAGGAGTTTTAGAAGGGAACATGGCAGGACACAGGTGCTAAGAAGGGGGAAATGTGGAAAATGGGGCAACTTTGACTGAGGAGCAGGAGGGAGACAGGAGAGAGTAACACGAGGATAGTTTACAAAGCTATGTATTTTATAAGCATATTTATGTATGTACACATGCATATATGTATTTATTTCTTGAGACAGGGTCTCACTATATAGCTCCAGCTGACCTAAATCTAGCTATGTAGACCAGCCTGGCCTTGAACTCACAGAGATCTACCTGCCTCTGCTTCCTGAGTGCTGGGGTTAAAGGCATATGCCACAATGCCCAGTTTTTTTTTTTTTTTTTTTTGGTTTTTCGAGACAGGGTTTCTCTGTGTAGCTTTGCACCTTTCCTGGAACTCACTTGGTAGCCCAGGCTGGCCTCGAACTCACAGAGATCCGCCTGGCTCTGCCTCCGAGTGCTGGGATTAAAGGCGTGTGCCACCACCGCCCGGCTTAATGCCCAGTTTTATAAGCTTATTTAAACACATATACAGATAGACACACACACACACACACACACACACACACACACACACACACAGATGGAGTTATGCCACACGGGGTGATAATGATCCTCCCAAGAGTCATAGACTATCTAACAAAAATCCCTCAGTGAAGCATGGGGAAAACTCCTTAGGTAGCCAAGGGGATTCAAGAGACTCCTAAAACAATAGAGGCTATCGCCATTGCCCTTGGTTTTCTTCCAGAACTTGAAGGTGGGGACTGGTTACTGAAGACACGACACACTTTAGACACAGGACCAGGGGGAACTGAACTGACACGGACCTGGAAGCCACTCCGCAGATCAGATCTTATTGTATCTGAAGGGGCTACCCAATGAGCCAGAGGAGAAAGCAGTCACTAGTCCTACTATTAAGAGTCCTACTATAAAGCCCGTGAACCACGATGACGAGGTTGACTAGATAGCCTCAATTGTGCAATAGTGGCACTTTTTTTAAAATTTTATTTTTTTGGTTTTTCGAGACAGGGTTTCTCTGTGTAGTTTTGGTGCCTGTCCTGGATCTCTCTCTGTAGACCAGACTGACCTCGAACTCACAGAGATCCACCTGCCTCTGCCTCTCGAGTATTGGGATTAAAGGTGTGTGCCACTGCTGCCTGGCAATAGTGGCACTTTTATCTTGGGAGTAACCAACAAATGTCTAACTGGACTTAAGGCTCATTCATGGAGGGGATTCATGCCTGGTACTATAAACCTAGCCAATTTTCATGCCTAATGAGGTCATGAACCCTAGAGAAAATCTACTACTGCCATTCTCCTAAACCCATACGATTTCTAACTATATTCTAAATACTTATCCTTGTATTCACAGAGAAGCGTAGCTTTCACACCCTCATCAAAAAACCTCCCCCTACCCCAAGCAGATGGAGACCATTACAGAAATCTACAACTGGTCCAAATGCAGAGACTGTGGAGTGCCTGGTCCCAATTGCTGCATCTACAAGACACACCCTGCACTGAAGACTCAGGAACTGAGTTGCAGGAGATGGGGCAGAAAGACTGTAAGAGCCGGAGGAAGGGGGATCTTGCTGCAGGATTGTGTCTTCTGCATATGACAGGGAAGTTGCGTCCATGAAGTTTCAACAATGTTGTTGCTTAGTAAAACCTGCATAATGACAATATCATTTGACATCTCAACATGGATGGGCGACATCGCAGAAGGCTTCACCCTTATAGGAAGAGCTGGAGGCTATAATCAGTGGCTACCGAGATGGGGAGAATCAGTTTTCTCCAGGGACAAGACCCCTGATTATTCAGTCCCAAGTGGTCAGTCCAAAACACATGTACATATGAGCAACACTAAATAGGATTAGTAAGTTTCTATACAATTATGTGTATGCCCATATATATATATATATATATATATATATATATATATATATATATATAAATGTAACAGTTATAATGAAAGAAAAATTTGAGAGGAAGTGGGGGTGTGGGAGGAGCTGGAGGGGGAGGAGAAAAGTGGGAGAGGGATGAAACTATCAAAAATAATTGAATTTAACAACAGGAAAAGAGGAGTTGGGGGCTGGTGAGGTGGCTCAGTGGATAATGGTTTGTGATGCATAAGCTTGGTCACATGACTTTGATCTCTGGAACCCACATGAAGGTAGATGGAAAGAACAGACCCTACAAAGCCATCTTCTGACCCCCATAGGTGCTGTGGCATGTCCGCACAAATGATGCGTACTTGTCAAAATAAATAAAAACTTCGAATGAGGAGTTGGAGGTGCTGGTGACATGGCTCAATTGGTAAAATATTTGTGTATCAATGTAAAAAGCAGCTCACATGAGTGCTAGCCTGTGACTCCCAGTGTGTGTGTGTGTGTGTGTGTGTGTGTGTGTGTGTGTGTGTATGTGTAGGCAGGAGAATACCTGGAGCTCATTGGCCAGCCAGTCATCAGGTTCAGCAAGAGACCCAGTCTCAAAAAATAAAGTAGACAGTAATAGAGGAAGACGCCTGATATTAACTTCTCGCCTGCACACTCACACATATATGTGCCCCCCACACATGGGCATATGCACAAACATGTACTCACATGCATACATAAATATCAGTAAAAAATAAAAAAATGATTGGATGCCCCCAGATTTCTCTCTAGACTTTCTGATCTTGGAAATGATGGGAAAACAAGGCAGGTGGCCAAGGAAACTTAAGCTGAAAATTACTGAAGTGTGGAAGGGACAGCAGAGTCTGCTGGGTTCTCTTGGGTCCAAGTACAAGGCAGCAGAAGCCATCAGATGGAGAAGGGGCATCAGGATGAAGGAGAGGGCAGGCCAGCTGGGGGCAGGAGGACACACAAGCTAGAGGAAAGATTCCTTGGAGGTGACATGTCCGTAAGAGAAAGCTGGAGGATCAAGATGCCTACCCTGGCGGTGTGGTTCTCACCACGTCTCAGCCTTGGATCCCAACTGGTGTCATGGTGGTGCCCATTCTCTGTCCTTCACATCCTAATCTGCAATAACTTTCCCATCCTGCAGGCTAAGCAGCTGGACTTAAGACAGCTGTGGAGTGTGGGGAGCTAATTAGACTCCTCGGTACTGCCTTAGTTTGGTTTATTTTGCCCTGTTCTGCTTCACAAAGAATGGAGGTAGATTACCCGCACCCCCCTTCCCATAGATAGGCTTCTAACTATACTATCATAAAATGAAAAGCAGCAAGATAAAAGATTTCTGGGCAACAGAAAAGAATAGTCAAGGAAAAGTAAATCATAGGAAATTTAGTATACATCATGATAGGACACAGCTGAAAATAAGCAATAGTTTTGTTTTTTTAATTTAAAACATTTATTTGTATGTGTGGTGGGGTGGGCGTGCACATGTCACAGTATATGGGTGGAAGTCAGAAGACAACTTGTAGGAGTTAGTTCTATCCTCCCACCATGTTGGTCCTAAGCACCAAACCCAGGTCCTCAGGTTTGGAGGCAAGCACCTTTATACACTGAGCAATCTTGCCAGCCCTGATCATTGCAAGAGTCAAGTTGCTACAATCTCGAATCAATTGAGAAAAGACTCTCAATGAAGGATTGTCTAGATTAAGTTAGCCTGTGGGTACGTTGATGGGGGATTATCTTGGTTATATTGATTGAGGTGGAAAGACCTGCCCACTGTGGGTGGTACCATTCCCGCCTTAGGGTATCCTGAACTGGATAAAATGGAGAGAGAGGGCAAGCTGAGCAAGAGCGAGCACGCATTAATTCACTGCTCTCTGCTCATGACTGTGGATGTCACGTGACTATTTGCTTCAAGTTCCTGCAACCTTGACTTCCGCACAATGATAGCCTGCGACCTGGATGTGTGATAAGCTCTCTCCTCCTCCTTAAGTTGCTTTTGTCAGAGTGTCCTATCACAGCCACTGGAAATAAAGCTAAGACAATAGCAGAGACACCAGTTGTCATTTGCGGGGCATCTATTATGTACCAGGCATACGGGATCCTTGTTTCATATTCTCTCATCTCCTCTTGCCAACTCATCTCCATGAGCCTCGGTGAATCTCTTTGAGCCAGGTGGCAACGGAGCCCGTTTCACAGACCAGCTTCACAGGATTTCCTTGGACCCCTGTGTCTTGTCAATAGGGAAGTGTATTAGTTTTTTTTTTTTTTTTTTTTTTTTTTTAAATCATTGCTGTGGGAAAACACCTGACCAAAGCTGCTTAAGGAAGGGTTGTTTTTTAGTCTCATGGATCATGTGGACAGTTCCTTGTGTGGCTGGTCACTTCGCGCTCTCAGTCAGAAAGCGGAGAGAAGTGAAGGCTGGCACTCATCTTGCTGTCTCCTTTTACGCAGTCTGAGATCCCAGCCCAAGAATTGACGCAGCCCAAATTTGTGGTGGATGTCCAGAAACTTGTTTCCATGGTGATTCTAAATCCCATCTAGTTTACAGTCAAGACCACATGGGAAGCTTGCAACGGAACCAGCATTTAGCCACCAAATCCTGCGTGGTTAGAAGGTAGGAGGTAGAATGGCCATTTTAGCGGTGAATGTGCATGGCCCATCAGGTCAAAGCAGACTACTTGCTCCCTGTGTGAGTTAACTTTCTCACCATGGTGACAATACACTGGACAGAAGTAACTTGAAGAAAGGAAGGAAGAAAGACTTATTTTGGCTCACAGTTCATAGGTTACAGTCCACCCTGATGGGGGAAGGCATTGCTGGCTAGAGAGGCACATCTTGGTGGATCAGGGAGACAGAGACAGAACCCAAAGCAGCACCAGGCTATATCCTTAAATGTAACACAAATTGTTAGAAAGTCTTATTAATAAAAACAAACCCGGAACCAGGTACTGGGGTCAACGCTGAAAGATCAGAGAAGCAGAACAAGCCACAGCCACCTCACCTTGCCAATTCCTCAGCTGATTCTGTTTCCTCAGACTGGAAGCCTCTGAGTCCTCATCCGAATGGATCTCAGCTGAACTGTCGCTCAAAAGCCTAAAAGCTTAACCAGCTCTAGTTCCTGGTTTTCACTCCTTATATACCTTTCTGCCATCATTTCCTGGGATTAAAGGCTCTTGTTACCAGACTTGGCTGTTTCCAGTGTGGCTTTGAACTCACAGAGATCCAGATGGACCTCTATCTCTGGAATGCTAGGATTAAAGGTGTGTGTGCCACCATTTTCTGGCCTCCATATCTAGTGGCTGTTCTGTTCTCTGACCCCAGATAAGTTTATTAGGGTGCACAATATTTTGGGGAACACAATATCACCACACTTAAAGGCCCACCCCTAGTGACCTACATCAGCCAGCTAGGTCTCATGTCCCAGGGTGCCACAACCTCTCCAAATAGCATAACCGCCTGGAGAGAAGTACGCAAACACACCAGCCTGCGGGGGTCATTAGAATCTCGACACTCCTTTTGACACCAGGGTCTCAGGAGATTCCATATAGATCTTCCAGAATGACATGGAATGAGGGAATGCAGCAGGGATGCTAGTTAACCCCCCATTCCTAGGATGGGTTTTGGGGGTGAACTCCCTGGAGGGAGGAGACAGTGGACCTGCTAGAAGTCGCATGGCCTTTAGCAGCTGTGGGACAATGTGTCTTTCTGCTGACACAGGGAGGGTGTGTGATGTGAGAACCTGAGGCCTCTGGGAAGCTTCCTCTTCCCCTCTTCCCTCGTCCCTTCCCTCTTCCCATGCTCCCTTAACCACTTTCCTTCACTTTCTTTTCCTTTCTCTCTCCCCCTTTCATGTCTTCTATCCTTCCAAATGGAGGAAATAATTGAACTCATGGGCCGCCTTTTATTTTTAGATTAGAACAAAATAGGTCTATCAAAGTCCCACAAGGGGACAAAAGTGAGTTAGTCAGACAGATTAACCTATTCAAGAGGGGGGTGCTAGCAAGGTAAATGACATGGATTTTAGGACAAAAGCCACCCTCCTGGCATTTCTGAGAGGTAGCACACACCAGTGGCCCCTGAGTAGTCATGGGCAAGTCATACTACCGCCAAGCCATAGTTGGTAGGCCATGTGTGGACTGTCGGCTGGGTGGCTCATCATGGGCTTGCATTTCTTTTTTGGGGGGTAGAATTCATTCAGTGACTTGGTGCTGAGTCCCTGGGAGTGCTCACCCAAGCCAGCTGTTTGAAAAGTGAGCCGCCAGCCAGGGCCTGTTGGCTGCCTCAGTCTCTCTTCTCCCCAAGGGAGCAGGTTCTGACTTTAAAGAACCCCTGCCCGGCCTGGCTGCCCACTCTTTGCTGTGGGGCTGTGACAATGATGGTGGCCAGGTGCCAAGGGCCAGGCTCCAGCCCAGGCAACTCCTTTGCTCCCACCTGCTGCCCGAGTCCACTCCCTGGCTCTGTGCCCAGTGATTCTCCAGCACGGAGACCCAAGATGTGGGCCTCAAAGTCAGGGAGAGCAAATTTGGTGCCAGTGTCTCAGAGGTTAGCTCTGCAACCCGAGGCAAGCCACACCACTTTTCCAGTGTCTTTGTCTGGGAGAAGGAGATGTGACATGCACCTCCCAGAGCTAATGAGCAGCCCTAGGGCTCTGAGCACAGAGTGGCTTATAGGGAGAGCTCTCTTTGTAGTGAGAGATTTGGATTCCATTTCTGGGGTGACCTAGAAGACGCTCTTCATATCACTGTGTGCTCTGTACTTGGGTACGTATGTGGTGCGCTCATATGAGTGTGCAGGTGCATGTGTGTATGTGCACACATGCAGAGGCCAGAGCAGGACTTTGGGTGTCTTCCTCTATCTCGTTTACCACCTTGAGATACAGCTTCTCACTGAACCTGAAGCCGACCCTTGCAGCCGGACTGGCTGGGCAGTGAACTCTCTGTTTGGAAAATCCATCTGCCTCTGCATCCTCTAACGCAGGGCTTCCAGGCACATAGAGCTATGCCCAACTTTTTACCTGCATGCTGGGGTTCCAAACTTAGGCCCTCATGTTTATGGAGCAAGATTTCTTACTCATATAACCATCTCCCCAGCGTCCCTATGCCTTTTCAAAGCTGCAACCTCATCTTCACATCTTCTTGAGGCAGGACCACTTCTAGCACGTAAATAAGACGACTGAAGGAAGCTGGGAGACATGAGGAGCCACCAAACCATACCAGCCAGGGAGCAGCAAAGGCTGGCTTCGAACCCAGTGCCCCCCGGATTTTGAATCCCAGTTCCGGAAAGCCACTGGGGCGGCCTCTTTGATCTCCCCAAGCTGCTGTCCAACAGTGTGCCAAGGGGGAGGGCGGAGGAGCTGCTCCCCGGGCCAGCCCCTCCTCGCCCGCCTGCCTCCCAGGACCGGCTGGCGGCCAGCGGGAGGCATTCCAGAGGCTGCCTGCCTGTGCTCACGCCTGAGGAATGTCTTGCGAAGTCGCGCCTAAGCCCTTTGTATCTGACTCATCATCTCTCCGTCTCCAGGAGTGTCAGAGAAGAGCTCCCTTAATCCCTCCTGTCCTCGGTCCCAGGCTTTCATTTGTCAAACTAAAAATATTCCCTCCAGGAACCTCCTTTAGCCAGGGGCTGAAGGAGGTACAAGTGGATGGTATTTCAGCGTCACTTCCTGACAGCGCCTCCGTATTGTTCCCTGGGCCAGAGGCAGCGGCAGGCAGCGAGGGGGCCTCTGTCATGTTTGGGCCACAGCCAGCAGTCCACCTTCTCTCCTGTAAGCACCTTCCTTTTCCATCCGGGGAGGGAAGCTGAGATGGCCCATCAGCTTGACAGGCAGCCTTGTCCCTGGTCCCTTGGGGCTGCCTCGTGATTCGTGCCAGGTGAGGATTCTAGAATGCCAAGTTCATTTCCTTTGGCGCCGGAGGGGAGGGTGGGCTGGCACGGTTCGTACTTGTCTGTGAGGCTGGTTTGAAGCACTGATAAAGAGGTGGAGAGTTTGGAGGTAGAGGGAAAAGGAGTAAACGCAACCGTGCTGGTGTCTTAGGTGAGACAGACGGACATGGGCTCGCTGTGTGGGTAGCTGGTAAGGCTGGCCATCCTTTTCTTTCCTCACCCTGTTATACTCCTGGCAGAACCACACTCCTCAGGGCGGATCCTGAGTGTCTAACACATTTAACCTGGTCAGAAATCTTGGCTCTGAGCGATGAAGTCACCTCCCTAGGACACCATGGGTTCCCCCTGGCTGTCACCTACAGCTCAGATGTGCGGGTCCTGGTTCCACCATCACAAGCCATGTGAGTTCCAGTAAGGTACCTCATCTCAGCCTCAGTTTCTTTTTTTTTTCCCCTCACCAGTGAATAGTACCCGCTATCCCAGGCTCTCACGAATATATAAAGTGAATTACATGCTGCTTACATGTAATTACAGGATTGGGGACCCGATCTAAACTGTCCCAGTCACCACCCTCCCTCATCAACAAAGACAACCAAGACTGCAGAGACTCAATGGCAAAGACTGCTACCTCCTTGGAACCAGGAGCCCTGGCTTCACGTTCAGCCGCCTTTACAGCTAGCTAGCTATGTGGCTTGAGGCAAATCCCCTAACACGAGCAAGTCACATGAGCTGATTTGTGACCTGCAGAGTTTGGATCTGCTTTCCTCGTCTTGGATCTAAAAATCTGTGACTGTGGACACACTCAGTACTAGATGTCAGTGGAAAGTTTCTTTCTTGTGTGTTATTATTTATTTATTATTTATTTTTTTTCTAAACAAAGAAAGGAGGTTTATTTGACTCACAGTTTTGGAGGTACAAGGTCAAGGGTGACATCTGGTGACAGCCTTCTCGCTGGCAGAATCCCAAGGTGGCACACACTCTCACATGGCGAGGAGCAGGGAGTACATGTGGGTCTCATTCTTCTAAAGGACACAACCGTGACTTAACTGCTTGCTATGGACTGAATTGCGCCTCCCACCACAAATTCACAGACTCAAGCCCTGACCCCCAATCTGACTGAATCTGAACATAGGGACTTCAGGAAGTGACTGAGGTTATATAAGGTCATGAGGATGGGGTCCAATGGGGAAAATGAGTCAGAGGACTGTCTCCTCCCCAGGTGAGGACACAGTGAGCAGGCAGTATGTGCAAGTTGGGGAAGAAACTGAACTCCAACAAGCCTTGACCTTGGATCTTCAACCTCCAGCTTGATGGCAAGTAGATGTATGGTGTTTTATTATGGCAGCCAGTGCTGGATGAATACCTGTTGCAGGAAGCACACTGCTGTTGCAGGAAGCACACTGCTGACGCTTGACGATGCTCCCAGAGCTAAGGCGGAATGGCAGTTTCTGCAAGAGGAGGGAAAAGCCACCCCCACTGCACACTTTGCAGCCAGGGACCGTGAACTGAAGCAACTCCATTTTCAGTGGTGGACAGAGGTTAACCCAGGATCTGGAGGAAAGCAAGCTGAGTTTGAACGTGAGCCAGTGTGTGACTGTAGGTAAGTTACTGGACCTCACCTGTTAAACGTGCCACTGCTGTCACTGTGGATTGATAGAGTGAGGTAACCTGTGGGGCACACGCTGGGCAGTGCCCAGATAAGGCATTGGATAAATGCTAACAGCAGTAATGTATTTCCAATATCATTTATCCACATATCCATAGTTATTACTAGTATTAATAATTTAACCCACACAACTCATTTCACCTAGTGGAGCTAAAAAAGAAAGCCATGCTTATCCCGACTTACTTTGGCCTCTTTTTTTTTTTAAGAGAAATTCCCCTCTGTCCCCAAATGCATGTTTACATGACTTCCATTCTACTGGGGAATCCTATCGATACAGGTGTGCTTGCCACACTAGAGCAAGGTGAATCCTCAGTTCTGGAATTTGTGGTTGTTACAGCCTCCACTTCGCTCCCACTGGAGAGTTCCTGCTGGGGAGACCTGTCATGTCATTTGTGTTCAAGTGAGTCCATTTCTCAGGTGTTTGAATGACTTAAATAAAGATTAGCGATCTGGGGTTGTGTAGATAATTTAGTTGTTCAGAGCACTTGCTGCTCTTCCAGAGGCTCCAGGTTCAATTCCTAACAGCATCCAGGAAACACACCACGACTGTCTGTAACCTTAGTCTGAGAGGACCTGATACCCTCTACTGGCCTAGGGGGGCACTGTATACATATGGTACACAAACATACATACGTGTAGACAAAACATCTAGACACATTAAAAAAAAAAGAGTAGTTAACAGCTTTCAACAAATGGTCTAAGAATAATTGGCTCCCCACATCAGCAAGGAATATAAACATGGAATGTATACTCTCCACACACGTTAACTACAAAAGGGCCATAGGTTTCATAATGAAACACAAAGCTACAAATTGTCTGAATGATAACATAGAAGAGAATCCTGCGACCTTGATGATTTTTTAAATACAGCACAAAGGCATTGTCTGTGAAAGTTAAGGGGTAAGCTGGTTTTCATTAAATGAGAAACTTGTGATTTGTGAAAGACAATGTCCAGAGGAGGAGAAGACAAGTCACAGACAGCATGGAAATGTTTGCAGAAGTCACGTCATCAGACCGTCATCCAAAATACACAGAGAACTCTTAAACTCAGCAGTAAGAAAACAAACAACCTGATTTAAAAAAATGGGCCCAAGACTTTAACAGACACCTCAGCAGAGAAGTGCACAGATGGCTAGCAGGGATGGGAAATGTTCTCCGTCAGCTGCTCTTAGGTAGGAAATGCCAGTGAGTCTGGCAGTGAGCCACTCACTACCACGTACCTGTTAGAATGACCCACATTCAGAACACTGACACCACCAAATGGTAATTAGGATGTGGAGCAACAGGAATACCCATCCACGACTGGTGGGGACACAAAGTGGCAAAAGCCACATTGGACTAGAGCATGGCTTTTTTTTTGGGGGGGGCAGGAATCAAACAGATTTGTCAGGGTTCTCTACAGGGACAGAACTCATAAAAGGGGGGAAAAAGAAGCTATTAAACCAGCCTATGTCAAAATAGTAACAACAGCTGTTTCACCCGTGAGGGGCTAAGAACCCAGTAGTTGCTAAGCCAGGTGCCTTAGCAGGCCCAGTTGGTGTTGAAGACCTGGAGGGTTCCTGGAGAGCCACTGGTCCTCAGTCAAGTTTGGAAGCCTGGAAAACACTGGTTAATAGCACCGAAGGAAGACGCAGCAGGTAAGTTAGGTAGGAAGCCAAAGGGAAGGTCAAGTGAGCAAAAGGTGAATACTTTTCCTTCTGTGATCTTTTTTGAGCTGGGCTGCTATCAGGAGATGCCGCCACATTTAGGGTGGGTATTCTCACATCAATTAAGACAATCAAACAAATCCTCAAGTGAGGCTCCCTGCTCAGGTGATTCTAAATTGTGGTAAGTTGACCTGTAAAACCAACCATGTGATGCTTCTACCATGTGATCCAGAAATCACATTCTTTGGTATTTGGTATTTACCAAAGGAGTTGAAGATTTCTCTCTCTCTCTCTCTCTCTCTCTCTCTCTCTCTCTCTCTCACTGGCCACAACAAAATGCCTGAGCACAGTTGTAAGACATCAGCTTTATTTTTGATTTCTCAGACTTAGAAGTAACCAAATTTCCTTCAGAAGGTGAGAAGATAAATATACCATAGCCTGGGCACCTGAATAAATTATTTAGGACCTTCCAGAAATGCACACTGGAGATATGGTAGGTCAAGGAGTCACCTAAAACACATATTCCTAAGAGAAAAACAGATACTGAGTGATTCTGACCACATGGCATTCTGGGAAAAGCAAGACTGTAGAGATCTCAATAGTAAGGAAATAAGTGAATGGTAGGGTGAGCAGTGAGTGAAGGAGGAAGAGGTATCATAGAAAGGATTTTTTTTTTTTTGTTTGTTTTTTGAGCAGGGTCTTGTTATGTAGCCCTGGCTGTCCTGGAACTATGTAGAGCAGGCTCACCTCAGACTCACAGAGATCTGCCAGCCTTTGCTTCCCAAGTGCTGGGATCAAAGGTGTGTGGCACCATGCCCAGCCCACGGGAGATTCTTAAGGCAGGGAGACTGTTAATCTAGTGATGGATACAGGCTGTGACACACTGATCACATACTTAGAACACACAGCATGGAGAACGAGGGCTGGACCCTGGGAGATGGTGGAGGGGTCACTGTGGGTCCTCTGATGGCCATGAAGGTTCTACTGTGGAGGGATGTTGGTGGGGAGGGAGGCTCTGCATGTGAAGGACAGGAAGATGCAAACATCTGTAGCTTCCTTTCAACTTTGTTGTGAACCTACAATGTCTCTGAAAAAGTAAAGTCTTTGAGAAAAACATTTATCTTTATTCAGATCTGGTGACTCCTTGCACAAATTTGCCTAGGATTCCCCAAGACCCTTTGAGTTCTAAAAACAAGACTTCTGCTGGGAAGGGTGGCTGTTCTTAAGTCTTCAAAACCCCATTCCCTGCAAGAGAGGTGCCTACCCGTTTTGTGTACCTTTATTCCCTGGGGAACTATTGAAGTGATCTTTTGTCAGCAAGGAAGGCTGCTCCAGTAATAACTGCACATTGCATTGAATTAAAAAAAAAAAAACTCACCAAAGACACGAGGCTTCTTTTTTTCTCTGACATACACAGTTCTCTGAAAGACATTGTGATTTCAGAGATGTCAAAAACACCATGTATAAAAATGCCCTTACGCAACACAGTATCGTGTGCAATGAATACAATGGGAGCTTTAAAAAGGATTAAAAACTTCATGAACACGTGAAAAGAAGAGGAGCATCTCAAAATTATTAGCAGTATTCCTAAGGAATTCCTGTGTATCAGCTGTTATTTCTAAGACTCAGTTCTAAGGTTAAGCATTAGCTCATTTAATCCTCAAAACAGCCCTAGGAAGCAGGGGCTACCGCCGAGGATCAAAGCGAGGCTCAGGTAGGTTACATAATGTGCTGTCACATGGTGAGTGACTGGCTAAATTCAACTCCAGGAAGTTGAAGGCTTATTATTAGACATGAAGCAAGAGCAGCTTTTAAATAGCAACTCTCCCAGCTCTCCCTACACACACACACACACACACACACACACACATACACACACACACTATAAAGACCATCTTCCCGGCCCCTCCAAATGTAATTCTAATATCAGCTTACATCGAAGAGCAAGAAACTGTTGTGGGAATGATTTAGTAAACTCTCCCCTGGGGCTAGGATCCTTGGTCACCTGTAGCTGGCTTTCACTGGACGGTACCCACACCATCAACAGGGACACACTGCAAGTGACAGGAAATTCCAGTGCAAAGCAGTTTTTTACCAATAGTATCCCTTTCGTTGTTCTTTTCTTTCTGTTCTGGTCTCCCTTGGCCGGTGTCTGGAAGAAGCCCGTTCAGCTCTAGTGTGCTGGGTCAGTAGCGTTAAGCATGCAGTTCACGCTTCTCCAACGGGCATTTTGGACTCACAGGCGGTTTGCTTCACGCTTGTAAAAGTGCCGCTACGTCTCCAGCCATTTTGTTTGTGTTCTACTTGGGTTCCAGAAGGGTAAAATGGCTTTGTCTTTTATGTAGGAAAGATGCTCTGGACGGGAGTGTTCTTATGGCTGTGTGGATGGAACAGGGTCACGTGTTGATATCCTCAGGTTGGCTGCTGAACAGGGCGGGTAGACATCCACTTTAGACCTGCTATGACTCAGTGCTGGGCATCAGGGAGGGTGGCCCTCTTCTCCAAGATCAAGGGATTCTTAATGCTACTTAATAAGAGTGAGGGGAAGGTGGGATTGGCAAAGAGGACACCACCAGTGTAGGCTACCTGTCTTCTTACGCTGGCCCTCCTGCATTCATGAGTTCTTCCCACCTCTGTCCTCTGCTCCTCTCTGCTTATAGGCTCAGAAAAGATGAACCACGAAAGGAGGGACCGCCTCTGCCGGGCTCCCCATGTTGTCCCCAGAGCTCATCATGGGTGCCAACGGATGAGTGAATACAGGCTGAGAGCCCACATGCCTGGGCCACCCTTTTAGGAAGCAGCACGGGAAGATGGGCCTCCTGTCACCACGGGTGGTGCTGGCTGAGTCTGAGTGTGTGTGTGTGTGTGTGTGTGTGTGTGTGTGTGTACGCGCGCGCGTGTGTGTATGCCTCCTGCGCACGAGTTAGAGTGTGCCTGTGCATGCCCCTTGCAGTTCCTCCGGGCCGGCCTCAGACTGAATTACTTATAAACAGGACCACATCAACCTGGCAGAGTCTGCATTTCAGCACAAGGGCTCTCCCAGTTTCCCGAATTCTTTTGATTTGGCAAAATCCAAAAATAAAACAAAGCCCCGCCATCTTCCGCCCAGCATGCTTCTGGAGCCCTACGGCCTGCGAGAGGGAGAGCAATGGGTTCCGGATGTTTGGGATGGATCCCCAGTGCCTGCCAACTTGTCTCCCTCTTTCCACATGCTCCTGCCCTAGATCTCGGCATTCTCTCTGGTGCTTAGTGAGCAGGGGTGGGCCTCAGGGATCCAGGGCTCCCCGGGCTCTGGCTCTTCATGGGTCCTTCTCCCTCTGCACTCTGGGACAGCTGAAGATAGGCATGGCAGGACTTGAGAACATCTCTCCGCCTTCATTTATCCCACTGACTGCTGGATGAATGCTTTGGAAGTGTCTCTGTCCCCTAGTGTTCAGTAAGCATCGTGTTGCTGGCAAACGCATTTAACCCGATTCTTAGACACTGGGACATGCTAGCAAGTTTTCACTACTGCTGCACCCCTGTCTAGGATCACACAGATGTGAATGTGAGTGCTGTCAATCATGGAATTGGAAGGGCCTGTCTTTGAAGTTGAAAGACAGGTGTTCTTTTTGTACCTGAGGAAACAGAGGCTCTAAGGGGCCAGGGGAGGGACCCAGGGTCACATAGCAGGTGAGTGACAGAACCAAGGCTTGAACCAATCTAAGGTCATGCTACCTTTCAAGCTCACTTCCCCTAAGGGAACCAGATACTGGATCTATTTTCTCTCTAGGGAGCTTTCACACATCTCCATGCCCCTATTACTTTAGATAGACAGGGTATGTTCTCCAGTCTCTGCTGTGGTGACGGATCTCTTGAGGATAGGCCCTATGACAGAAAACATCTGGAACATGGAACCCAGAGCCTGATACAGTCAGTGGCCTGGAACTCTCGCTCAACCCCACTCCTCCTAACACCCACAGCCATGGCTCTTCTGTACCTATTTTGATTAAAGCAATCCCTTTCTTAAAGTCTGTTTTATTTACACATTTTATTTTATTTTCAAGTGTGTGTGTGCACTCATGTGTGTGCATTTGAATGCAGGTGTTCTCAGAGAGAGGCTGGGGGCGTTGGATCCATCTGGAGCTGGAGTTACAGGTGGTTGTAAGCTGCCCAACATGGGTGTTGGAGACTGAACTCAGGACCTCTTCAAGAGTAGTGTGTGCTCTTAATCACTGAGCCATCTCTCCAGCCCCTCAATGTCTGTCCCCCCCCACTCCAAATGTTTTGGGGGAATACCAATATTGCTGGGAGAAGAGAATGAAAATCTAGAGGTTGAGAGACAGGGTTCAAGGCCAACTTGACAAGGCCACCCACTAGATGTGGGGCTTTCTCATATCCTTTAACTCTTCAAGATTTCAATCTTCTCCTCTTTAAAATTAACGAGTGGGAACTCAGTGGACTCTAAGCTCCCTGCCAGCTCTAATATGCTATAGGACGTGTCCATGGTGTTGCTTAATGTAGTCTGAAACCCTGGATACTCAAAAAAGAATGTGTCCTAGTTTACTGTTTATCATGATGGGAAAACACCATTATCAGAAGCAACTTGAGGAGGGAAAGGAATTTTTGGGCTTACACATTTAGATCACAGTCTATCGTTGAGGGAAGCCAAGGCAGGAACTCAAGCAGAGCAGGGACCTAGAGGCAGGAACTTCAAGGCAGGAACCTTGAGGCAGGAACCTCAAGGCAGGAGCTGAAGCAGAGACCTCAGAGGAATGCTACTTACTAGCTTGCTCCTCATGGCTTGCTTGGCTTGTTTTCTTATATACCCAAGGACCATCTGCCCAGGAGTGGCCCCATCTATGGTGGTCTGGACCCCCCTCCCACATCAGTTATTAATTGAGAAAATTCCCCACAGACTTGCCTCCAGGCAATCTGATGGAAGCAACCTCTCAATTAAGGTTCCCTTTTCCTAGATGACTCTACCCTGTATCCAGTTGACAAACAAACAAACAACAAACTAATCAGCACAGAATGCTTGGTGCATCCTGGGTGTATGAATCTCAGAGAAACAGAATGAGAGTGCATATTGAGAAAATAAGTATTCCCAGTAGAGTGCTTTGTGTGCAGCATAGGGCACATGCACAGCGTGTTCCTCCATCTTATGTAAGCCACACCATGACCTCATATGGAGGTGCTTGGTCCTGGCTTCCTCTAGCCCCTTACTTTCTTTTTAGAACGCTGACTGTTAGTGTGTGTGTGTGTGTGTGTGTGTGTGTGTGTGTGTGTGTTATGCATGCATATTTGTATGTGTGTTTGCACATGTGGGGGTTCAGGTATGTGTGTGGTATGCATGTGTGCACATGCATAGGCCAGAGGTTGATACTGGCTATCTTCCTTGACCACTCTCCACCCAATATATAATACATAGAGGCAGGGTTTCTCACTTGAATCAAGAACTTGTCAGTTCTGCCTGTCTAGCTAGGCAGCTCGCTCTAGACATCCCCGTCTCTGCCTCTGAGTGCTGGGATTACATGGGGACCACCACACCTGCTTTGGCTTTTATGTGGGTGTTGGGGATCCAGACCCTGGTCCTTACGTTTGCAAAGTGATTACTTTATCTACTGAACCATCTCCTCAGCCCCTTTACCG
The DNA here is from genome assembly GCF_949786415.1 of Peromyscus eremicus. Lineage (NCBI taxonomy): Eukaryota > Metazoa > Chordata > Mammalia > Rodentia > Cricetidae > Peromyscus > Peromyscus eremicus. The sequence goes on from NC_081423.1 coordinate 72,153,196, forward strand.
TATTTGTGGCCTCTTGTATTTACTGAACATTGATGGTATTTTAGATTCAGTTTCAAAGTAACTCCAAACCCTATTTCATTATTCTTAATTCTTAATTCACATTCATAATTCTTACCAAGATCTTCAGGAGATGAGGATTATTCTTGTTATGAATGTGGAAATGGAGGTGCAGAGATAGGAAGGGACTTGTCCAGGGTCACACCAAAGTCCAAATCACTCCTTTATTTTGACTGTAATTCCAAAGTGATACACCATTCTCAGTGGAATGTGTTGTTTCCACTTTACCTTATTGGATGTTGCGGTGGTTTGATTGAGAATCATCCCCAACCTCCAGCCCCATAGACTCATAGGTTTACATGCTTGGTTCCTACAGTTGGTGGAACTGTTTGGGAAGGATTAGGGGGTGTGGCCTTGTTGGAGGGGGTGTGATGCATGAGTCCTAAATGGTCTTATAATAAAAACCTGGAGCCAGATATCAGGGTGAAAGCTGAAAGATCAGAGAAACAGAGTAGGCCACAGCCACCACCTCTTACCTTACCAACTCCTCAGCTTGAAGAGACCAAGTTTCTGTTTCCTCCTGCTTTATATTCTTTTCTCTGCCCAGCCATATCACTTCCTGTCTCAACCTTCCTAGTGCTGGGATTAAAGGTGTGTGATCCCAAGTGCTGGAATTAAAGGTGTGTGCCACCATTGCCCTTCTATGTTTAATCTAGTGGCTTGCTCTACCCTCTGATCTTCAGGCAAATTTTATTTGTTCACAATATCACCACAGGGGTGTGTCACTAGGCGTAGGCTTTGAGGTTTCAAAAGCCCATGCCATTCCCAGTTAGTTTTCTCTTTCTCTGCCTTGTGCTTGTGGATCAGACAGAAGTTCTCAGCTACTTCTCCAGCACCATGCCTTCCTGCTGTGTATCCTGCCATGATGGTCACGGACTTATCGTATGAAGTTGTAACTATGCCCTCAATTAAGTTTATTTTATAAGTTTCCTTGGTCATCATGCTTTGTCACAACAGTAGAAAAGTAATCAAGGCAGAAGTTAATGTCATCAGTAGAGCAGGCACTATTTGCCCAGTGATTTTCAATTATTACCTGAAGATCTGTGACATGAGAATCTCCTGGTGACTTCCTAAAAATTGCAGGTTCCTAAGCTCTTCTTCAGGCTTCCTGAAGCTGCCTCTCTGGAGATGGGAGTGTGGAAAATATTTTCAAACATTTTCATGAGTTTTTTCCTACTTATTTGAGAACCACTTATCTGGGAAATGATGGCTTTTCCTCTCATCCAACAGACCATCCACACAGGAGAGTCAGGTTGTGGTGGACATTTCCAGCAGACTATACACATAGGAGAGTCAGGTTGTGGTGGACATTTCCAGCAGACTATACACATAGGAGAGTCAGGTTGTGGTGGACATTTCCAGCAGGAAGGGAGCCCAAGGCTATTGTTACTTCACTGAGACTCCTATGAAGTATAGGTCCTTCATGGTTGTTTCTTGGCTATGTTGCTCTCTCTCTCTCTCTCTCTGTGTGTGTGTGTGTGTGTGTGTGTGTGTGGTTTTTTGAGACAGAGTTTCTCTGTTAGGCACGGCTGTCCTAAAACTCACTCTGTAGACCAGACTAGCCTTGAACTCAGAGATCTTCCTGACTCTGCCTCCCTAGTGCTGGGATTAAAGATGTGCACCACCAATGCCCAGCTTTATGTGTGTGTGTGTGTGTGTGTGTGTGTGTGTGTATGTGTGTGAACACTAAGTGAATCTAATTTTTTAGTTAGTTAAGACTGGGTTAAATAGTTATAAGCAGCCTCTAAGTAGGTATCAGTTGTTTAAAATTATGTTTTTATTTTTCCCTTACATCATAGCTAACGTGTGTCTCACATGGAAGAGATTGGGGCTGTCCTCATTTACTGTCTCACAGTGCCTGTGGCTAAGGAGTTCAGAAGTGACAGAGCTGGAGCAGAATCTCTCCTGATCATGTGCTCTGGGTATTGGATGGTGGTGAATTTCAAGGCTCCACTGATGCTGTACCTACTCTGAAGATGGAAAACTGATGTGAGTGTTGGCAAGATGCCTTACTCCTATGACACCTGCATCTCCACAGGCTGCTCAAGTGTCCTCATGACACAGTATCCAGAAGTGAGCAGGCGGGAGGCTGTGGTCATCTCAGGACCTACTGTCCACAGTCACCCACTATGACTTCCACTTTAGTATCTTTGTTAAGATGAGTCAATAAGTCTGAGGGGAAGAAGATTGAATGGAAGTGCACAAAAGACAGGTGGCTATTTCAAAACCATCACAATCCACTCTCTGGCAATAGATACAAAATAAAATCACAGTTTCCCAGAGGTGCCCAAGCATTGTTATACCACAGTATTCATAGAACTTAATCTAAATTAGGAGTTGAGGAGGTAGCCCAGGTGCCTCAAACTCAGCTCCTCATATGTAGTTGTGGAAATTATTTTAACTAGGCAAAGATGTGTTACATTTGTTTATCCTGCAAAATATCACTTTAACTGTGTAAAGATGTGTTATGATGTATTTATTTAACAATGTAAGTGTGTGTTTAATTATATAAAGATATGTTGCATCTGTTTCACCTTGCCTACTTAAGGTACCTGATTGGTCTAATAAAGAGCTGAATGGCCAATAGCTAGGCAGAAAAAGAATAGGCAGGGCTGGTGGGCAGAGAGAATAAATAGAGGAGGAGAACTCTAGGCTAAAAAAAAAAAAAAGGAAGAATGAGAGACGCACCCAGGGAAAGAAGCCAAGCAGATGCCAGCCAGAGAAGCAGTGAAATAAGATACAAAAGTAAGAAAGGTAATAAGCCCGAGGCAAAAGGTAGATAAAGAGAAACAGGTTAATTTAAGTTAAAAGAGCTAGCCAGAAATGTGCCTAAGCTAGGTTAAGCCTTCAAAAATAATAAGTCTCTGTGTCATGATTTGGGAGCTGGTTGGTGGCCCAAAAGAAAAAGCCTGGTACATGTAGTTCTTCAGAAGTATGGAGGCACTCAAATGTCATGGTAGGATCCACATACACAGACATATATGCTTAAAGGTAAGAAAAATGGCCTTCAAAAAGGAATCACTAGTTTGAGGCAACTCTAAGATTCACCCAGAAAAATGCTGGAAGTTCTTTGAGTAGGAGTTGGTTTTAGGGCTGAGGTGATAATACCACTGATATAATACTTGTCATGTAAACATAAGGACCCGAGTTCGATTCCCAGCACCTGCATAAAAAGTCAAAGCTGGGCATGGTGGCATACACTATTATTTCACTGCTGGAGACAAGTGGATCTTTGGGGCTCACTGGCCAGTGGGCTTGGTGTATTGGCAAGCTTCACGGTCCTAGTGAGAGCTCTTGTCTCAAAAAACAAAACAAAACAAAAAAACCCCAGAAAACAAGGGGGATGCAGTGTCTGAGGGGGTGACATCTGAGGTGGTCCTCTGGCCTGCACATGCATACATGTGCGTATGTGCCTCTGCCTAGGACTGGGTTTTCCTCCTGACTGGGAGTGAACCTCCAGGGCTCTGCCATACTTATATAATTCTCTTCCTTACCCCATTCTTGCTTTTTCACAAGATGCAGTCTTGTTTCCAGCTGTTTTTCCAGCTCTTCTATGCCTTTGGTCCAAAGATCCTTTTGAATTTTGTACAGTTTCTGTCCAAACTGCCAATGTTTCTTAAATGCCAGGGAGGTGTGACAGGTCTTTCTTTGGACCATCAGCTCCCAAATAATGACAGAGACTTTTTATTAAGTATGAAAGCTTGGCCTTAGCCTAGGCTTGTTCCCAACTAGCTCTGATAATTTAAATTAACCCGTTTATATTAATCTACATTCTGCCACACGGCTCTGTTATCTGTCCTCCATACTGTACATCCAGCTTCCTCTGTGTCTGGCTGGCAAACCCCCTCTCTGAGTTCCTCTCTCTCCAGAAGTCCCACCTATCTTCTCCTGCCTACTGTGGGCCATTCAGCTCTTTATTAAACCAATCAGAAGGTGCCTTAGGTAGGTGAGGTTAAACAGACATCTTCACACAGTGTGATCAAATATCCTGTAACAGAGAGGTTTTCTCTGAACCCCACTGGATTCATTTCTTTGGACAAGAGTCATACTAGGCATCCCTTTGAGACAGATAACCTCATGAGGTTTCGCTGAAATGGCAGTGTGTGTGTGTGTGTGTGTGTGTGTGTGTGTGTGTGTGTGTGTGTAACTTAGGATCTCTTGTTTAACTGATATTATTTGAGAGGCACACACACCTTTTTTCCTGTGGTACTAAGATTTGAATCTCACACATGTAGGCAAATGCTCTGCTACTTACCTGTATCCCAAACCTACACACACTTTTTGTTTGTTTGAGACAGGGCCTCACCAAGGGCAGGCTGTCCTCAAACTTACTGTGTAGGTGAGGATGGTCTGCCGTCTTAGTGCTGGGAGGAAAGACATATGTCACCATACTTGGCCCCATATTTTTTCAGAGAACAAAGTTTTTGTTTTCTATCTCTCTGATAGAAAATATAGCCTTAGACTTGAAGATTTCTGAGAGTATAACCAAGGACTTTACTGAAAAACCACTGGCCTCATCCTCTGAGCACATTTCTGTGGACTGTTCTAAAAGCTGTTATGTTGAATGCCATTGTGAGGACAGGAAAGAAACCTCAAGATTATCAAGCTCCAGCTTCCCTCGACTTCCCAGTCCTTCCTTTAGATGATCTGACTTCTTTTGCATTTTATTATAAGTAGCAAGAAGAAACCAGGCACCTTTAACAAACGAACGAACGAACGAACGAACGGCTTAGAGAATGCAGGCGTGAAACCCAGTTCAGTAAATGCAGTGAGTAACTGCAGGTGAAGGCGTTGTGAATCATTCCACCACACTGTGACAAACACCCCCCTCCGCTTTCTAAAAAGATGCCCCTCCCTCTCCTTCTCTCTCACCTGGAGCCTCCATCACACAACTGCTGTTTTGGTTACACTCTTTCAGCCTTCACTAACGCTGTTCTCAGAAGCCCCCGTCTTCAGCTGGTTCCAAAGCCAACCTCACAATTTAAATGAAAGCGTCTGACTTCTAGTACCCAAACATGTGTCTATTATTCCATAACAAATCCATCCCCAAAAATCTTACAGCTAAAATAGATTTTTTCTATTGTATGCATGTTGTATATGTGTCCGTGTGCACATGTATGTATTCACCCACGTATGCATGTGTGGAAGCCAGAGATCTCCTAGTCTCTTCACTTTATTTTTTGAGACAGGATCTCCTGCTGAAACTGGAGCTTGCCATCTTGGCTAGAGCCCCTAGAATCTACCTTTGTCCACCTCTCTTCAGTTCTAAGGTTATAGATGGGCACCACTTGCTTGGCTTTTATGTGGGTGCCAGGGATCTGAACTCAGGTCTTCATGAATGCGTAAGTACTTTACCCATGGAGTCATCTCCCCATTCCCTAAAACAATGTCTTTTCTTTTTTTGCATTTTGTTGTAAGTAGCTACCAAGAGCCAGTGTCTTAGGGTTTCTATTACTGTGACGAACAACATGACCAAAAAACAAGTTGGGGAGGAAAGGGGTTTTTTAGCTTATACTTCCACATGAAGTATAGTCAGGAACAGAGTCCACTGAGGGAAGTCAGGACAGGAACTCAAGCAGGGCAGGAACCTGGAGGCAGGAGCTGATGCAGAGACCATGGAGGAGTGCTGCTTACTGGTTTGCTTCCCATGGCTTACCCAGTCTGCTTTCTTATAGAACCCAGGACACCTGCCCAGGGATGGCACCACCCACCATGGGCTGGGCCCTTTTTTGTTGATCACTAATTGAGAAAAAGCCTTACACCTGGATCTCATGGAGGCATTTCCTCAGCTGAGGCTCCTTCCTCTCTGATGACTCTAGCTTGTGTTAAGTTGGCACACAAAACCAGCCAGCACAGGCAGCAATCTGGAAATGACTTAGCTGGATGGTTCTGGCTCAGGTTGTCTCCTGAGGTGACCATCAAGATGCTGGTACTGGCTGGAGCAACCTACCTCAGGATAGCTCATTCATGTGGCTACTGTCTAGGGGCCTCACTTTCTCAAGGACTGCTGGTTGGAGGTCTTTGTTCTTCACCACAGGGATCTCTTTGCAAGGCTTCTGGTGTATTCTCCTAAGATGGAAGCCAAACTCCTCAGACTGGGTGATTCAGAGACACACAAAAGAAGAAGCCACCATGCTGTTTAGACTTAGAAATGACATACTCGTACTTCCATTGACTCCTACAGGTCACACTGATTGACTCTGATACAAGGTAAGAGGGGACCACTCAAAGATGTGAGTACCAGGAATTAAGGGTCATTGAAAGCCATCTCAAGGTTGGCTATGGCGCACCTCAATGGCCTCATGCCTCTGAGTGCATAAAATCCTGTGATCTGCTGCAATACCAGTTGGGAGGGAGACCAAATTTTGTCATCCTCTGGGCCATGAGGCATAATTTCACACAGAATTTCAGCCACATTAATTGTGTTTAATTTTTACTCAAATCTGTCATTTCTTAAGACTCAGGCATGAGCCCACGAAGGACGCTGGCCAGGAAACAAGTCCAAGGGAGCAGACTCTGTGCTGCACTCCGCACCACCCTTCCGGTGAGCATACGGATTTGTTTAGACCCCATTCTTCTGCCTAACTCCCTGTTCCTGTAGCTGAGTAATGTTTTGGAGTCTCTGTCAGCATCTCACAATGATAAATAACTCCCGGTGGGACCCAAGAGCATCCTGTATGCACGTTGGAATGCCTTGTAACAGACACAACTTAGATGCAAACTTGGGCTTTGCTGAAATGTCCAAGAGTTAGTGCAGTCTAAGAAGGTGACCTAGGGGAAAAGGAACAGACTGTTGTGTAAATGTTCTCCATAGACCTACGGTCCATCATGAGTTATTGGGCCTGGTCTACATTCCTTACATAAAGAAGCCATGCTATCCACAGTTAACCAATTAGAATTGACTGTAGCTACAAACAGAGGCTTTGGTAAGGTACTCTGGGCCACCCAATGCTGGTCTCCTGTACCTGTATAAAAGCTTAGGCCTTCATTCCTCTATGACCTTCAGATGTAAGATTCAGATGTAAGATTCTTGATTTATTTTCCAGTCTAACTATGTCTTTTTACCGATCTGGTGACACATCTTTGGTATTTTTTGTTTTTTAAATTTTAACATGATTTTATTCTCTACCATGATGAAATATGATTCTACCCTGAGTTTGGCTTTAGACTGCCTTTTGATCAACATCTGTTATCACAAACACACACTGTATATATACATATGTATATACATATTACATATACATTACATATAATAAATAGTGTGTTAGTGACTTTTTTTCTTATCGTGATCAAATGTCTGACAAACACAGTTCAAGGAAGGAAGGAGCATTTATTTCTGGCTCACAGTTCCATCATGATATCAGCAGTATGGTGGCAAGAGTAGCTTCAGCTGTGGCACCAGGGGCAGGAGGCAGCCGATCACATTGCAATAGTGGTCAGAAAGCAGAGAGAGATGAATCCAGCTACTCAGAATTGGTCTTTCTTCATTTTATCCAGTCTGGGGCCTTCAGCCCATGGCAGGATGTTGCCTAAGTTTGGGGTGGGTTTCCCCTCCTCAGTTAATCCTCTCCAGAAACACTCCCAAGACAGGCCCAGAGGTGGGTCTCTTGGGTTATTCTTAATCTAGTCAGGTTACAGAGAAGATTGAAAAGATAAAAGGCAGAGTGAAGCCAAAGTCAAACATGTATGGCAGGTGCATGAGGTCTTTTGAAAACAGGGATGCTCTCTGTTCACTTGGACTAGTGTTTCTGCTGTGCTTAGAAACATCTTATGTATTTTCTTGCAGAAACCAAGGATGTGATTTGGCTTTAAACCTGGGACAACGTGGTGGGGTAAAGGAACAAGATAAGATGGGTAAACGATCCAGAAGATGAGTGTACAGTATATACACCGGAGCTCAGAGCCACGCTCTCAGGTGAAGGCAACAGAGAAGCCAAGGTGCTTGGGAATCGAAATGGAATAAAGGAAGAAGGTGAACCATAAATTTAGTTGGGAGAGGCTACTATGGTTTCAGAGTCTTGAAGTCTAGTGGGATGGTACACATTTGTTCTAATAAAAACAGGCAGGAGTCACGTGACCGTACACATGAAGCATGAACATTCATCAGCCTGAGAGTGAACACAATAGGCCATTTGAGTGATCAAAAAAAAAAAAAAAAAAAGAGAAATGGTACTAATCTTTATTGTATTTTTAATTGGTAGGCACCATTAAAGCACTTTGCACGCAATATATCACTGGCTATTCACTACAACCTTAAAAGATATAAATTATTTTTTCTCATATTGTTGGTAAAGAAAGGTCAAATGATTTTTCCAAGCCAAATAGATAGAAAATACAGAGTCTATATCCAGGAAATCTGCAGCGTAGGCTTTCATGAACAACAGTAAAAATCACCTGATGAAAAAAATGTGGTAGATACACAGTAGAAATGTTTTCACCCATAAAGCATGAAGTTATATCATCTGCAGGGAAATGGTTGCAACTGGAGACAATAATATTGAGTGCCTTAAGCTAGTCTCAGAGAGCTGAATACCATGTTTCCTCACAAATGTGGTTCCTGGTTTTATATAGCTGCATAAAATCACATCTGTATATCCGACATGAAAGATGTGAAACAGTCCAGGAGAATGACGAAAAACAGGAGGGGGAGGGCTGGAAAAGGGGAGGGAGAGGTGATGGAGGGGAACATATTCAGCATACAGTCTGTACTTGTGTGAAACGTCCTTATGCAAAACAACACCCATCACAATGACTAATAAAAATCATCACCTGTTCCAGGCATGGTGGGGCACACCTTTGATCCCAGCACTCAGGAGGCAGAGGCAGGTGGATCTCTGTGAGTTTGAGGTCAGCCTGAGGTACAGAGTGATTTCTGGGTCGTGCAGCGCTGACCCTGTTTCCAAAACCAAAGTCAGAGAACTGTTCTTTGCGTATATCCAGGGATGAGCTCTTCTATGGCGGTTAAGGGATTCTTGAGGGGGAGAAACTGTCACATCAGAGGTTGTGACAGTGAAGATGGTGTTGAGGCTCTACTTAAGCGTACGAGTTAGAGCACTTTCAGTGACCAGAGAAGGGAGGGACCGAGCTGGCTCTTTGGATGCTCTTGAACAATTAACTTGGGGTGCAGCTCTGCTGATGAGGGAGGACAAGGCTATCTGGGCTCCTTTTACCTCTGCTACCTCACTCTTTGGTTCCACAAACTGGCATCTGCCAATAGGTGGGAAAGAAAACAGCCTTCAACATCAGATCTCACTTTAGCTTTTCAGGTAGGAAAAAAAAAACAAAACCCAAAACCCTTGTCTTCCTCAGTTTTTATTTTCCCATCTGTCCCAAATCTCTCATTGGCATTTTTTTTCTTTTTGTCTTATTAGTATTATGTCTTATTATTCCATCCTGGAATAATCATGATTTCAAAAGGGTAGCAGACTGTGGGCTTACCCAGCCTGGGTCATATTCTCCTACGGATGGAGGGTGGGGTCAGGGTGGGGTTCGAGGAGCAATTCCACAAAAAAAGTACCATTTCTGGAATGACAACACAGTAAAAAAAAATTCATAGAGACATCTTCTAGACCATCCGTGGCGAAGACATCATAAAACCACAGTCTGGGCTGATCTCAATGGAGAGAAAAGTATGTGTGCCCGTGTGTTCGGACAATTAAAAGCTGCGTCATGCCGTGCATGCTGCCCTATAGTGAGCCTTGACTTTAAAGGGACCTATTTATTACTGGTTCTGAGGGTAAGCACCAAAGAGCAGAGTGGATCTTTGGGAACAGTGACCAGGCTGAGGCTCAGAACAGACTCAGATTTGAAGGGGGAGAGTTTCTGGCCACAATAAGAAGTCTTTGGGGGCTGTGTTTAGTGAGTGGGGAGCTGTGCAAGCAGAGACCAGCTGCTTGGGAAAGAGGAAGCGAGTTAGATAAAAAAGACGAAGACAGAAAAAAAAAGTTGAAAACACAGTAAAGAGGTCAACCTGGAGAAAGAAGAAAACAGAATGTGCAGGCGTGCATAGCCTGGCGGGATGCAGGGAAGGGACCCTCTGAGGTGACTGCTTCTCTCTCTGTTGGAAGGTGGTTATTTATTCAGGGCCAACACCCTCCACTATCTCTGAAGTATGGCTGCTGTAGTGTATGTTGTCTTGGTAAATCCTCCCATGTTGTTTGAACTCACCCAGAAGCTGGCCCTAGAGGCAGGGTTGCCTGTCCCTTTTCAGACCCAAGGATTTGTCTCAAAGTGTCCTCCAAGGCACCTTGTTTGATGATGGGCTGCAACCCTCCTTCTGCCTCTTTGACAGGGAGAGAAGAGAAGTACAAAACAACCCAAGTAAAAACAGCGTGTCCTTGAGAATGACTAGAAGGTGAACCATTTCCAACAGAGGTTGCTGATGTTTTGTTTATACCATGGTATAAAAGTGTCTGGAGTGGAGAAGTCAGAAGTTCATCTATAAGGATGCTCCTCCATGGAAAGATAGCTCAAACAGGAACTCTAGTTGACAGCCTTAATGTAGCAGTTTATTTCTGATGGGTGTTTTGTTATCTGCCTGCCTATCTATCTGTCTGTCTGTTATCTATCTATCTATCTATCTATCTATCTATCTATCTATCTATCTATCATCTATCATCTATCATCTATCATCTTTCTATCTACCATCTATCCCTTGCTATTTATTCTTTTACTTTGGTTTACTATATACTTGATAAACTCATTCAAAGCAGAAAGTATGACTATCATAGGTCATTCTCTGGACTATACAGAACAGGAGTCTAAACCACTCTTTGGGGTTCCATTCTTCTCACTGGCTTAAGGATAGGATGAGACTTACTTTTGATCAATAAGATGTGAGGATCAGTGTGCGAGGGGTTCAGAAAACATATCTTTCTTTGTTTCTGAGCAGGGATATATAAAACCAGTAATCCTTTTATTGCTAGACATGGCTGGGTTTGCACAGCACAGCTGGAGCTGCAAACATCACTTGAGACCATGGGGGGTAGTTAAATGGACAGCCTGAGGTTGAGAGCAAAAGGTTAGAGTCAGCCTCAAAGACATAATCTGCCCATTGAAGAAACCGATCCGGAACCCCCTGTACCTACCGCTTCTTGTTTTGTGAGTTTATCAGTTTTCTTGGCTGGTTAAGCTAGTTGAGCCTCCCAGTAGTCCACAATGCCTTGACTGGCTCACAGCTTAAGACAGATAAGATCAGATAGGGAGAGGGCAAGAACAAGGTGTGAGTGGGTCTGGGTAATTGAACTGATGAATCACAACTGGTGACGTCGTCGGAAGAACTTTCCAGTGGGATTGGGAACTTTTATCTAATTGTAGAGAATAGAAACTGGTGCCAGAATCAGGCTCTGGGCACGGGTTATTATCTGATTTTCATACAAGGCAAATAAATAGTTTCTGGAAACTGCAGACAACGATGTTTGAAGGTAGATTCTCGACAAGGGAAGCAAGGGGGATTAAGAAGCAGATGGTGAGTGAGCACTGAGGAAGGAATGCCGTGGTCAGTTGAAAACAAAATGACTTCACAGACTCACGTGATTCCAAACTAACCTCACTTCCTCGCTTGACAAGGTTGCCACGCTTGTGGATCAGGTGAATGCCATTAACATTGCAGGTCTTGATTTCAGCCTAGGGCTAACAGTTTCTTTCATGGTTTCCTTGTGGCTAAGATGGTGAAATGTGGGCTGGATGAGAGCAGGGGTTTTGTGTATTTGCAGCTGGCTCAACAGCTGAATCCAGAGTGTTGAATATTGGATGGATGTCACAGCCCATGTGTTGAACTGGGGCAGAGTGGTGGGGAGGGAAGTCACACATTGGTCTGGGCCAAGGGCTTGGCTGGGAATGGGAGTCTGACACTCTGGGTGAACAAACATTGAGCCTGCTTCCCAGGGACACATGGAGAAGCAGAGGAGGTAGATACGGGAAGCAGGTGTAAATGAGAAGCGTGCAGGAAGACCCAGATAGGCAGGTGTAGATACAGGCAGGGTGAGGAAAAAGGAAGGTAGAAGCAGGTAGGGAGGCTGAGGGAAAGTCATAGGAAGTCTCCTGTGTGAGCACCCAGTGTTGCCTGCACCATGCTGTCTTCAGTTCCTAAAGAGGACGTGTCTGACACATGACAAAGGATGCCCACCTTCAGGAAGGTTTCTTATAGAGTGCTAATGGCTCCTTTGGTTCTGCTTGATGTATCACTAGAAGAAAACTCGGGGCAGGGGAGCGATTAAAGGAGTAGATGTCCCAAAGCTTGGATGGGTAGTTCATAGCAGAGGTTGTAAAGAAACCATAGATACCCATATAAAGAAAACCATTGTAAACATTACAAGGTCACAACAGCAGGGATGCACCGCTTGCAACCTTTTTTTCTTTCTTTCTTTCTTTCTTTCTTTCTTTCTTTCTTTCTTTCTTTCTTTCTTTTTCTTTCACATGTAGGAGATCTGCTCACAGAGAGGCTTGCAACTTTCAAACTCACAAGTTTGTTGGTGAGGTGAACCATATTCCACACCACAGTGAAGGAATTATTTGAAATGATGGAGAAACTCAAGTATGGAGTATGATGGCCTACCAGAGTATGTCTGGCATCTAGAGCCCCACCTGGCAATATTCATTGACTGAATAAGATGCCAGCATGGCTGTCTTTCCTAGTCACGCAGGTAGCTTCTTAGGGGGTCTGTCTTCATGACTCTGCGCTGTGCTCTGTATCCTGGAATACTTTGAGATGCTATAGACAGCCTTGGGAAGTCCAGGTGCGTTTGGATGCAGGTACCACATGGGCATCTATGTTCATGTATGCATTCCATGAATGGGATGACAAAAAAAGACCAGGAATGCTTAGAAGTCTTTCCAAATCACAGACCTCATGCAGAATATTCCCGTTCAAGGGTCTAAATGCATGTGGAGTGTTGACCTTATCTTCACAAAGACACAATCATGGCTAAAGTTGCTGGCACTCCCTGGAGAGCCCTATCTGGGTGTGGGTGTGGATATGGAGTGTGTCTACACAGAGACAAATTTTCACATACCAGTCCTCAGAGAGGACAGGAATCCAGCTCCTGGAATAGTCCGAGGTATGCCTTCATGTCTGTCTGGTCATTTCTGAACAAAGTGTTCGGAAAACTCTGCTTTGGTGAGGGAGGAAATTCCTTTTTTGAAGCACAGGCGGTCTGCTGTCTCAAGGGAATTTAAATATGGGCTCTTTCTACACCAACGTCCAGGAAGAAGTTGAAAGGTCACCTCCCTCCTCCTCTTTTTGGTAGAAATGAAGGTATACGAGGAAGAGATGACGTCACAGGCTAAGGCATGGCGTTGGCACGATCAGCTTAGGTTTACCTTAAGTTCCTTCTTATGGCAGAAAAACGCAATGGACAGCTCTCGTGGATGGAGGGTCCCAGGGACCACCTTGCAGTTGGCTGCCCCATCCTCCACCCTGGGTGCGGCTAAGTGGTATTCACAGTCTCCACTAGGTGGAGAAAAAGAGCGGTTATGAAATGTACAAAGCCCCAAATAAAAAACACAGTCAAAGAGTAAAATCCAATTCTAAATGGAACTCGAAAACTTGAGAAGTAATTTAAGGGAACCACATTAAATACTAAAATGTTTAATGGGGCCCATGTGTCCCGAGCAGAGAAAGAGAGGGCGAGAAAGGGAACAGAGGAAATCAGGGAGACAATATGTCTGTGCGACTTGTTCTAATTAGGGGCACAGCGCTGCTGAGGATCATTCATTATAATTTGGTTAAATCTTCAACATGGCCCAGGCACCTCTGTTGAGGGGCGAAAAACCAAAGTTCCATCGCAAATGGGTGAGCGCTTCTCCGCTGGAGGTTAACGCCAGTCACTCGCTAGCTCACCCTCTTGCCAGCTCTTCTTTATGACTCCAGCACTGGGCTCCAGCTGCAGATGTCTGCAGATTTCGAGGAGGAGAGGGGAGCGGAGGCCAGGGGGTGGGGGGTGGGGGGTGGGGGTGGGAGGGGCCCCCCTGGCGCTCATTGTCTCCAACTTGTCTGTGGCTTAATTCAGTATCTCTGTCTGCCGCTGGAGCGGGATGGGAAGAGTTCAAAGGAGAAAATCAAAACAACCCATAGATCAGAGTGTGGGAGTGATTGGCTGGGCAACCAGAAAACACCAGCACTTCTCAGGCTCCGCTTTAAAAGGGGGGCGGGGTGCAGCGGGGACAGGGACACATGCTTCAGAAGGAGGAGAAGGTGGTCAGAGGCTTAAGGGATGCAGGTGGTGTGGGGTCAGGGTCAGGTTAGAGCGAAATGTGATGGGTTTGTGATAAGAAGGAGCCAAGATGGTGTTGGTAGCCAGCACTCACGTGTGTTGGGGTTGGGACACTACAGTTCTGTCTGTTGGGTTCCCGCCTAGCTCTAAAATGTGAGAGGGTACTATTTATTCGCTTCATGCTACTGCCTTGTATTCTGCCCCTCAGCCATCCAGCTGTCCTGGGGTGGCAAGAACTGGCCTCTGCTAGTCTGTGGGCACCATTAAGGGCCAGATGCTGCCTGTGGAAATGTGGGTAGAGCTGGATAGACCTGTTAGTGCTTTCCTTGGACCTGGCAGAGTCTTGAGCCAGGCTTATGGGTTGTCAACCAAAACACCTTTTTTGGCTTTTCTTATCCAGTATCTTTATGCCAAACACAGACTGTCCATCCTTAGGCCCCAATATTCCAGGACATTCCAAGTCTGCTGTCCTAAGAAGTCCTACCCTGGATTAAGTTTACAGACACTTCTGGGTGATACGTCCTATCTTGGTCACTGGCTGGGCCAGTTTTGGTTTGGTCATGAGAAACTGTGTTTCCTGGCTTCATCGCCACACCTATGTGACCCCACCTGCCACTGGACTTGATTGGCTGGAGGGAAGACCAGGGAGGCAACAGATATGCGGGGTGACCTGCACACCACCAAGGAGAAACTCCTGCAAGTTGAACAAATGCTCTCCTCTGTGTTTCTTTGTATCCATCATGGTGCCAGATGCTGCACATCTGTTCACTTGTCTGATGCCCCCTGCCCCTATTTAGGCTGTTAGCTGTGCCAGGAACTCCTGTTCACTTTTATATCCCTGTACCCTTCATGGCGCCAGGTTCAATAAATCCTTGCCTCTTCATATGCAAAAGAAAGCGCATTTTACTGCCTTGGCTCTGATTTATCTGAGCAATTGCAGTTTAATTCATTGATCGTTTATTGAGCATCTGCTACACTGGCACTGTGCTATGTGTTACAGATTTCAATACAAGGATCACCAGTGATTGGTCCTAAAAGATTCTCACTCCAGGGCAGAGTGAAGAGAGAGCTGTCTGAGAGAAAAGACAGCCACATTGTTAAGTTGCAATATGCTAAGTCTCAAAATGCTGAGGCACTAGCTCCAGTGGGGTCCCAAACAAGGGGAAAATCTGCTTTGGGACAGCTTATGGAAGCCCAAAAGGGGTTTGTCTCATACAGGGGTCAAGTATAGACAGGTGGCCTCCTTTGTAAGATGTGCTGGCTATCATGAATACTGACACACTAAGTGGTATGTTAGGAGAGAACTTGCCCGCTTCCTCACAAGACTTTCCAAGGTCTTCCGTGAGACAGAGCCAAGGAACCACCTGTGTCTTGGAAATAGGCCCTAGGACATAACCACGGGGTGCCCTACTACCTAGAAAAGAGTCACATATTTTTGGCAGGAACATGACGAGCATTTTCCTACTCCCCTGGGAGAGAGTGTCAACATGAAGAACTGACCTACTCCATCTTCTGCATCTTTGAGGTCTGCCTCTGGCCAGTTCATGCTTCTGAGGAACACATGAACATACGAATCAGGAGATGAGTGGGGCAGCACCCACTTCTGTAAACCCATGCGAGGAACAGCATAGAGGGTGGGGAGCAGAGGACAAAAGTGAGGAGCCTGTGTCAATCTCAGCCTTTGACCCTGGTTGTGGATGAGACATCTGGGGGGGGTGTCTTTGAATCTTTTCTCTTCTACAATGTCAAGGGGTTTAAAGGGACAGGGTGGGATGAATTAGAGAGGTTTGTATGGAAGAACTGCTTTTATTCAAATCCTGATTGTGATGAGCCAGAGCAGTGTATTGTGGAGTCTCACAAGCCCAAACTTCTCCCACAGGTGCGTGTGTCCTGCTCACCCAGGGCTCAGCACGGTCTGTTTGGAAAAGGTGTTTGATATCAGGTATGTGTCAGTCATACCTCTGCTGAGAATCTAAGTGGTAGATGGCTGATGGACAAGCTGGCCATAGCCTTCATTGATCTGATTTCTTTATCTTGACTTATGTTGTAGGGATCCATGTTTATAGTCCTATAACATTATTTATCACTTACTGGTTGCTAGGCATACAGCTGGGCATGAAAAACAAAGAAGAGAGAAATGTGGTCCCTACGCTGTACCAAACCACAGACCAAGGATGAGGATTACATTAACCAATAGTCAAGCATTCTCACACATTCACACTTGGTTTGCTGCATTGAATTGCAAATTCTTCAAAGACAGATACTGCTTACAACTGATAAGAACTCTGGCTGCAAAGTCAGCCTGTCTTGATTCCTATTCTGGCATCAGGCCTTGTTACTGAATGAGCTTGGGCCATGCATGGTTCTCTCCTGGAACTGGGCACTTTAACCATATATTAAAGCTAATAGCAACATTCTCCTTCAAGGCTTGATATACTCATAGATGAAATGAGGTATGGAAGGTGGAGTGTAGTAATTGTCAGGAGGCTGTATGCTTTGTTTTTTTGGTACCTGATTTTTTTTTTTTCACTCTATTTCGTTGTTGTGAAATAGCCTGTAACTGCTGAGCCATCTCTTCAGCTTTCTATTTTTTTTTTTTTTAAAGTACCTATTGATCTCTTTAATTCCGGGTTAGAGAGATGATTAACTGATGATTTCAGAAGCAAAGGTTAACTTGTAAGGGCACTAAGATTCCTATAATTCTTGCAGCATGAAGAAATTATGGAGTTATATGTTATGTACTTGGCATTCAGTCTCTAGACACTGCATACCTATTCAGTGCCAGTCCTGAGCTAAATGATGGAGATGAGCAGTAGGGTACTTTAGCACATGTGTTTCTTTGCCTTGGAGGGACCTGGGGTTGAAGAGGTGAGCAGATAAGCAGAGATGGGATGCTCTCAGAACTGCTATGATGGAGACTCACGCAGTGATGGTGCAGGCCGCAAGAAGCAATGACCCACAACTGGGGTAGACTGTATGGGGAATTCTGAGGCTAGGAGCTATTGAACTACATCCCGAAGATGGAGAAGTTGGATTGTTTAATGCCCTAGTTTCTCAATAGACTTGACATTCTTACCTTCTGCAGCTGTCTCCTGGCTGTGTCCTCCAGAAAGCATTAGCCCTTTTCTTAGTCACAGGAAAGCTGAATTCTGCTTTGAGCTCTGCCAGTGATCTGCTGTGTGGCTTTGAGCAAATCACTTCCCTTCTCTGGACCTCAGATCACTGGTTGACCTAGTTGGAAGGAGCCTTTCAGATTGGGTTTATTTACTCTATACCCAAGAAAGATTTGATCAGCACCCACCATATGTCAGACATGGCTAAGTGCCAAGGAATCAAGAGTGGGTTGGGTATCATTATGTGTGGCTAGAGTCTAATCCCACAGGAAAATCTTGGGAAACAGTACAAAATATAAGCTCTATGGTTATATCCTGCAGCTGGGGTATTTATATACCAACTCCTGCCAATCATGGACCGAGAGCTGTTGGGTGGGTGTGGCAGGTACAGTAATCAATTCCCCACCACACATACAGGCAGAGTGCTGTCCCAAGGCCGGGGGTGTTGATGGAGGCAGCCATGGCTTCTGCTACATCTAGACACCGTGATGAATGCAAAGTGAGAGGAACAACATGATACAAAGGAACAAACTTGGCAGAGCCAACTCTAAGCACTGTTGGACTTGGCCTTCCTTGGGAGCTCTTTGATGTTAGTGGCCCATTTGTCTAGACTAGTGGGTCTAGACATTTTATCCCTCAGGGGACACGTCATCATTTCTGGAGACGTTGTGACTTCCACTGTGACAGGTTGTGTGTGTGTGTGTGTGTGTGTGTGTATGTGTTTGCACACACTATGTGTACACTCTGGCCCCTGATATCTATGGGTAGAGGTTAGTGATCTTACTAAAGGTTGCAAAGCACACAGAACAGAGGTTCCCAATAAAGAATGATCTGCTTTAGGGCTGAAGAGATGCAGCTATGGTAAAAGCACCCGCTGGCAAGGCTGATTACTTGAGTTTCATCATTCCCAGAACCCATATGGTAGAAAGGGAAAACCAATCAACTCCCACAAGTTGTCTTCTGACAATGCTGTGGCACATGGCTGCACACACACACACACACACATTATACATACACAAATGCACACATGCACTACACACACACACACACACACACACACACACACACACACACACCACAGAAAATAAATATTTAAAAAAGAACCATCAGCTTTAAATGTCTCTACTGACGACCAAGAGGGAGAAACCCTTAACCCCCTCACTCTTCCATTTGTAGCTTAATCTTGTCAACTACTTAGAGATGATAAAGAAATGCTGTGAAGGAGAGAGAGAGAGAGAGAGAGAGAGAGAGAGAGAGAGAGAGAGAGAGAGAGAGAGAAAAGTTATCTATCGCTGGGCAGAGCAGGAGGAGTCCCCAGCTTTTGTTCTTGATGGTGCCTGTGGTTCATTAGGAGCTTGCTGTAAGAATAGAGAAGAGATGTCCATTTCTTCTTTATCACCTGGGATGTGTGATTCCTGACTGTGCTTATAATGTGAAAAGACTCACATCCATGCTGTGGAACAATCTTTGTACACTGTAAATATGTATTACTCTCATTAATTAATAAAGAGCTGACTGGCCTATAGCTGGGCAGGAAGAGATTGGGTGGGAGAGCCAGACTAGGAGGACATTGGGAAGAAAAAGGGTGGAGTCTGAGGAGTCTTGAGGCAGATGCAGAAGAAGCAGGACATGTAGAAAGTGAGGTAACAAGCCATGAGCCATGTGGTAGAACTTAGATAAGAAATATGAATTAATTTAAGTTGTAAGAGCTAGTTAGTAACAAGCCTAAGCTATTGGCCAATCATTTATAATTAATGTCTCTATGAGCTAGCCAGTGATCCTGACAAAAAACTCTGCCTTCATATTCAAAGGAAAAGGCTACATATACTAGCTTGCCTACCATACCAAACTCTACAAAATTGCCTGGGGTCCTGGGGTCTTTCACTGAATCTATGTGTCACCTTAAGCAAATTATTTAATTTTTTTTCTAAATCTAAATTTAGCTTCATCTGTAAAATGGTGAGAATTATGGAGCCAGTGTCCAGTGTGTTCAAGGAAACAATGTATAGGCCCAACATCTAGCATACATATTAGTTGTTAGCATTCTGGCAAAGTTGAGACCCAGTGCAAACATGCCAAAGAAATTTTCATCATCTCTAGTCTTCAAGTGGGTACATCAAGGCCTCAGGGTTGTCAAGGAATCTGACACAACATGTGAAGGCAACATACTATATGAATTTTATCTTTGTGTGTGTGTGTGTGTGTGTGTGTATGTATGTATGTGTGTGTATACATATTTATGTGTGGGTGTGGTCTATGTGTGGGTATGTGAATGCACATGTGTGAACACGCATTTAGAAGCTAGAAGTCAATCTTGGTATCTTCCTCAGTCATTTTTCCACCAGGATTTATTTTTTAAGTTTTGTTGAGTGGTTAATTGATTATTTTAAAATACAATGTTTTTTATTAATTCTTCAAGAATTTCAGCTGGGCAGTGGTGGTGCATGCCTTTAATTTCAGCACTTGGGAGGCAGAGGCAGATAGATCGCTATGAGTTCAAGACTAGGCTGGTCTACAGAGCAAGTTCCAAGACAGCCATGGCTTCATAGAGAAACCCTGTCTTGAAAAACAAAACAAAACAAAACAAAACAAAACAAAAAGAAAGAAAGAAAGAAATAATTCCATAGATACCTACAATATATTTTGATTGTATCTACCACCCTCCCCAACTCCTCCTGGATTCACCTAAACTCTCACTCTCTTCTTTCTAATCTAATCTTAAAAACAAAAACAAAAACAAACTACTGAGTCCAATTTTTGCTGCCAATATACTCATGGTATAGAGTCACCCATTGGAACTACCAGGGCCCCCACCCTTAAAGAAAGCCTGCTTTTCCACAGCAGCCGTCAGCTGTCTATAGCTCCTGAGCTAGAGGTGAGGGCTTGTGAGCTCCTGTTTTACCCATGCTGGGATGCTGACTGGCTTGATCTCGTGCAGACAACCACAGCTGGGCCGATAACCACAGCTGGGCAGATAACCACAGCTGGGCAGATAACCACAGCTGGGCAGATAACCACAGCTGGGCAGATAACCACAGCTGCTGTGAATTCATGTGTGAAGTGTTTCTATCAAATCCAGAAAACACCATTTTACCCTTGTCCTCCCTAACCTCTGGCTCTTACAATCTTTCTGCTCTGTTTTCAGCAATGTTACCTGAACCTCGAGTGTGTGTGTCCCATTTGTGGCTGAGCATCCTACAGACCCTTGAATTTTCTGCAGTTTGATACTATGTCCAGTAATCAAAATAATGCTATTAGGTTCACCTCTAGCATCTGTGAGCTCCCAGTTATGGGTTATTGGCCTGACTTTTAGTACTAGGTTATGCATTTCCTACTGTGGAATGGGCCTTAAGTTCAATCAGAAAGCACTTGGTTACCCTTATAATAGTCATACCACGATTGTACCCATGGGTATATCTTGCCAAGATAGTCAATAGCTTGGAGAGTTTATAGCTAGGTAAGACTGTCGATAACTGTTTCCCCCCAGCAGCCTGTGTAGCTCCTTCTGGCACTATAGAAGCTTGCCAGCGGCCAGGCGTGGTGGCACACGCCTTTAATCCCAGCACTCGGGAAGCAGAGGCAGGCAGATCTCTGTGAGTTCGAGGCCAGCCTGGGCTACAGAGTGAGTTCCAGGATAGACGCCAACACTACACAGAGAAACCCTGTCTCGAAAAACAAAAACAAACAAACAAAAAGCTTGCCAGCAAAGAAAAAGCTTCCTAGTCAGTACCAGCTTCATTTTTCCATGTCTAGTGACCAATGTGTGTGGTGTCTTCAACAATAGGGTTTTACCATCAAGTTGTTATGGGAAACCAAGTCAATGACAATACCTGTATCTTCCGGGGGTAGGTCTCCAAGACATGTCTGGCCAACAACTCATACCTAGTACTGTGATTTTTATTTACTAACCCCTGTCTTCTGGGATGAGCCTTATCCATGCACAGAGGGCACCTTTGTTCAAAATCTTTAAGATTATATTTTTAAATAAGCTTATACTAATAAGCAGCCTTCCGTTTTTTTCCCCCAGATATCCTTAGTTTGGGTTACCTCTCTCTCTTCCTCTCTCCTTTTCCCTGTCTTCCCACTCTTTATCTACTTAAATCTTTCCATCTCTACTTCCCCTTTCATGTCTGATGTATTGCCCTATTCCACCTCCCTCAAAGCCTGCCTCTCCTCCCTCCCTTTAACGGCCTCTTTTTATCTTTTTGGTCTTTATCAGTACTCAGAGTTAAACACATCACTCTAGAAATACGTGGCCGAGATCCACTTATAAGGGAGAACATGCTGTGTTTGTCATTTTGGTCCTGGGTTACCTCATGTGGTGTATTTCCCACGTCCATCCATTTTCCTGCAAATTTCATAATTTATTATCTTTTCATCACTGAGTAAAATTCCACTGTGTATATGTACTACATTTTCAATATCCATTTAACCCGCTAATGGACATCTAGGCTGTTCTATTTCCCCACTATTGTGAATGGAGTCAAAATGAACGTGAAAATGCAGGTATCTCTGTTATTGGATATGGAGTTGATATTGATTTCCATGGTGGCTGCACCAGTTTACACTCCCACCGACAGTGAAGGAGGCACCTTTTTTTCCATATCCTCATCAGCAGTTGTGGTCATTAATTTTTTTGATAATAGCCATTCTGACTGGAATAAGATGAAATCTCAAAGTAGTTTTGATTTGCATTTCTCTCATTGCAAAGGACGCTGAGTACTTTTCAAAGCATTATTAGCCGTTTCTGTTCTTCTGAGAAGTCTGTTCAGTTCCATAGATTTTGTTTGTTTGTTTGTTTGTTTTTGTTATATTTTGAGACAAGGCTGACACGAAACTGAGCTCTGGCTGACATGAAACTCATTACATTAGGCCAGGCTGGCCTCAAGCTCAGAGATTTATCCACCTATATCTCTGCTTTATAAGTACTAGAATTAAAGGTCTGAGCTGCCATACAGCCTCATGGATGATTTTTAGTTAGATGTTTGTTTCCTTGATGTTTAGTTTTACAAAGATCTTTATATATTCTGGATACCAATTGTCTGTCAGATGTATAAAAGCAAAGATTTTCTTCCATCCTGTAGGCTGCTTCTTCATTCTCTTACCAGGACAAAGTTTTTTTTTTTTTAGTTTCAAGAGGTCCCACTTGTCAACTGTTGGTCTTGTTTCTTAAATGACCGGAGTCTTATTCAGAAAGTCCTTATCTTTGCCTATATCTTGAGATATCTTCCATTTCTTACTATCTCCTCTAGTATATATCTCTACTATGTATCTCTTACTTTCAGAGTTTCAGATCTAACTGAAATATCCTCTAGTACTTTCGGAGTTTCAGATCTAACTGAAAGAAAGACCTTTGATCCATTTGAAATTGATTTTGTGAAGGGTGAGGGATGGGGACCATGCTTCATTCTTCTACCTATGGCTATTCAGCTTCCCCAGCACCATTTATTGAAGAGGCTGTCTTTTTTCCAGTGTATATTTTTAGTTTCTTTGTAAAAAACCCAGTGGCTGTCATGTGAACTTATATTTGGGTCCTCTGTTATCTTCTTGATCTTTGTGTCTAGCTTTGGAGTAGGACTATCTTGTTTTTATTGCTATGTCTCTGTAGTTTAGCTTCAAGTCTGGCATGGTGATACCTTCATCAGTGTTCTTGTTATTCAAGATTGCTTTGGCTATCCCAAGTCTTTTGTGCATCTATATGAATTTGAAGATTTTTTTTCTATTTCTGTGAAGAGTTGAATTGACATTTGGATTGGGATCTCAACATATTTGTAGATTGCTTTGGTAGGAATTTTCACAATATTAATTCTACCACTCTACGAGCATGGAAGGCGGAAGGTCTTTCCATTTTTTAGTGTGTTCTTCGATTTCTTTCTCCAGTTTTCCAAACTTGTCATTGGAGAGGTCTTTAGCTTTGTTCTAAGTTATATTTTTGAGGCTCTTATGGTTGGATCGTTTCCAAGATTTCTTTCTCAGTATGTGTGTTGATATATAGGAAGGTTACTGATTTTATATTTCAATTTTGTGGCCTGACACTTTGCTGAAACTATTTTTTTTTTTATCTCTAGGAGTTTCCTGGTGAAGTCTTTAGGGTCTCTCATGTATGGAGTCATGCCATCTACAAATAGAGATGTGACTTCTTCCTTTCATATTTGTATCCATTTTATTTCCTTCTCTTGTCTTATTGCTCTAGTTAAGACTTCAAGCACCATGTTAAGTATGAGTGCAGAGAGACCCTTGTCTTCTTCCTGATCTTAGTGGAAGTGCTTTGAGTTCTTCTCTAGTTAGTGTGATGTTCGCTGTAGACTTGTTGTCTATAGCCTTTATTAAGCTGAGATACATTCCCTCCACGGTTAGTTTCTTCAAGGCTTTTATCATGAAAGAGTGCTAGATAGCTTCAGAGGTCTTTTCTGCATCTACTGAGATGATCATGTGACTTCTGTCCTGCAGAACATTTATTTGCTGAATTATATTTATTGCTTTATGTATACTGAAGCATCCTCAAATATCTGAAATGGAACTAACTTGATCATGGTTAACATGATCTCTTTGATGTGTTCCAATTTTGTTTATGATATCATAGTGCCCCTGTATTTGTTGAGATGTTCTTTTTTCCCCAATGTGTCACTTATTTTGTAGAAAGTTCCATGGGCTTCTGAGAGGATAAAGGGTATCCTGTACTGCATAGGTGGGATAGTCTGTAGATGTCTCTTAGGTCCATTTGATCTGTGGTATCAATTAATTCCATTGTTTCCCTGTTATTATTACTTTTTGTCTAGCTGATCTGACTAATGGTGAGAGTGGAGTATTTGAGTCACTAATTATTGCTGTCCTGTGATGAATCTATGACTTTATATCTAGCTAGCAACATCTTTTTGACATGAGATGAGCCTGGGTTTGGAACAAACATATTTAGAATTATAATTTCCTCTTGAAGGCTTGTTCCCTTAATCAGTATTAAGTGACCCTCTCTATCCCTTCTGACTAGATTTTTGAAGTCTATTTTTTCAGATATTGGAATAAAATGCCTGCTTTTTTTGAAGACCCCCCTTTTTTTTATACTAAGGTAGTGTCTGTCTTTGATGGTGGAGTGTGCTTGCAAAAAGCAATAACATGAAGAATCCTATTTTCCAATTCAATCGGCCTGTGTCTTTTGATCAAGGAGTTGAGACCATTAATACTCAGAGTTATCACTGAGAAGTATGTATTGATTGCTGCCTTTTTGGTTTGTTTTGGAATTGTTGGTGCTTTCTTAGTCTTTATTTGTTTAATATCTGTCTTAGCATTGTTTATTTTTATCCCTGTAGCCTCTTGGGCTTGCTTATCTTTCCTTCATTCCAAAGTATTCCTTCCAGGATCCACCATTGGGCTGGTGTGATGTTCATAAATTCTGTCAGCCTGTTTTTATTATAGAAATTTTTCTTTCTTTTTCAATTATGACAGATAATTGTATTGGGCTGGATTGGCAGTTGTGATCTTTCAGAATTTGAAATACATCTTTCTAAATCCTTTTGGATTCTTAAGGTTTCCATTGAAAAGTCATCATTGTGGTAGGTCTGCCTCTATATATAACTTGCCTTTTCTCTTTCACAGCTTTTAATAACACACTTTCCATGTTCTGTATTTTTAATATTTTAACTATGGATGATGTAGGGAATTTCTTTTCTGGTCCTATCTATGTGGTTTTCTGTATGTCCCTTACACTTGAATGGGCATCTCTATCCCTAGACTTGGGGAGATTTTTTTTTGTATGATTTTATTGAAACTGTTTCTATTCCTTTGGCATGAAGTTCTTGTACTATGCTCATAATTTGTAATTTTTTCCTTTTTGTAGTATCCCAAAGATTTTGCATGTTCCATTCACATGCCTTTAAAAATTTATCATTGACCTTGATTTACTGATCCACTTCCTTTACTTTGTCTTCAAGCTCTGAAGTTCTTTCCTCCACATGACCCAGTCTAGTGGTGAGGCTTCCCACCCAACTTTTTACTTGGCCTATTGTGTTTTTCATTCCCATCATCATTTCAGTTTGGGTTCTCTTCAGTATTTCTGTCTCTTTGTTGAATTATATTTTCATATCCTGACTTGTCTCCCTTACTTCACCAGCTGTTTGTGTTTTCTTAAAATCAGTTTGTGTCTTGAGTAACCTGAACATATTTATAATGATTTTTGACTTGTACATCTGGAATTTTGTCTGTGTCATTTTCATTGGAGAATCCTTACTATGAGACTGGTAATTTTTAGAGGAAACAAATTGTGTTTTTTTTTTCAATATTCCTGGTGTTCTTGGACCTTTCTACCTGTATTTATATCTTTGGTTAAGGGGTGTGTGTGTGTGTGTGTGTGTGTGTGCACACGCGCACCCACGAGTATGCATGTGCACATGTGTGTTTTAATTTAGGCCACCTTTCTGTTTTTAGTGGAGGTATTTGCATTATTCAGGAGATATTAGGTTGTAGCCAAGTTGAAGTTACGTGTTCCCCTTTCAGACTATTGTTTGGGCACCAGGCTCTATCCATAGACCTCCAGGGAAAGATCAATACTCCATTGTAAGTATTGTGTACAACTACAGTCATCATCCAGCAGTAAATCCATTATGAAGTGTAGTGTCAGTGGACTACAAAACAGTCATTCCTTAAGTACTAATTGTTTGGGTAAATAATGATACTATGTAGACTAGTACATTGGTTGTTGTAGACATTAGTGGAGAAAATACGTAGAAAGAAGAAAGAAATTGCTATGGGACTAGTGATTAGGCTTTGGTTACTAGATAGGAATTAGAGAAGGGGGCGTACACAGAAGGAGCAATGGTAGAATCAAAGAAAAAAGTGCATAAGTGTGTATAAGAAAAAAGTGTATAAGAGTGAGATGTGGAAATCTGCTTAAAGGTATACTGAAAAGATAGGGGCAAAGATATAAACTCAAATAATGTAGAACAGTCTGTCTCTCAGAGGCCCAGTGCAGAGGCTGTAAACTAGGCAGCTTCTGTTCTTTGGAGGAGGTAAGATAAAGATGATTGGCTATTATACAGGGGTGGGGGAGCAAAACCAAACATGAACAGTGAGGGATCCAGGTGGCTTGCTACCTTGGCCTTGGGTATTGTACGAGTAAGGAGAGCTATGGAGGGGAAGGAGTGGAGGATGGAGACTGGGTGTGAGGCTGGATTCTGAAAAGATCCCCTGACCTCACCAGGAAACCATAGGAAAACAGGGATGAAGTCCCCGTGCACGCTCAAACCTCAAATGGTGGCCTGGAGTTGGGGCTGAAATATGGGTGTGTTCTGGGAGTTGGGGCCCTCAAATGGCAATCTGGAGCTGGGGCCACCTTGGATTTTGACACAGGGTCTCTCACTGACCTTGGCTAGTTGTTCAGTACTCTAGGGATCTTGTCTCTACTTCCAGTGTCAGGATTACAAGTGCAAACACTATGTCCAGATTTTTTTTTTTTTGACATGGATTTCTGGGAATTGCATGATAAGCACGTTCCTGGTTGAGCCATCTCCCTAGCCTGTCATTCTGTCTTTTACAAATAGCTGACCCTCAAGATACCTCAGGGAGGACATTGGAGATTACTAGAATATAGTAAAGGGGCTGTGATGCTGGCCAGGAAGGGCACTGCAGCTTTTCTTGGCTCTGTCTTGGTGTGCCCAATCCTAGAATCCTGTCACCTCCATGTTGAGAGGAACCTGTAGCTAGAGTTTTCCTGCCTGGCCCACAGTCAGGACAAATCTCTCTCACCTGCCAGTCCCACAGCCGCTCAGACCCGACCAAGTAAACACAGAGACATATTGCTTACAAACTGTATGGCCATGGCAGGCTTCTTGCTAACTGTTCTTACAGCTTAAATTAATCCATTTCTATAAATCTATACCTTGCCACTTGGCTCATGGCTTACCGGCATCTTCACATACTGTTTGTCATCGTGGCAGCTGGCAGTGTCTCTCTGACTCAGCCTTCCACTTCCCAGCTTTATTCTCCTCCTTGTCCCACCTATACTTCCTGCCTAGCCACTGGCCAATCAGTGATTTATTTATTGACCAATCAACAACACACTTGACATACAGACCATCCCACAGCAGGAACCCCAGGCTTCGTCACAGGAATTTTCAGGCTCTTAAATCAAAGAATCTGAAGGCTCCTGCTTCAAGTGTAGGTTCCCTGGGAAGAGCCGATAAGGGAGCAGAGCTGGTATCATACCATGAACTCAAACTGTCTTTCAAGTCTCTTAAAATCTCTTAAAAGTCAACGGAAATGGTGACATCTTGGTGCTTGGGAGGCTGAGGCAGGAGGATCACAAGTTCTAGGCCAGCCTGGGCTATAGAATGAGCCCCATCTAAAAAACAAATAAAAAAAAATCCAACAGGCATTTCATCTGACATCCATCAGAAATCTCTTTCAATCTACACATAATTTAAGAACAATATTAAGAAGTAAAGCTGACTCTCTAAGATGTGCCTAGTCTATTCCGTTGCTTTAATCATTCCTGAGCATACTGGAAAAACCCCAGGACCACGTGCCCCTGTTGAGGAACAAGGACCCTGTGCACCTTCCCTTCCTGTTTCACCCCCTTTCCTTGCAGCTCCCCCTTTTCACATCTGCTCTTTCTTTTCTCCAATGTCTATTACTATTACAGCGGCACCTGCGGGGCTGTTGAGCAGTGCTTAAGTGTGTGTTGGTGTTATTCAGGTAGGAGGAAAGAGCCAGCGCTATGCAAGAATGTGTCCCCCAAAGCATATGCTGTCCTTTTTAAAAAAATTATTGCTGCCTTTTAAGCCATGGCTGTCCGAATCAGCAACTGCCACTCTGCTGCTACCAGCAGCAGTTAGGCTGCAAGGGCCGTTAGCTGGAGGGAACTCTGCTCCCTCTGGCTCCTACTCCTGCAAAGCTATGAAGGGAACTTAACTAAACCTCTCTCCCTCTAAAGAACTCACGATTCAAAGGTTAAGGTGGAATTCTGCTCTTCAGAGAGGCTGAATAGCAAGTAGCTCACCTCCTCTCCTTACTTGCTTCCTCCAAAAAGCACCCCTACTGCTTCTCCTCGCCCCTCCTTAAAAGCCCTTCTCCACCTGGCTCCTCCCCACCACTTCCTGTCAGCTAGTTGCTGACTCAGCCTCCTGACTGCAGGTGAATTTTATTAAATCAAACACATCTTTGTATCATTAAACAAATGTTCCAGAGCATAAACAAAAGTAACGCACCTTAAAATAATATTCTACAACATGCATGCATTGGAAACTTCACTGCCAATGCAGCAGTGACTGGGATGTGAGGGATCAGCCCTCATCAATAGACTGATACCATCATTGTAGAAGTGAATTCTTTATGAAGGGATAATGCAGGAAATCCACTGATTACTGATAAAAGATCTATTTATTAAAAGATTATATGGGGGAACCACTCACTGACCCAGGATAAGGCAAATTCAGTCTCAGAGTCTCTGGAAGGTTGAGAACCTGTCATTTCCCCTTTTTGTTTAAATAAGAAAGTTCTAAACCTAATATAAAACTATATACAATAAGAACAATTATCAAGTATTGTCCAGGAGAAATAAAGGGTAATACATAAGCAAAAATGGAACTACAACCAATAAGAACAATATCAAGCAAGAAACATACTAAATGTCCAGATCATAGGTAAAATGGCAAATTACAGAGATTACTCCAATAGCTGTTCTATCCTGAAGAATCTAAATTTAGTACCTGATATGCTCTTAGCCAAGATACAAGAGGATTATAGCTGTAGCTATCTGGTCTTCACCCCCATCAAAGACCTGAGAAGGGAAATAATATTACTGGAGTAAACAGGAAGTACAAGCAAGCAACTTTTGAAAAATTACAAGAAATGACAGAGACAGCTGGCTGCATGGACAGTCACCCAGTGTTTCTCCACAATGTTGGGGCATCCATTTTTTGGCTATAGGCCCAGAATATCTGACCGACCATTTTCAGAAGCAGGATATTTTGAAAGATCGTCTTACCTTGTCATGGCAAGGTTCAGCAGTCACTTATCCTTTGTCCTGTTTGTCCAGATTAGACAGCATGCTTACTGTCAGCAGTTGAGGCAAGGGCAGTTTTTTTTTGCCCAGCAGGCCATTTTTTGCCAAGAAGAAGACAAACTCCATATGGAGTGTCTTTGATTCCCAACATCCTCTTGGGAGTAGATCGGTACTGCCAGGAGCAATCATGTCTCATGTCAACAGAATTCTAAGTTATTAAAACATTTAAATGCCATATTCTCTAGGTCTATGAAGTATTTGAAGATTACCTATCCATCCAACATATATTTCTGTATATCTAGAAAAACTAACATGACTATAAATATGACAAGCATGGGTGACTATTAACCTGTAAAATTTATCAAACTAAAACTTAAAGACTAAGGCTTCCCATTATAAGAATAAATAATCTGTAAATGGATGTACAGTATAAGGACAATGACCTCAAATTTGTGACAGTATACAAAATATCTTAATCAGAGGTAGAAATATATAGTGTAATATAAGACAACAATATCCTTAATATGTATCAATATACAAAATATCCTAAAAAGAGGTAGAACATACATACAGTATGACAAATATAATTTTACATTTGTATCAATATACAAAATATTTCAAATGGAAGTAGGAACATATGTACAATACAACATATAGTTTTGTATTTGTATCAATATACAAATCATCCTAAGCAGGAATAGAAAAATAATTTTACATTTGTATCAATATATAAGAATCCATACCGATGCAAATTATCTAAAGTGGATAGTTACTGATTTAGTTTACAAGTAGATACAATAATCTACCTTATTATCCTACCCTATCTATTCCCCTTTTTTCTTTTCCAAAAGAGAATCCTGAGTCTAAACTTTAATGTTCCACCCTCAACCCTACGACAACTTAAAACCAACCCCTAACAGATGATAATTATCCATAGCCCTCAAAAAACAAAACCTTTTGGGAGAGGGGGCGTTGTTTTCTTAGAATTGCTTCCTGCTGTCTAGAAGACGACAGTATCTCTGTGGGATCCTGTGGAAACACTAAAACAATGGTTAGGACTCATAGGAACTGGCTGTAATATTGTAGTCAGTCTCCAAGTTATAGGTAAAGCTTATCTGAAGTTCTGGCTAGAAGTGTAATATGATGGACCATCTCAGCTAACCATTTTGGAACCATCCTGAATAGTTTGCAGTCCAAAGCTGATAACTGAGTGGTGGTGTTTATCAGCTCAATGGCATCACTATGAACCAAGTAGAATCGTTGTTGTGGGGCCCTATCTTCCTTCTGGAGACTTCAGAGACCACTATTGGGAAGATTTTTTTCTTTCACTGTGGAAAACTTGAACATTATTAATATCAAAACGGAAAGTTCAAATTTTAAAATGGCATGATATGTAAAGAAAGGTTCTAGAGAACCAAGAGTAAGCATGGAGAGAAATAGAATCTTGAAAATAATCCCTAGATTATTGGTTTTCTTCTGTCCCACACTACACTCATTCTGATGTGAGACAGAATCTGTTAATTTTTTCTTTTAACAACATGCTTGTGTTTAGAGAAGGAAAGAGCCATATTCCAACTCCAAAGCCAGCTTGATTTATAATTAAGTCAGGACTACAACTTTTCTCAGAAGTAAAGAGATATGGATGTTAAGGCAGTGATATTTTACCCTGTAGAGTATATTGGTACTAAAAAGTTCCATTTTTCTCTGCTTCTAAACTTTCTCTGGATTGTCTTCCTTTCTGCTTTAGATGTCTAGGTGTCTAAAATCTTTATAATTTCTTGAAGATGGATATTTCTGTTTTCTGGTAGATACAAAAACAGAACCCTGCCCTGACCCTTGCTAGGTGAGTTTTCCTTACAACTTGTAGAATTGTCACATTGGTGAATGAGCCACCATTTCTCCTTATTGACAAATTTCTCCAGTTCGAATAGAATCTTTATTAATTTTGATGGTATCCATAGCTTTTTTTTCTCCTGTGTAAACAATGGCAAAACCTCTTCCCCAATGTAGTACAGGTACTGGTTTCCATTCTGAGGTCAATGCATCTTTGAAGTACATAGGCTGATTTAGCTCAGTAGTTTTTTTCTATTATCCAATGTCTCTCTGCAGCTGTTGTTCCTTTCTCATCAGCATTAAGAAAATTCAAGGTTAATAAGGCATTATGCAATTTATCTTTGGGGATTTTTGTTCCCCTTTCTGTTTATAAAGCTTTCTTTTAAAGCACAATTAGATCTTTCTACAACCACTTGTCCTGTAGGATTGTGTGGTATACCTGTAATATGTTTTATATTATAATATGCAAAAAACTGTTTCTTTTTACTGGAGACATATGCTGGAGCATTGTCAGTCTTAATTTGTACAGATATACCCATTATGACCATGACTTATAATAGGTGTGTAATTACAGAATCAGCCTTTTCAGAACTCAAAACAGTTGACCCACTGAAATCCTAAAAATGTATTTATTGTATGGTGTACATATTTTAATATTCCAAATTCTGCAAAATCACTAGAGCATGAGACTCTTAATCTCAGGGTCCTGAGTTCATGCCCCATGTTGGGTGCCAGATAATGTAGGAAATCCATGGATTACTGATAAAAGAGCTATTTATTAAAGGATTATATAGGAGAACAATTCACTGAAACAGGATAAGGCAAAGTCAGTTGCAAAGTCCCTGGAAGGCTAGGAGCTGGTCCCATGCTGCTTCATGCTGCCTGGTTCGGTCTTCACCATCCAAGAGCATGAGTGAGATGGGGCCCTGCATATGTGCTCCCCAGATCTTAAGCTAGCCAAAAGGCCATATCCCAGGGGCTAGTACCCCAAGGCCATAGGTGGAATGAATATGCACTTCAAAGGGATGAGTTCAGCCCCCTTTCTTTCTCATTCCTTCTTGCTTGTACATTCTACTGCCATGTAAGAAACAGTGTTCCTCTCCTCTGTAGGAAATGACCTTCAAAGGGATATCAGGAAAATGGCAAAACCACCAGATACCAAATGGACTAGCACCCTGATCTTGGGCATCTTATCTTCCCAAACTGTGAGAAACGAAATTCTCTTCTTTATAAATTACCCAGCCTTGGATATTTTGCTATAGTAGCACAGAGTAAGACATTATCTTAATCTATTTTCTGTTGATGAGACTGTTGCAGACTACTACAGACCATGTACATTAAAAAGAAAGGAGGTTTGTCTTGGCTTGTGGGCTCTGGAGATGCAAGGCTGAGTCGCCATGTCTAGTGATAGCTCTCTTGTTGGCAGTGTGCCAAGTCTGTGAAGGATATCACATGATAAAAGACAGAAAGCACATATATATTTTCCAGTCTCTCTTCTTGTAATGCTTCCAGTATTCAAACACGGGGGTTGATGGTCTTAGCTAACCCTAATCCCTCCTGAAAGGCTTCACCTCTAAATGGTATCATTAGATTAAGTCACCACCCTTTTGATATCTCTCAAGAGGATCAGATTCCAACCTGAGCTTCAGAGGGAAGAAATGACCAAAGCCCAAGAGCCAGTCCCCGAGCCTGTTCTGGAAGGACAGCTCCCCCAGGCTCTTCATGCTGAACTTGATGCTGTGCCTTCAAGACAGTCAGATGTACACATGGTCCCACCATGGCTGAACTTGAAGAGGTGGAGGTGGGGGAGAAGACAGACAGCCATTGACCACACAATTATAGCACCTCAAGCACTCTCAAACAGTGGGAGTTAGGAGAAGGAAGTATGGAGTGTGAAGAAAGCATGAGGCAGAGTCAGCTCCTGTCACCTGGGAGTGGAGGGAAGCTTCCCTGAACACTACTTTTCAAGTTATGAGCTGAAGGCTGAAGAGGGAAGGGAAGGATGCTCTAGACCAGTTGTTCTCAACCTTCCTAAAGCTGCAACCCTTGAGTACAGTCCCCCAACCATAAAATTATATGTTGCTACTTCATAACTGTAATTTGCTACTGTTATGAATCATAATGTAAGCATCTGATATGCAGATGGTATTAGGGGACCCCTGTGAAAGGGCCATTCAATCCTCAAAGGGGTTGCGGCCCACAGGTTGAGAACCACTATACTAGGTAGAGGGAACAGTAAAGCGAGGCCTGTGATAAGGACACAGGCCACTGAAGGAACCAGATGCCACTTGGTCTGTCTTTATGTGGAATGAAGAGTGTGAAGACATGAAGCTGGATTCCTAGGCAGCTCAGAATTCAGAGCTGGTCATCTCTCAGGATAAGAAATTTAGGTTTTCCCTAAGTGATGAGAACTCAATGTGTATGTGTGGGTTAGGGTGTGCCCATGTGGGCAAATATGTTAGCGTGTGTTCACATGGGAGAGAGTGTGTGTGAGTGCTTGTGTGTGTGTGTGTGTGTGTGTGTGTGTGTGTGTGTGTGCGTGTGCGCGCGCAGGAGGGTGCTTCCCTGCATGCATAGGAGTGTGTATGCATGTGCTTTCTCGTTCTCTATGTGTGTGTCTGTGTATTTGTGTGGGTGGGTGAATGTTTGTGATGGCAGCACAGGCCAGTGAGTGGATTCTGTCCTCAGCTTTCTGTGGAGCCCTGTGGCGTCAGTTGGAACCCCCTTGACCAGCAACACCATAATAAAAAATAAAGAGGCTGACATTTCATCATTGCCACAGGATATAATTAAAGATTATACAGGCTTAGGAGTCAGAGAACAAACAGATGAATCAGAATGGGTGTGTGGAAGACAGCATGGTGGAAGGTCGATGTTCTGGATGCTTCCTGCTGTGAAACCTGGTTTATTGAGAATTTGACAATTAAGTGACTCTGTACAGTTGCTCAGGTCCTTCTACCAGTCTTTGGGAACAGTCAGAGTATGGGCTCAGGATGCTGGTTCCGTGACTGACTGATTCAGGCCAGAAGGTGGGTGGGCTGGAGGGGTGCCCATCACCAACCGTTAAGCAGAGGTGAAGGGCAGGCCAAAGCAGGGAGGAGTAGATGGGGTAGGGAAGAAGGACCTCACTTCTGTATAAGCCAGGTGACCCCATAAGCTGTGTGGCAAAAAAAACCAAAAAAAACAAAAAAAAAACAAAAAACAAAAAACAAAAAAAAAAACAAAGCAAAACAAAACAAAACAAAAAAACCCTGAATGACTCACCAATTTCCCACCCCCAGACTGGATTCCGCTTGCTCTGAGTTCCCAGGTACACCTTTTAGATACCAGAACGGTAAAAGAGAATTTGCTTTCTACAACCTAAGAGGAGTCTACACTTAAACCAGTGTTTGAAACCAATTCCTTCCTTGCAAAAGGCAGGACTGTGATAGACTGGTTTGGAGATGCCGGATATGACCGGGGAAAGGGGTAAAGGAGATCTACAGTATGGGGCTGGGGGCGGGAGCTTTGTGGCGGGAACCTTGTGCTATGCTGACCAGAAGCGCAGAAAGCTTCACTCACCCAACAGATGTGCTGGTACTGCTGCAAGCCGTCTTTTTCACGATGGTCACTGCCTTCCTTTTAGGTCCACATATTCTTCTAGAACTTTTAAATATCAGAGACACCTTATCCTACCCTTTGCAATTGCTTCATTATTAGAACATAATGCAAGAAATTCTGTAAACAGGCCCTAGAAAACAGCATGGCTGTCCCAGACCTCTCCTTCTGTTGTGATCCATCTTGGAATCCCATCACTGTATTAGGAGGAAGCCCAAGCTGCACGGAGAGGCCATATATGGTAGACCTGTAAGCAGACTTCCTGCATACCTGGATCCTCCCCTTGGAGCTTCTCCAGCACAAACTGAGTGGAGCAGAGACATGTTTCTCTCCTCATTGTACATTAGTGAGCAAAATAAATCGCATGATGTGTGTGTGTGTGTGTGTGTGTGTGTGTGTGTGTGTGTGTGTGTGTGCGTGCATACACACATGCACTGAGTGAACCCAAAGCTTATGCATGTTAAACACTGAGATGCACCGAGAGGCATACTTAGCCCTCTGTGAATGCTTCAAAAGACAACTATGTTTTATTGCTCCCCAGCTTTTTGGCTAAGATCAAGTGAAGACAGTAAATTCTGAGGGTGATTTATTATGAAGCCATAGTAACTGGAAGTAGTGTGTTACAAAACAGCTGGAAGAGTGACACCCACCGTTTGGAGGAGTTCTTTAGAGTTCACAGAAGGGTTTCACACCACGGTCTTAGCCAGGAGCCGAAGAACCCTGGGAGACTGGTGTGGTCATGCTAGGATCATACACAGGCTGCTGAGGCTTGGAGTGTTGGAGTGGGTGGCTTAGAGGATACATAGTTGGTACCTATAGTTTTTATTATTATTATTTTATTTTTTGTGACAGTGTGTCCTAGGTAAGCTGACCAAGGACTAATCCCAGAGCCTGGGAAAGAGCTGTACACGAAAGCGTCTTCCAGATTCTGGGTTCCAGAAGCTGCAGGGACACTCATGAACAACTGATGTAAAACCACAGGCTATAAAGGGATGTCAGTCCCAAGAGCTTCATTCATTCCTGCATTCAAAAAGAAGCACAGAACTCTAGGAACAGACACCTCCCCAGACTTCCTTTAAAGTGGCACATTTCCTGTAACCCCCTCTGCAGGCTTGTGAGCTGAGGTCCCCACCCCCAGGACCTCAGAATGTCACTATTTGGAGACAGAGGCTTTAAAGTGCCAAGCAAGGCAAAATAAAGTCCCATCTTGGGCCTCGATTTAATAGGACTAACGTCTTTGTAAGAAGAAGTTGGTTTGGTCCAGTGAGGTGGCTCAGTAGGTAAAGGGGCTTGCCACCAAGCCAGACAAACTAAGTTCAGTCCCCAGGACCCACATGATGGAAGGAGAGAATAAACTCCTGTAGGCTGTCCCCTGACCTCCATAGGTGTGCAGGGTGTGTGTGCACATCACATGTGTGTGCATACACACAGAAACATAGACACTAAAATAAATAAATGTCATGGAAAAGACATGATTAGGACACAGGCACACATGGAGAGACCACACGAAGACGCAGAAAGAAAACAATCATTTTCAAGCCAAGGAGAGAGGCATCAGGAGACATCTAGATGTCTAGACATTGGCCATTAGAACTGTGTAGCCTTTAGAACTTTGAGAAAATTCATTTCTGCTGTTGAAGCCACCCACTATGTGGCCCTGTGCTACAGAGCCCTGGTCAAGGCCAAGCTGCTGAGAGAGTTTGTGTTGGGTTAAGACCAATTTCTTCCAGGACAATTGGTGAGGGTGACATTTGACTTAGCTTTTCAGAGGGTGGATCTGGGGCTGCAGAGATGATTCAGTTGTTTAGAGCACAATTTGCTCTTGAGGAGGATGTGAGTTCAATCAGATAGCTCACGACTGTCTACAACTCTAGCTCTGGGGGGATCTGAAACCTTCTTTTGGCCCCCATGAGTACTGCATTCATGTGCACACGTAATTTTAAAATAAAATTTAATCTTTGACAAAGAAATAATAAGATGAGTCTGGCAAACTGGATTGGAGTAAGGGCAGGGCTGGGGGAGATGGCTGGGAGGAGTGGCTTGCAGGATTAGGGCACTGAGAATCTCAATTCTCTTAAGGTAGAGTGTAAGAAATTAAAAATAATGTCAATTCTACAACCCGAAGATCATCTTGTCTTACCAATCCTATCCAGGTAATGGGCACTTGGAAGTCCCTCCCTGAATCCATGTAAATATAAGCAAAGAGATATCTACTGTCCTAGACGAAGGAGAAAAATTGGCTCCTTTGTGTGCAAACCTGATTGCTGAATGAAGAAATCAATTTTCAAAGACTCTATGGGCTTCTGAGAGGGAAAACAATAACCATGTCCTCCTCCTCTGTTCACTTTGGTTCAAAGTAAGTCCCAACCATGTTCCCACAACCAAACAGGTGACAAGTTCCCTAAAGCAGTTACTTTAAGGAAGCAGAGAGTTTATCCTGAGGCCCTGGTCACCATGTGGCTTTAAGGCTCCTAGGAAAGGCTGGTTCAACAGTGCTTGTGGCTGGTACTGCTGGAGGCACATCTGACCAGCTGTTCCCCACCCAGTGACTGGTCCTAGGTAGCACTGGCTGTAGAAAAAATGGGAACCTTAACAAGCAGATTGTTTTGGTGGCCATCCTGGGCATCTCAGTGATGTAAGCAGGGGGATGTGGGCCACCAAGGGCATCTCAGTAACCATGCACTACTTCTCCATCATACCACAGGGCAGTGAATTGTCACTGATGTACTGACCAAAGTCTAGGGTTTCTCTGCTTGCTGAGAGAGATGGAGACAGGCTTTCTGTGCTGAAAAAATTCTGTGTTCTTGGGTTGGAGTTGAGGTCTCCAGAAAGTGATTCTGGACCTTTGTTGTCAAGATGTGTAATGGTTAATATTTGTTGTCTATTTGACAAGGTCTGGCGTCACCTAGGGGGATAAATGTCTGTGAAGGAGTTTCCAGACTGGGTTAACTGAGATGGGGAGACTCGTGATAAATGTGGGCAGCACCATTCCATGGCCGGTGGCCTGGATTGCATAACAAGGAGAAAGTGAGCGGAGCCCTGGTCTGCATCTCTCTTGGTTAACTAACAATAGATGCCATATGACCAGCTGCCCATGCCACACCTTCCCCACCATCATGGTCCACACCCTCAAACTGTGAACTAAAAGAGACCAATCCTCCCTTAAGTCTCTTTTGCCACAGAATTGATAAGAGTAACTAATGCAAGATATTTGGTTCTTTCAAAAAACAGTATGTAAGAGAAAAAATTAAATTAATATGAGCTATAGCCATGTGTATACTTTAAGTGGCACAGGACAGTTATTTACAGATTAGATCTAGGAGGGACCATTGGATCTCCTAGTCTGTACATACACACACACACTCACACATTATTGTGTGTGTATGTGCATGTGTGTATGTGTGAATCTCACTATTTAGCCCAGACTGGTATCCCACTCACCATGTAGCCCAGGCTGGTCTTGAACTTGTGATTCTCTGACCTCAGCCTCCTGCATGCTAGGACTACTGGAGTGTGCTACACTCAGAGTGGGCTCCCTAGTCCAAAGATTGCTGCCTTCTTTTGATAGCTGAGGACACTGACCAGAGCCCTAATGAGGCCCCAGAGAGACCCTGAACCCCTTTTACCACATGAAGTACAGTGAGAACATGGTCTTCAGAGAGGAAAGGACTCTCACTGAACTCTGGTTTTACTGGAACCTTTATTTTGAACTCCCTAGCTTCTAGAACTGTAAAAAGTATGTTTTGTTGAAAAGCCATCAATCTGTGACATTTTGTTACAGCAGCTTCAATGGACTAAGACAGCCTTTCTGGTTTTGCTTGTGGCTTCTCACTGGGCCTGGGGTGATCTCTGCTTTCCCACTGTGGATGACTGTATTACCAGTATGTACAGGAGAGGGTTGAGCTGCTTCTGTCCTTCTGTCCGGAACTTAGGATTGTCTTTGCGTCCCTCGGCCAGTACATCTTTGGTCAGTTTCTCTTGACGCCTTTCCTCTGCAACTTCCCTTTACTCTGGTGCCCCCTGTCCCCATCCTCATCTTTCTAGGGCAGCAAGAGACAGTTGGGTACAAAAGCCAAGACAGAGGATTGAACATTTGAAAACTCAAAATCAAGTCTCTCCTCTTTTTCTTTGGAAGTTGGTGTTTGTTTGTTTGTTTTTTGGTGGGGGGGAGGGGGAGCCAGGCTGGGTAATAATCAGCCCTGGGAGTATGGTTTCTCCAGCGTGATGGCTGCAGAGAGGGAGAACCTGTCCTCAGCTGGGTTCAGAGCCTGTCCTGTGCCCATCTGTTTTTAGCTAAGATTTGTAGAGGAGGAAAGTCTCCAGACAAAACCAGCCTGGAACGGATCAGCTTTGGAGAAGTGATAACCTGACCTTCTCTAGGAGACCTTTTTAGAAGTTTAGGGTGAGGGGATTTACTCATTTTGCAAATCTCAGGCCAGGCCAGAGTCTGGAGGCTAAATTTTCCTTGGTCAGATAGGGTATCTGAGGGCCAGTGAGGGTAACAGCTTGCTGAGGTCACTCAACAGACTGAAGTCTGGCCCCTCGGTACACGGCCCGGGAGCCTGCCTTCCGTGCTATGTTGCCTCTGGGGGCC
Source organism: Peromyscus eremicus (assembly GCF_949786415.1). Classification (NCBI taxonomy): domain Eukaryota; kingdom Metazoa; phylum Chordata; class Mammalia; order Rodentia; family Cricetidae; genus Peromyscus; species Peromyscus eremicus. Next base: position 72,192,598 of record NC_081423.1, read on the forward strand.
CCAGCTAGGTGCAGTTGGCTGTGAGAAGGACAATGTGGGCTCCCATGTGTCCCTTGGCCTCCAGGCTAGTCTGTCAGGCCCCACGGAAGAATTCGGAAATGAGAGTATCCCTGCCATATGAGATGGCAGGGTCTGTGAGGGAGAAAATGACAACAAAGCATTTACTAAGTGATTACAATAGAGAAACACTGAATTAGGCCACCCTGACTCAGTGCCTGGAAGTCAGCTAAGAAGCAAAATGTGTATTTACTTCAAGATCTTCCCTAACTTTATACCCGTGGAAACACTTGTCCAGAGGGTTGTTTAATATCCTGGTGACCCACTTCTGAGAGTCATGGGGCACGTGAGGCTTTGGCCATGGTGGCTTGGCAAACCATTGACCTCCCCAAGTCTGATTTGCCTCCTTGAGGATAGCCTGTGTAAGCATGTGCCTGGCAAACAGGTCTCCAGGTTTTTGTTGTGCGACAGGGTGGCAGAAATGGGAGCGAGCCCGTGTCTTGATGTTGCACGGAACTCAGTAGTCACCCCCTTTTTTTTTCTCCCCTCCCTTTGCAGCCCCCTCTTTCTGCTTTTGTACATCCTTAGCCCCATGCCTGCCCCCTCCCCCCACAGGCTATGCCTCATCCTTCCAAGGAAGGAATCAGCAGCTTGTGAAATCAATGCCACCTGGACAGGATGCCCTGGAACAGAATGATGAAAGCCTAAGAGCCTCCTACCCCAAGGACAGGATTGGTGAAAAACAAGTCACACAAATGAGGGGACTCTCTGCTCTGTAGGTCCTGCCTCTCATCCCAGTGACTTTGACAGAGAGGGTTGTAGGTCCCATCTGAGGGTGACATTGTTTCCTTTACCCTAGGGGACATTTGTCCACGTCTAGAGACAGTTTGGGTGGTTATGAATAGAGGAGTTCTGGACTGAGAATACAGCTAAACAGGCAAGCATGCTTGTCGTATAATCATGAAGACCCCTTGTAACCACAGCACCATGGGCCGTGGAGACGGAGAGGGGGGGTTGCTGGAGCTCCAGATTCAGCAAGAGAAACTGTCTCAAGGAATAAGATAGAGAATAATAAAAAGGCCAACTGGTTGTTCTCCTCTGGCCTCCAAGCACGCATATGAGCACATGCAGCATACACACACCACCACCCCTAAATGAAATAAAATAATAATAATAATAGTAAAAACATCAAAGCAAACGGTGAGTTGAGTATGGAGATGCTACTCTGCATCCAGGTGGCCCCTTGTCACAAAGTGTTACATGGCCCAGAATATCAGTAATGCGGAGGGTGAGAAACCGAGAAAGACGACACAGGGGGTCTTCCACACACACGGAAGCCGACACTGGGTAACACGGCTGGAGCTGCTGTAACATACATCACCCTGGGAAACTGTCATGCACTGTTTGGGATCACTGAGACGCTGGCTCTGGAAGCTGGGATGCCCCCCCCCACCCCCAACACCAACTTCAGACTTAAGCATGTTTAAATCAAATGTCCTCCAAGACCCCATGTCTGGGGGTGGGCTAGCTCTTTGCCTCTGTGACAGGGAAGAATGAGAATGGTCAGTCTAAAAATGCAAACACCATGTCCTTGAGAACAGTTAGAAGGTGAACCGTTTCCAACAGAGGTTTCAATAGTTTATCGCATGGCATGGAAGTGCCTTCAGTGGAATGAGAAGCTGGAAGTTCAGTTGAGAGAAGCTTTGCCATGGAGAGAAAGTTCAACTAGGAACTCTGGCTGGCGGCCTCAGCAGAACTGCCCTCATCAACCCCTGCTAGGTGTTCTTTCTTTTTTTTTTTTTCCGAGACAGGGTTTCTCTGTGTAGTTTTGCGCCTTTCCTGGAACTCACTTGGTAGTCCAGGCTGGCCTCGAACTCACAGAGATCCGCCTGCCTCTGCCTCCCGAGTGCTGGGATTAAAGGCGTGCGCCACCACCGCCCGGCTACCCTGCTAGGTGTTCTGAGCACGCAATTTAATGACGTTTCAGTACCTCTCTCCTGCCAGTTATTCTCTTACTTTGGCTGGCTGTATAGTTAATAAACTCACTTATTCTAAACCAAAAGTGAGGATGCCATAGACCATTCTCCAAACTGTCCAGCACAGGTCCCGAAGAGGGTAGATTTTCTAGACAGAGAAGCTTGGAGGCAGGGAGTGCTGAGGTCTCATTTTTGTTTAGGCCACAATATCCAAGCCCTGGGTGACATTCCTGCTAATGGTAAGGACTGGCCCCAGACACCAAGACCATCAGTCAGGACCCAGAAGTGGTGCTCTTCGACTTCGCTGTTATGTGGCAGCTCAAGGTGGTGACAGGCTTCCTTGAATGGCATTGTTTTGGCATCAGGAACTGTGGACATAGTTGAAGGTAATCGATCATTGTTTGGTATGAGCATGATTCCATGTGTGTCCTTTTTGTTGTTTATAAAAATCCACTAGAGGGCATGTCAATGCTAAATCTTCTGGCAGGTGGGACAAATGACATTTTGTTGGAACATTAATTTTCTGTTCCTGGGTGGTGAGAGGGTCAGGAAAGAGCGGATGGGGGCAAAAGTGAGGTTATTGATTCCTACCTCTCCCTGATTCGTGCTCTGCCTGCCAAGTGGGGATAAGAGAGTGACTTGTGAATTCATGGAGACAGCCTGGTATGAGTCTCCCAGAGGTGACAGGGAGTTACTCTGGGTAAAGGATAGGGTTGGTTGGGCAGATTTTGGGGATGAAACTTCATGATGGTGGAATATTCTGAGAAGGGGCTTCCTCTAGTCTTCCATTCCCTTCTCTTCAGGAGTCACATCTCCAAGATCTGGACTGCCCTGTCCAGGTGGCCTTTACGCTGAGCCTGGTAGAAAGAAGCACAGCTACTGAGCCTGTAAGGCAGTGGGTCTCAACATGTGGGTCTCAACTCCTTTGGGGGTCAAATGACCCTTTCACAGGGATCACCTAAGACTGCTGGAAAGCAGACATTTGTATTACAATTCATACCAGTAGCAAAATTACAGTTATGAAGTAGCAATGAAAATAATTTTATGGTGGAGGGTCACCACAACATGAGGAATTGTACTAAAAGGTCATAGCATTAGGAAGGCTGAAAAACACTGCTCCAAGGTCTCCAAAGGTTCTTTCTCAGCATAGGAACTGAGATCCCTTCTGAAAAGCTGCTGTATTTTGCATCATGCCTCCCTGGCCCCCCTCCCCCATGGGGGTACCTTCTGTGCATACCAGCTCGGAAAGTTAGGGCCAAAAGGCATAGGGAGGAGTGTCTAGGCTGCGGACACGCTGGCATGCAAGGTAAAGGACTTGTGTTGCTCTGGTGCCTGCCTTGTCAGGGAGTGGAAGAGGGCTGCCATTTGATGGAGACAGGTGGGGAGAGTGAGAAGCAGTGGGCAGGAGGAAGCATGGCTGCCCTGAGCTCAGGCAAGAGAAACAAATGGTTTGCTTACGGCAGTAGGTAGGTCTGGGCTGAGCTGGGAACAAGACTTCTGTTATGCTTCAGTTTGAATCTGGGCCCTGGGCATGCTAAGTGTCTTAGGGTTTCCACGGCTGTGCTAAAACACCATGATCAAAAGCAACTCGGGGAGAAAAGGATTTATTTCATCTCATAGCGTGTAGTCTGTCATGCTGGGGGGTCAGGGTCAGGAGCTCAAGGCAGGTACTAGTGCAGAGGCCTTGGAGGAAGGCTGCTTACTGGCTTGCTCCTCAAGGTTTGCACAGCCTGCTTCTGTAGTGGGTAGCCATTCCAGCTTTGATCTGGAAGTTCCAACCCGCATTGAGACTTAGGCAACTGTCACGCCTACAAGGCGGGGCCAAGGGAGGGGCCTGGAGACCCAAGATCTGGATGGGCCAGCGCTCTCTCTGGTCCAGGACCCTGGACAGTGGAGGTGGGCCAAGCAGAGCTCCAGAGTGGGCTGGAGAGAGCCCAGCTAGCTCAGTCAGTAGAGCATGAGACTCTTAATCTCAGGGTCGTGGGTTCATGCCCCACATTGGGCGCCAGATATTGGTGAAATTATTAAGGCCACTCTATGTAGTTAAAAGGAGATTTATTTAATGGCGTAACTTACAAATTAAGGGATAGGTAGGTCGCGGGGTCTGGGGAAGGTGTATTGCAGTCCAGCGGTGTTCTCTGGAGCTCTGCTTGGCCCACCTCCACCGTCCAGGGTCCCAGACCAGAGAGAGCACTGGCCCATCCAGATCTTGGGTCTCCAGGCACCTCCCTTGTCCCCACCTTGTAGGCATGACAGTTGCTGAAGTCTCAATGGGGGTTGGAACTTCCAGATCAAAGTTGGAATGGCTACCCACTACATGCTTCCTACTACACCCTGCCCAGGAGTGGTACCATCTCCATGGGCTGGGCCCTCCTGCACAAACCATTAATTGAGAAAACATCTCCCCAGACTGCCTCTAGGCCTATGGAGGCATTTTTTTTTCAATTAAGATTTCCTTTTCACAGATATGTCTACATTTGTGTCAAGTTCACACACACACACACACACACACACACACACACACACAAAATCAACCAGCATGCCAGGCGGGCAGCATGTTGGGTGGGCGCTTTAAGGGTAAACCCCATCCCCATCGCCTTAAAGCTTGATGGTTTTAACTTGGATGCACATCCAAGATGGGAACTAGAAGGAGCATTTGCCCTTGGGGGGGTTGAGGGCAAGATCTATGTTCAGAAACAGGAGACAGCTTTTTCTTTCCCTACTGACACTACCCAGAGGTAAGTCAATATATTCATATGCAAAGGGCACTGGGTCCAAAGCCCAGCTCAGCCACTGGCATGCTCTGTGACTGGGGAAAAAAATCTCTCTGTGATTTAGTTTTCTCATTCAAATCACACCAGTTTAACTGAGATAATGCTTGAGAGTGCCCATCTCATAATATAATTCAAGACAGGTACCCCATAAATGCTTATCATCTCCCCTTGACAGTCTTGAGTCAATAAAGTGACCCTTTGTTGGGCTGGGAGGATGGTTCAGCTGGTGGAGGGCTTGCTATGCAAGCAGGAGGACCCGAGGACCTGCCATCAGTATCTATGTCAAAAACTGAATGCAGCAGCACATGCCTATAATCCCAGAGCTGTGTGGAGACAGAGAGATAGGAGAGTCCCTGGACTAGGCAACAAGTCCAGCTGAATTGATGGGTTCAGTGAGAGGCCTTGTCTCAAAAACAAGGCAGAGAAGAGGCCGATGAAGACACCCAATGTCAACATCTGGTCAGAGTGACCACTTGGTCACCAGGATAAAGTTCAAAGACCAAAGAGGCTCGAGTATAAGAGAGTCAAAGTGGCCACCAAGGCTAGCTTGATGTCTATTACCTGATTGGCATTGATGCCAGTGCAGATGTTGAGGGGTGACAGATGTTTATTGAAAACCTGCTGTTAAATGTCTCCTCTATTTCCTCTATACTGGCAACTCAGAAATAATAAACATTAGTCTCTGAGTGCGTCTGTGTGCTCTCTAAGAAAACCCTGACAGGGATTTATTTTATTCTTTCTTATGTGAATAGGTGTTTTGCCTGCATGTATGCATATGTACCACATGTGTGCCTGGCACCTGTGCAGACCGGAAGAAGGTATCAGATACCTCTGGAACTGGAGTCACAAATGGTCATGCGCTGCCATGTGGGTGCTGGGAACTAAACATGGGCCTTCTAGAAGAGCAGCCAGTGCTCTTAACCATACAGCTATCTCCCCAACACTCTGGCAACAACTTTAAGGTGCCTGCATGTCTGAAAGTCTCCTAGAACTGCTTAGAATGATTGCTTATCTGGGCTATCATGGGCAGGACAAAGGGAAAAGTCAGTAAGACCAATTTTGCCTTTTTATTTGTTTGTTTTTGCACTGATTTTGACTTTAAAAAAATCAAAATGCTGTATTTAATGTTTTTATCCCAATTCCCAAGTGTTTTAGATGCACCCCCATCTTCTCCCAGTGATCATCTCCTTTATCGTCCTATGGTTCCCCTGGGTACCACTGTGATTCTATGTCAACATTTCTGGGTGGTCTGGCCTGGGCATTATGATGCTCAAAGATGCAGAGGTCACTGTTCGTGAAAGGAACTAAGAAGCCCCTCTGTCAGTACTGGAAGAGGCTGGTCCTGAGGAACCAGTTCTTCCTCTGCAAGGAAACAAGTGCAGGAGGTTGCTCAGATCAAGTAGATGCCATGTGGTTACTAACATAAAATGGTTCAGTCTGCAAGCTTTCCACATTCCTTATCAGCAAAAAGAGAAGAAATCAGAGCGCTTACAGACTGTTGATACAGATGTAAGTTAGTATAACTCTTGGCCAGAAGTTTGGTCATGTTTATTTAATCTAAACATTATGTATACCCTTTGACCCCAGAAGTCCCCTTGCAGGTATCCAGTCCTTGAGTGGCATTTCAAACATGTTAGTCACAGGTTCAAACATGCTGTGTGACCACTAATAGAGAAATGATTGTATACATTCTGGTTCCTTCATACTGTGGAGAACTACATAACAATGAAGAAATGTTAAGTTGGCTGGCTGTGTGTTGAAATTACCAATAGTCAATAATAGAAATATCTGACCATCAAAAAAGAAGGAACAAGAATCTGCAGTTTGGCTCCTTTGTGTCCCAAGAGTGAGTATTTATCAAACCCCCAGAGCAAAGCTAGGTAACTTTTTATGCATGTAAATGAATGCTCCACCTCTAACCCTTCTATTAATCTCACCCAGGTTGGCGTCATTATGAAAGCCCCGAACTCTGTGCTACACCATATTGCCATTGCTGTTAACATTACTGTCTGTGGTGCAATTATTCCAGATTTTAGGTGAGAATGTTAGTATAGAAACATCCCACTTGTCACAAATGAAACCCCAAGCCCCAGAGGTTAACTCCTCTGTAGCTAGAGTTTTCCTGCCTGACCCACAGTCAGGACAAATCTCTATCACCTGCCAGTCCCACAGCCACTCAGACCCGACCAAGTAAACACAGAGACTTATACTGGTTACAAACTGTATGGCCATGGCAGGCTTCTTGCTAACTGTTCTTACAGTTTAAATTAATCCATTTCCATTAATCTATACCTTGCCACATGGCTCGTGGCTTACCGGCATCTTCACATGCTGTTTCTCATCGTGGCGGCTGGCAGTGTCTCTTTGACTCAGCCTTCCACTTCCCAGCTTTATTCTCCTCCTTGCCCCGCCTATACTTCCTGCCTAGCCAACGGCCAATCAGTGTTTTATTGATTAATCAGCAACACATTTGCCATACATCCCACAGCACTCCTCCCATCCACGTGTCTTCATTTTGTTCATTTTGTAGCATTGTCATGGGAGTCCAGCGACTCTTTCCAGCTCCTTTCTTCAGGTGATGACTCTGGGTCTTGTTCTTCATCTTGAGGATATACCACATTGCCATTCATGTCTGTGTTCTCTGAAACCTATGAAGAGAAAGCAGGGGACCACACAGGGCCCCACAGCACCAGGTTTGGAAACAGCCTACATCACATCACTTCCTCCCATGTTTCATTGGCCAGAGCTGGTCACATGGCTCCAATCTAACTGCAAGGGCATCTGGGAAAGGCAGGAAAGCCAATAGCTGTTTAGTGAGGAATTGACTGTCTCTGGCACCATAGGTGATGAAAAATATGGATTAGACCTTGTCTTAGTTACTTTTCTATTATTATGATAAGGCATCATGACTAAGGCAACTTACAAAAGAAAGTGCTTATTTGGGACTTATAGTTTCAGAGGCTCAGAGTGAATGGCCATCATGGCAGAAGCATGGTAGCAGGCAGGCAGGCACAGTGATGGAGGAATAGCTGTGAGAGCACATCTTGAGATCCAACCACGAGGCAGAAGAGTTAACTGGGTATGGGTGGGCTTTTGAAGCCTCAAAGCCCTCACCCTGTGACATACCTCTTCCAATGAGGACACACCTCTTAATCCTTCCCAAATAGTTCCAACAGCTGGGGACCAAGTGCTCAACTATATGAGCCCATGGGGGCCCTTGTCATTCAAACACCACAGACCCTTATGTTAATACTATATTTTATTAGAGAAGCCAGACCTGGAGGCTGCTCTACTGTCTCAGGATTACTTGAGAGCAGGGACTTTCTTGTAAATTTCTGTCTGCAGCTCAGACCTGTTGAGTGGAACAAAGCTTTCCAGTGGGTCTTTCTGGCAGCCGAACTGAGCTACTGGCTTTGCTCAAAACCTTAATGTTTTTCTTTCTTTGCAATTTCCCTTTGGAAATTTTCTTTATTTTTATCACAATCATCATGATCATGATCATCATCATTATCACTATTTTGATTTTTTTGAGACAGGGTCTCTCTATGTAATCCTGGCTGTCCTGGAACTAGCTCTGTAAACCAGGCTGGCTTTGAATTCATAGAGATCCCTCTGCCTTCTGCTTCCCAAGTGCTGAGATTAAATGCTTGTGCCACCTTACCTTTATTTTGTGCATGTGAGTGTTTTGCCTACATATTTTTATATGTGCCTGGCATCCTCAGGGGCCAGAAGAGAATGTTAAATCCTCTGGAACTGGAGTTGCAGAGGGTTGTGGACCCCCCACATAGGTGCTGGGTGTTGAATCCAGGTCTTTGTAAGAGTAGTATGCACTCTACTCCATGGAGCCATTTCCCCAGCCCCCCTTGGAAATTTTTTTTTTTAGCCCATTTACAATTGCAGAAAGGGATTGTTAAGATTCTGCCACTCCTCCAGGTGCATGACCGCACATGCGCAGTTCAGTAGCTAAGAAAGGGGTCTTACGACGTCATCCATGTGCTGCATGATTATGTAACGTGTGCAGTGTGGTCAGGCAAGTAGCTCCGTAAGCCTACCTGCGCATGTGCAGGGGACTCCTTAAAAAGCAGGACACAGACTCCTCCTCTCTCTCCCTTCTCCCCCTCCCTCCTCCTCACGTGTCCCTTCCACAGGCCTGATCACTCTCTTCAGCCGCTCCCCCCCACCAAATAAAGCTCTGATACTGGGTTTTGTCGTACCTTGTGCCTTGTGACCTTTCTCGCATGGTAACCAGTGCTATTATTTTAAACCAACAGGGATCAGATACATTTTGTGTTTGTCCTTTCCTTCTTTCGTCTCCAACACCTACTAGTTAGATCTTTGAAAAGTTTTAAAAGTAAATTAAAGCAGAAATATTGCTTAAGATGGAATAAGAAAAGACTCAGTCAAATAACAATAACAAAGAACAGAATTTTCCCTAGAGTTGCTGCTGAGATGGAAAAAAAAAATGGAAGAAATTCCCCTAAGCACCTTGTTGCCGTCTACTTGTTTTGGTGTCTTCCCTGTTTGCGTGCATGCAACTCCAAGTGCTGTTAATGAAATGAATCAACCACCTCTTTTTCTGTCTGAATTGGGAATGTTTCTTTTAAAAAAAAATCACATCACTAAAATGAAGTATTTTTGGGTTTCTAAAGGGTTTACTACAGAGTCTGAATGTACAGAGAAGTACCTGGAAAGTGTGAAGACTGAATCTCTGAGTATGTCATTAGAATATGGTTTCTTTAGGGTCCAAGTTTGAATGATGACTCTGCTCCTAGATGCTTAAGGTCCCATTGGTTTAGATTACTCATTAGTAATTAGTCCTATTAATTTTCAATTTTTACCTTGAATGACTTTAGATTTATACTCTCGGACTTCCTACCTGAACAATACAGACTTTTAGGAGAAGGAAAGAGAGTTGAAGACGTGCTTGAGATCCAAGAAGATGGTTCTATAGAAATCAAGTGTAGCCCCCTCCATGAAAGGCTCTAGAACCATCTTGTAAGAGTGGTAGAGTCTAAGAGCCAGAGGGTGGGGAAGACCAGATCAAAACAGTGTCTTCTAGACTCAACAGGATCACTGTACTCATGAACTTACAGTATCCATGGTTGCCTGCAAGAGGCCTGCACAAGATCAAGCCAATAAAAATATTCTAGCATGGAGTGGGTTGGCATTTATGAGCCCCTACAGTCAACTGAAGAGCTGTTGACAGTTGATGGCTTCTGGGGGAAGGAGAGTCAGTTTTCTTTAGGGGTAACCATGATAGATTGACCATGCTCCAGTAAACGACCCAACACTCATGAGAATATGGACAGCATAACTTGGACTCAGTGAGTTATTAAAAAAAAAGGAGAAGAAAGAAAAGAAAGAAAAAAGACATGATGTTGGGATGGGGCGAGAAATGGAGTGTGTATCTGAAAAGTGAATGTTATTAAAATACATTACAGGCATGTATGAAATTCTCAAGAAACAATCCCACTATAGTAAAAAAAAAAAAATCAAATGAAGTGTAGATGTAGCATTGTTCCAAAGATGGGAAAACCTGAGCACAGTCTGGGCCTGATGAATGGAAGATCAGTTTCCTCCAGAGAGGTAATGTATGACATGGAGCCTTAGTTCTTTCTGCACTGCCCTGTGGCGTCACGGCTGTGGCAGTCCTCTAGCTGCTGTCCTTGTCTCTATCCTGTCCTCAAATGCCTCTACCAAATTAATCTTCTTAAAACTCCTTTCTGGTCGCAGAGAAAGCAGGCTTGGCTTTCAAAACCTGCTCTCATGGCCCCACCCTACCTGGCCAGCTTAATTTGCTTCTGTTTCCTGACACACACCCTCTTCTCCAGGCATGTCTGTCTCCTTCTCATCCCGTAAGCACGCCATCCATGTCTTGTTGATTCAGTGCATTTGTTCACGTTACTCGGCAAGCCTGGAATGCAGTCTTGGGTCTGCATCGTAGAGATTCTTGACTTTCTGCAGTGAATGGGCTCCTGGCTTGTCATTTAAAGTGTTGTGTGCACGGAGCAAATCCCTTTTCCATAATGCTAGTGCTTAGCTTCAGAAGTTCGTCTTGGTTTGTGATTCATCCTGGACTGGCTGTGAGCCCAACCCTTTGCTTTATATTTTTCTGACTCTTAGTTGCTGCCAATCTATAAGCCAACACTTAAATCCTTCAAGGAAGTCCCATTAATAAAAGGAGCATGTTTAATAGAAAGCAAGGAAGTCACCCCTGCATTTTTTTTTAAATGTTTGTTCTTATAAGCTTGGATTATTGCCAACTGGGTTTTCTTACAATGGGTCCTGCTTGTATGCATCAAACAACTTCTTTCCAATTTGGGACTCTTAGGTGGTTTGTCCTAAAGTCATCCTTAGGGTTTTAACATCAGCAAACCTTCAGAGATATTTTTTTCTGCCACCTTTGCACTGTCCTGAACATTAGTCAACCTCTGAATAGCTAGTGTACAAGAGGAGACTCTCCAGATACATCTACTAGAGGTCTTGGGTTTATTTTGCTTGATCTTGATGAAAATGACTATTTTTTTGAATTGATAATTAGTCCTTTGATCAAGGCCTCTTGGCTGAAAGGGGGGAGGCAAAAAGTATTGCTCAGAACCCCTGAGACTGCAGTTAGCACGGGGAAAGAGCGTAGCCTGGTGGGGGAGGATGTCCGAGTTTGGTGTGTGGACACTTCTCAGGGCCAGCTGGAAGTGCTACAGGTAGGTGGCTTTCTGGCTTGGTTCCCTTGGAGTAGGTTCTAGAATCCTTTGTGGATGGAGTTGTAGGAGGAAGAAAAGGGAAAGGAGTGCTTTACTCTTCCTAGCGAGTGGCGGCCTCAAGGTAGACATGTCTTATGACAGGACGTGAAGTGGGGGTGGGGTGGGGTGGTGACCGCAGCAGAAGCCATGACTGCATGTGACCTTCAAGGCTGGGTTTTCAAAGGCTTTCTCTTGGGCCTGAGTCACTGTGATGGGGAGAAGCCCCAGCCACTGTGGAGAAAGACTGCGTGGAGTGGTCTTGATGGCCACTGCTGAGGCCCTAGCCTGCATCCGACATCACCTACCACACATACCTTCAGATGAGTCAGGATCTCAGCCGTCAGGTCAGCTCTGCCCAGATCTTCCTAGCAAAGGCCTCAGCCCTGCAGAACAGTGCTCTGCAGGACCCTTAGAAAGTTTTAGAGCCCTACAGTCCACAGCTTCAATGAAATCACATGGAGATGTGTGTAGAAACGGGTGGATGTGTCTTAGTTTCCTTCTCACATAGAATACCCTGACAGAAGCACCTCCAGGAGAAAGGATTTATCCTGTCTCACAGTTCCATGGTGGGGATGTTAACCTAACACAGATAATCCCTAATAGCCATGCCTGGAGGCCTGTTGCCAAGGGGAGTCTAAATCCCATCAGGTTGTCAATCAGTATTAGTCATAATTTGTATACATCTAATTTTATAATGACTTTCTTTCTCTCCCTCTCTTCCACTCCTTCCCTCCCTCCCTCCCTCCCTCCCTCCCTCCCTCCCTCCCTCCCTCATCTGTATTCATTCATCCTTCCCCATCTCCTTCACTCCCTCTTTCCTTCATTCTTTCTCCCCCTCCTTCCTTCCCTCCCTCCCTTCCTTCCTCCCTCCCTCCTCCCCCCTCTCCTTCTTCTCTAAGTCTGGGGAAGATTTGTTTGGCAGCAGTGATAACTACTCTAGTGTGGACAGAGATGACTCATGGGTAGTGAACGAGTCCTCCGGAGAATGAGGCGGATATCACTCACAACAGTATCTGGTCTGTCTGAGAGCCCCTCCCCCAGTTAGGTTCTATAGATACCTCTCATAGGATCTATGAACCCAGAAGTTCAATGGGAATAGAAGAAAATAGGGCAATTTTTGGGTTTCCATGGCTGTAATCTCTCAACCTAACACAGGGACTTGGGTTGGGTCTGAGAGTTAGTGATTTCCCTCATGATGAGGTCGGGGGACAGCGGGGAGCTACTTCCCTCCTCCTGCCCTCTCCATCATCCCAGGGGCTGTGGGAACACTGATGACATGTGTCGTGTTTAAGGGAGAGCCAAAGAGGCTTGTAAGACAACCAGGGGACAATCTTGTTAAATCACGGAAGACTTAAGATTCTGGAAAATCTGAATATACTGAGAAAAAAAAAAAAAAGAAAGAAAGAAATGGCCTCGCTTGGTGGTCTATGATACTGATTTGGCTTTTAAAGGTAGACACTTCCCTACCCAGGAGGACTGTGGGACCCATGGCTTGTACCAGTTGTGGGGCTTATCAGATGTCCATGTGTCCGTACTCTTGGCCTCTTCTGTCCTTCCCATTCCACACATCAGCCAGTGTGAAGCAGGGAGGGTGTCATGCAAATGAACACTCCCAAATGCATCAGCAACTCTCTCATCAGGTAGGGAAATGTATTAGACTTCGGGAGTCCGCTCAGGTAGGGAAATGTATTAGACTTCGGGAGTCCGCTCAGGTAACCGGAGAGACTGCTGTGCTGCCCGCTGGGCCTCCCAAGCCACCTCACCTGGGGGCCGAAGGCTCCAGGGCAGGCCAGCTTTAATCTCAGCAGCTCTAATACACTCTCCGTTCTTAGCACATCCTACTCAAGAAACATTTGCAAAGAAAAAAAAAAAAGATCAACGTTTTGATACGTCTTCCCAAACCTTCATCCTTAGTATTTATTTTTTCCGTTTTGACAGACTTACTGAATATATAATTTTGTGTCCTGTTCTTTTTCTTATTGTGGTTTCAGTTGTACTTTTCCTGTAGAAACACAATTTTAGATTTGAGTAACAAATGATAATATATGTTTTGGTTTTTCGAGACAGGGTTTCTCTGTGTAGCTCTGGCTGTCCTGGAACTCACTTTTGTAGACCAGCCTGGCCTTGAACCCACAGAGATCCACCTGCCTCTGCCTCTCAAGTGCTGGGATTAAAGCCATGTGCCACCACCGCCTGGCTTTGATAATAATATCTTATTACATAATTACATACCATATTTTATTATGTGCATAGGGCGTGTTTTCTTACCTAATCCTTTCCATTTGAAAGGTGAGTGTCATGGCCGCTCTTTTACTGAGGCTTGTCAACAATAATCAAACAATGGAGATTAGCTTGGTCACTCTGATTCCAACATTCATAGCCTCTCTCTCTCTGTTTCTTGTGACACTTCTCATCATTTTAAGTGACATCACACTACCTACAAGTATTGCACTGTGCTTTACTATGTTTTTGGTTTTGGCCACTTAGGATATTTACTAGTGTTCGATACTGTAAACAAGGAGGCCATGGATATCACTGTGCGCTCAGACTTTCCCCTAGTTTTGGATTATCACCTTTGAATAGAGTCCCAGGAGTGGAATTACTGGGTTAAAGGGTAGGATTGTGTTTATGGCTTTTGATACTTATTGCCAAATTGCTTTCCCAGAGGACTGCGCTTAGCGTAGCAGGCACACTTTATAGGCCCAGGGGAGTTTCTTCGCTCCTCTAGGATGCTTGGCTCCCCTCTAACCACTAGAGGGTGTGAAAGGATGTTGTTGGAGAGTCGGCCCCCTCGAGGAAAGCCCCAAATTTGCTGGAGGAGCCTTTGCTGTTGCCTGGGAGGGAAAGGACTCTGCCTCGTTGACTGAAGTTTGGGGATGGGATGGATCAGTTCTCTGGGGTTTCACTGAAGGCCACATGGTTTGTGCTCTGGACTCAGGAGGGGAGAGCAGCATCATCCAGAACCTCAGGCTCAGAGTGGGAGGTCGGAGTTGTCGTCGGATGACGTATGGAGACCCTTGAATCAGCACAGGCTCACTGGAGCGCTCTGACCTACAGTCCTACAGCCTTGCCACCTCCACAACAGCGGTACTTCGTGAGAGCACAGAACATGGTAGAACATGGATGTAGGGAGGACATGACATCTGGAGCAGACACAGGGATGCAGGGCATGTTCCTGTTCTACATGGATAACTTACTGAAAGGAGGGATGTCCAGACACTTAACTAGGAGACAATGGAGATGGAGGGATACTTAGAGCCCACGTAGCCCACAGTCTTAAGCCCAGACAGTTATGATTGCTTCCATTTTATTTTCTCATTTATCCAGAAGTTATGGAGCACCTAAGGTATACTGAGGGTGCACTGTGCTCTGCATTGGGGGTAGTAAGGTGATGTGTGAAGCCCCTGTCTTCAGGGACCTGATAGTTGTGCAGGGAGAAGAACCACCATGATGAATACTCAACACAGGCTGCACCTCAGTGAGGAGGGCAGTCCAGTGGGGGCAGGGGCTTGCCCTGGATCTTCCTAAGAAGCGTCTTAAAACATATTCCCTAGAAGCTGGGCAGTGGCGGCACACGCCTTTAATCCCAGTACTGGGGAAGCAGAAGCAGGAGGATCTCTGTGTGTTTGAAGCTAGCCTGGTCTACAGAGTGAGTTCTATAGGAATGTCAGAGCTATGTAGAGAGACCCTGTCTCAAAACAAAGCAAAACAAAATGTATCCCTTAGGACATTAGTCCAACCGAACATTTAATAGATGTTAAATGAAATATGGGTAGATAGTTTCATCAGTCAGCTATCGCTGCCTTAATGCTGTGTAACAAACCAACCCTACACTCACTCAATCAATAGCAGTCATATTTATTATTATTTTTAGGGTGATTATGGGTCTAGGTATCAGCTGGGATGCCTTTTATTCTTCTGAGACCAGAGGCTACTGAGGGCATTTCTCATGGAGCTGGGAGGACCAGGAGTGGACAAGCTTACTTGCATAAAGTATGTCCCTTCGCTGTTAAGGCTTTTTTATTCTTTAAAGAAATTTTAACCTGCCAGGTGGTGGTGGTGGTGGTGGTGGCGGCAGCGGCAGTGGCACACGCCTTTAATCCCAGCACTCAGGAGGCAGAAGCAGGTGGATCTCTGTGAGTTCGAGGCCAGCCTGGGCTACAGAGTGAGTTCCAGGACAGCCAGGACTGTTATACAGAGAAACCCTGTCTGGAAAAACCAAAAAAAAAAAAATTTTTTTTAACCTATATAGGCATACCTTAGAAATAAATACGCATTCAGCAGAAACAGTGCTTCAAATTTTGATACTTTAAACTTTTAAAATATTTATCTTTTTATGTGTATGAGCATTTTGTTTGCATCCATGTCTGTGTATTATGTTCATGCACAGTAGAGGCTAAAAGAAGGCACTGGAACCCTGGAACTGAGGTACAGATGGTTGTGAGCTGCTACATGGGTGCTGGAAATTGAGCCCAGGTCCTCTGGACAAGCAGACAATACTCTTTTTTTTTTTTTCAAACTTCTCTATTGACTCTTTGGGAGTTTCACATCATGCACCCCAATTCTGCTCAACTCCTGGCCCCCCTTATCCTCCCCTCATCCCTGCTGTGCCACCCCATAAAACAAAACAAAACAAGACAAACAAAACAAAGCAAGCAAGCAAAAGCAACAACCCCCCTGCCGCCCTGCAACCAAAATAAAACAAAAACCACCACATCAGAAAAATCTCTTCTCCTTCCTTCCTGCCTCTCCATCACCTCTTCATTCGTCCTGGTGGTGTTGGAGGCTTCGGTGTGTCACACAGTACACCCCTTGTCCCATCAGCTTTACTGGCAAATGTTCACTGCAGTGAGTCACTGGTCTGGTTCAAGGCCTCTGGTTCCTGGTACACCATCATCACTGGATCCTCACCGGAACTCCTCTGTGATATCCTGTGGCTGGCCCAAGTCTTGGAGATCCTGCAGGTACTGTTCCAAAGGACCAGTCCTTTCATGAGCAACAGCCAGTCCTAGATGGGGTAGATGCTGGGGTGGGTCAACACAAAGCCCGGCTGTGGGCCTGAGTGGTGGTAGCTGAGGTGGTCAGTCTGAGCCACTGGGGCCACTCACCTCAGGTGTGGGGGTGGAGTCGGCTCCCTTACAAGGCATGCCCTCAGGGTAGGTTCACCCTGGCTTGTGGTAAGGGGTGGGGGCCATCTCTTTTAAGTGCAGGGGCCAGCTCCCTTGCTGTAGTGTCCAGTAAGGGGCAAGGCCAGCTTTCTCAGGGCGGTGAAGGGCGGGGCAGGCTCAGCATGGCCCTCTGATTTCAACATGCAAGGTTCCTATGGCCTCCTGAGGCGACACAGGCCACAGGCATCAACGTGGACTCCAGCTGCAGCTAGACCACGGACCCAGACATGACCCTCAGCAGCAGCTTGGGCCCAGACGACATCCTGGCTCTGGGTGGAAGGAATGGCCACTCGGGTGGGAATAGTTCTGGCAGCCATGTGGTCGCCGGATGCAGCCGATACTCTTAACTACTGAGCCATCCCTCCAGCTCTTGATCTTTTCAATTTCATTTTGTGTTGTATGCATTTGTGTGCATGTATGTGTGGATGTGCATTCATGTGTGTGTATGAGGGAGATGGGGTGGGGAGACTCCAAGAGAGTTAGAGGGAGGTAGTGATGGACTGATAAGAGCAACATACATTATATGAAAATATGAGACTGTCAAACAATAAAATAGTATTTTAAAAAAGAAGAAAGCTGTAGGGCAATGGAAATGCCAAAAAAAAAAAAAAAAAAGAGTCAAGGTAGACAAAACTAAAGTTATTTATTTATTTATTTATTTGTTTGTTTGTTTAGTGTGTGTGTGTGTGTGTGTGTGTGTGTGTGTGTGTGTGTATTTGTGTACAAGGTTATGCATGTGCCATGGCTCACATGTGCAGGTCAGAGGATAACCCTGAGGGCTCGTCCTTATTTCCACTTCCATCTTATCTGAGGCAGGGTCTTTCTTGCTGTTTGCCTTTGTGAGCTAACTCCAGTCTGGCTGTCCCAGCACTTTCCAAGGGCTTCTCCTGTCTCGGGTTCCGTCTTGCCATAAGAGTATAGGACGGCAGGTATAAGCCACCAGGTCCAACTTTTGCATGGGTTTTGGTGATCTGAACTCAGGTTGTCCTTAGCAAATGCTTTTTACCCACTGGTGCATTTCCCTAGCTTTCCACCTTATTTTTTCAGAGAGTCTCTCACTGAACCTAGAACTCACTGCCTGGGCAATGCTGTCTGGTTAGTGAGCCCCAGAGAGCCTTTGTCTGGCTTCCCAGGGCTAGGATCACCCCAAGTCTGTTTTTTTTTAATGGATACTGGGGACCCAAACTCAGGTCTTTGTGCTTTCTCAGCAAGGAATTTACCAACGGAGCCATCTCCCCAGCCTAAAATGTTTGATCTTTTCTTGGGCTAGTGATAAACAGCACAAGGCTTTCTTGTGATGTAGGGCAGTGACTGTAAGACATCACTCCTTGCAACCACGAGGGTAAAAGGTGGATGTTATACTTCGTACTGTTAGTGGGGTCTTTTGGGTTTAAAATGTTCATAGTAAGCCCATATCTCCAAATAACTTACTATACAATAATACATTGTAAAACAGTCTTTGTGTTTGATGGCTTTGCCTGACTATGGGCGAATGCATATTCTCAGCCTGTTTAAGACAGGCCAGGCAGAGCTGTGATGCTCAGGATTATATGTATTTGATATATTTATGTGTATTGAATATTATGTGTACTGAATATAGATATATATATGACAAAATACTTTCAATTTATAGTAGGTTTACAGGGATGTAACCCTCTAAGCTGGTGGACATCTCCGTTTCAAACTTTGTGTGTGTGTGTGTGTGTGTGTGTGTGTGTGTGAATTGATTGTTTGTGTGCATGCACATGTGTGTTCAGGTGTCTTCCTTTGTTTATCTCCATCTTACCTTTTGAGATGGAATCTCTTACTGACTCTGGTATTCACTGGTTGGTTAGCCTGTCTGACTAGGGAGCTCTGAGGCTTCTACCTCTGTGCTCCTCCACCTCTCGAGTGCTGGGTTACAGACACATACCATGACACCAGTCTTGCTTACATGGGTGCTGGGGATCTGAACTCAGGTACTCATGAGCAGGCCCTTTACCAAATGAGCCATCTCCCCTATCCTTAAGCCTTTTCTTACATCATCTCTACTAAGGTCAACCAAGTCACATGGCCAAAGTCAATGTTTGGAAAGGAGGGAAATGTACTTTGTCCCCATAGACAGAAACCACAAAATCATGGCAAAGTGTGTGGGTACGGGGAAGGGCTAAGTACCAGGAGCATCGAAGCAAAGTCATCTACCACAGTGGGATGAGTTTAAGTGAACTGGGTGTAGGCGCTGGTCTTTTCAGAGCCTTTATCCATAAATCAAAATCAAACGTCTACGGTAAAAGAAGGAAGGGTAAGCCTGGAGGGGAGAAAGAAATCTGGCCAGGTCTTACAGCCATTTAGCACGGTCCTGCCGTGACAGTCCAGACCTCATGGCTCTCCGTGAGGGTTCTATGCATCACTCCACTCTGCTCATATGCCTTCACCACACTGAACCGGTGGGGACCAGGGAAGATGGCGACCACAGAAGAGCTGAACTGCCAAGCTCAGGATGCTGAAGTGCTTCTCCAGGGGCTTCCAGGAGCGAGACTCTCAGGGAGGCAGGATAGGGGAGACCACTCAGACAGTCAAGGGGCCCTGCCAAGAGGACAATGTGAAGGACGTGTGCTATGAGGTCGGGCTGTGGGTAACACAGCAAGGTATCTCACCTTGCTACTCTTCAGTTTCCTCATTTGAAGAATAAGGGAGGGAGATACTCCTGTCACTCAGGGTAGGTGAACTAATACTCATAACATGTACAGAACGGGGCCAGGAGTGCAAACAGCACTTCAGACAGGCTAGCAGTCATTAGTATCATTGCTCTTGTAGTTTATGTCTGCTCCACTGTCCCCTTCCACATCGCTGGGCCTTTCTACTCTTCCAACCCCCTTCTCTATGCCCCATTTGTCCTATGCTGGTACTCACTAATATGCATTGGAACAAGTAGTATCATTGAATTATAAAACAGGGACATTGGAAAAGTTCAAGGTCCAGAGGTGGAGTTGCATCTTTCAAGTGGGAGTCTCATCTATACCATATCAGATTTCCTCCCTCTGGCTGACCCTGTGTGCTTTCCGGTAGTGGGACAGAAGTGGGTTGAGTTGGGCTGGGATGAGTGATTCATCCAACACTGTGGTTCTTGAACTCTGGCTGGATACTAGAATCCTAGGGAAAAAATGCCTGGCTCCATCCAGACCAGCGAAATCAGAATCTCGGGGAACCTGGGGTATGGCATGACTTGCAGGTTCAACAGAGGATGCTCATCTCCAGCCAGGGTCAGCAACACTGATGGATGAATCTGCTGTGGACTGTGGAGACAAATACAAGTAGGTTTGCATCCCTGTCCTGTTACTCGTTGCCCATATGAGTCCATCTTTCTGAGTGTCAGCTTTTTTTCCCTCCTGTAAAATGGGGGGTAACCATGAACATTGTGCTGGGATTTTGTAAGAAGCAAATGAAATCCAAAGCAGTGAGTTTTCTGCAGTTGGCCAATGGGATGGGCTCCCTAAGCCCTCGTTAACAAAATGAATGGTTACAATCAGTATCAGGAACCCTGGAGGCCCGTGTTGGTGTGATTTAATCCCAGGCTGGGGTCATCTGACCTCTTCGCTATCCGAGTTGCAGGCTTCTGCCCTCATTGGTTTACAGACACTCTAAGAGGATGGACTAGGGACCGGGGAGACAGCTCAGGTGGTCAAGTGCTTGACATGAAAGCTGAGTTTGGATCCCCAGAACTCCCGTAGAAAGCACATGCCTATAACTCCAGCACTGTGAGGGCCAATACAGGAAGCTCCTGGGGTTTGCTGACCAGTTAACCCAGCTGATCAGTTAGTCTGACTGAATCAGGTTCAGTGAGAGACCTTATCTAAAAAAAGTCAGATGGCGAGCTGTTGACGAAGACGTCAACGTTGACCTCTGCCTCCACATGCATGCACACATGGAGTATGTGTGCATCAGCAGTCTCTCTCTTTCTTTCTTTCCACACATATCTGTATACGTATGCACACATACAAAACATGCACACACATACACAAACACAAAACAACAACAAACAAGCAAAACACAGAAAAAGGATAGAGAACTTTGGGGTTTCTGAGGCTATCTACTGATCCCATTCTGGGGTAAAGTGAGGATTTAAAACCTAGTCCTTCTGATTGCCAGGAACTGTCTTTAAGGAAAAGATCAGCTTGGCTGAGGGGGCTGCCTTTTCTACGTGACACAAAAGTCTATGTGAGCAAATGGAACAGGATCCTGAAGTCTTTGTTAACAGAGTGAATAACTATGATCTGTAACCAACACTGGAGACCCATGTTGGCAAAATCTAATCCCAGATTGATATTAAAGATGCTAGAGGCCGGGCGGTGGTGGCGCACGCCTTTAATCCCAGCACTCGGGAGGCAGAGCCAGGTGGATCTCTGTGAGTTCGAGGCCAGCCTGGTCTCCAAAGCGAATTCCAGGAAAGGCGCAAAGCTACACAGAGAAACCCTGTCTCGAAAAACCAAAAAAAAAAAAAAAAAAAAAAAAAAAGATGCTAGGAGGAGCCTATTCTGTCCCTGTGCCCAACGTGTCATTCTGGCCATGATCACATTGGCTGAGAGCCCACTGGGAAGAAGTCTGAGATGTGTTGAGCAAGAGTAGCAGCGTGGAGTAGAGGCACAAGGCCATGTTCAGATGGACACCTAATGGGGTTCTCCGGGTTGTAAAAAAAACCTGATTCTGGCCAGGTTCCTGCCAAACCCCTGGTGGTGTTCACATCTTGTGCTGAAAAAAAAAAATTGGTGTCAATATCTGATAAAGCAATTGGTTCTTCTTGTAGCTTCCCACTGGGAAGGCTAGGAAATCAATGTCGGGATAAGCATGTCTAATTACTGAGATCTTGTCAGTTGAAAACTGTTTCAACAACAACAACAACAACAACATGATGCACTTCCTGCAGCATTACAGTCTGCTCAGTCATTGCTTAGAGGATTCTGTATGCTTGACTCTTTTGTGGTTTGTCTACCATGGAAACAAAGGATCTACTGAAAGTGTCCTGAGATGCTGATGTGTACCCCTGGGGCTCACATGAGGAACCTGGTGTGACTCATAAAAGCCTCTGGACTTCCCTTCAGGTGTCTAGACGTAAAAGTCTCCAGAACATAGCCCCACCCTTTGAACCCAGTCAGTGATCTGTCCACACAGATGATTAAACAAAGGAATTCACATCAACAGGTGAGTTTTGAAAACAACAAATAATCCTGACTTCTCATAGTACAGTCCCAACAGAAGTAGGTGGAAATCAAGATCCTCAAGTCAAAATATATCCC
This sequence comes from Peromyscus eremicus, assembly GCF_949786415.1. NCBI lineage: Eukaryota > Metazoa > Chordata > Mammalia > Rodentia > Cricetidae > Peromyscus > Peromyscus eremicus. The sequence goes on from NC_081423.1 coordinate 72,214,526, forward strand.
AGGTAAGCTGGGTTCACATTACAGACCTCTTTTTCTTTTTCTTTTTTTTCATTAAGAAAATTTTTTCATTCATTTTATTCTTTTTCTTTTTTTGGTACCTACCTTGTTAGTCATCAGATAAAACAAAGAGCCATGCAATTATTAGCTGTTTAGATTAGGAACACACATGTCGGGTTTATAATCCTTGGGGTAACCCACAGATGAGCAATTCACCAAGGAAAATACCTATTTTTGCAAGTAGTATTTTTACATGTATGGGCATCTGACTTTTTTTTGGAAGGGAGACAGTACATAGCTTTCAGCAGACTCTCAACAGTGTGTCTCAAAACTGATTAAAAAGTGCTACTCCAGGCTGATCCTTTATGCCATTTGCTAGCAAAAAGAGCAAAGTCACGTTCACAGAGTAAAGGGCTGCCTATACTTTCTTTTAAAAAAGAATATTAACTTATGCCAACTTTTCTTTTTTGAGTATCTTAATATATTCTGAGACTATTTATTTTTATTTTATATGTATGGGTGCTTTTCCTGCATGTACGTGACCATGTGCATGCAGTACCTGTAGAGCCCAGAAGAGGGCGTTGGATTCCTTGGAACTAAAGTTACAGACAATTGTGAACCGCCTTGTGGGTGTTGGGAATCAAATCTCAGTCCTCCACAAGAGCCACCAGTGCTCTTAACTGCGGAGACACCTGTCTACCTCCCTCCATGTACTTTGCACAAAGGGAGTCAGAGAGGAGGTAGGAAAGAAAAATTCCAGTGGAAGAACCATCAGTGAGGACCTGCCCTCCCATAGTTGCAGGCTTTAGAATTTACCTCAGAGTTGACAATGCCTGTATGAGGCAGACGGAGAGAGAAAGGCTTGTTTGCCCGAAGCCACCACTGGTGAAGCAGATGGCAGAAACCCCATCTTCTGCAAAGTGGTGACATGAGATGGCCCTGACGAATGCTTTCCAAGTCTTGAACCTGTGAGATTTTTTTGTTCTGAGTTCAGGAAACAACAGAATATAAATCTGCCTGAATCAACCTAGCTCACGAAAATTCAATGCTGGGCCACAGTGGCTCTGGCAACATCTTGTTCTTTTTGTTGTAATGACTTTTGATGCTGTGGATTTAGACGGATTAGGCCATTTAGGGGAAAGAGGAGAATATTAATATACAAAATTGTTAACTGTCAAATGAAATCCCTTAATAACGTGGGTGTTTAAGATGAGCATGCAGGCGCTTTGAAAACATCTGGAGCACTGGCCCAAACATTTAAGAAATCCATTTTGCAAGTTCAAACAAATAACCCTCCACCAATTACGCTGTACCTGTATAAGTGTGAAGTGCGATCCTGTATAGCCTTGGTTGGGAGTGAAGACTCTTTCTCTTACTGTCGGGAGCTTCAGCACACCTAATTCTTCACGCAAGAGCAGAATGCTTACATCCCACAGAGGAACAGACAGCTTGCAGGCAAGACCTGGTTTTCATATTCACTACAAATGAATTACCCAAGTGGTTGATTTGATTTGTTTTAAAGGCTAATGTGTGTTAGAGGATCCAGGCAGTTCCCACCCTGAAGGTCCTTCCATTTTGGTCATTTAAATATTTGCCAAATAACTGCCTGGGATTTGAAATTCTTGGGGTGGGGGTCATCATTGAGAGGGGTCAGGCAGTAGTGGTGGAAATGCTAGCTTATTTCACTATATGATATTATTTTTATAACTTCGGTGCATGCTGAACACATAACCATTTTTTTTTTTCATTTATCAAGTCAAGAATAATGTCTTGTCAGACAACTGGAAACAGGCTTGTTTAAAACTGTCTGTGATTCAAGATAAACTCTGTAACTCCTCTAATAGATGTTCCTGAAGGGGACTGTGGGCTATGCTGGGGAAGATCTTGTGTCTCTGGGGACAGGATGTGATATAAATAGGGACGGCATCTCAGAGTGGATACATTTGCACTGGACTGTGATAGAGAGGTAGGCTTTATAAACAACTCCAGCTTCATGCTGTTCCTGTTGGCTGATCTGTGCAATATCATTATAAACATGGCAAAACTGTGTCAGCCACCATTCATATGAGAGAAGAATTAGTAGGTACCTCCTATGTCAAATTGGGTTGCCATCTTGCTACATTACTTGCTAGCTTGGGTATGGCTTCTCCCGAGCTATTGTTATTAATATTGTATGTTGTCACATTAAACATACATTAAGGCATTCGTTTTTTAAAAATATGAATCATGAATTGGAAGCCTTTTTCCATGTTGTCACAAGAGTAGGTGGACTGAAACTAGGTGGAGATGCAGAGAGAGGACTCAAGAGAAAGACAGAATGGAGGCCGGGGTTTAGTAGGGTAAATTGGCACCCTGGCAGGACTTTCCTAAAGCTGTATTGGATTTCATGGAGGGCCTGTCAGGCCCTTTGAAGAAGCTGAGATGCTAACATGTGGATTACAGACAGCCATGGGAGTTCTGTGTGAGAAAAGGACCCCAGTTAGAATTTGATCCTAGTTAGGGCTGGCTTTAGCAATGCTGGGATTCACTGGGATGCTTGGGAATATCAAGGTTTCTTATGGAGACTCATAAGCAGTTCAATAGTAAGTAGATAGAAGAAGTCCATTAACCAGCATGTGAATAAGGATGCTCATGTATTCTGTAAGGACCTCTTAGTGTACTTTCAATAGGATAGGCTGTTTAAGACTGAGTCGGATGTGACACCAATCATTCGACCTCAGTGGTCTATTAGAACCCTATCTTGTCCATCCTGATCCTCTGGTTCATGAGAGCAAATGCTCTTCAACGTACTTCACACCTCCAGGGGTTGGCTGCAAATGTCCTAAGAATTGTGTTGAGATGGATTCTGAGGGATAGTCTGGACTTCAAAGCAAAGAGTCAATGCAATGTTTCCTGCACACGTACCCTATATTTGACTTGCTCATTCTTTTTAAACGTTTCCTTTCAGCCAGGCCTGGTGGCACAGGTTTGTAATTCTAGCTAGTCTGGAAAATGAAGGTAGGGATATGGCAAGTTCAAGGCCTGCTTGGGCTACAGATCGAGTTCAAGTCTGTATAACTTAACAAGACCTTGCCTCAAAATTAAAAAAAAAAGGGGGGGGGTAGGGATGTAGCTCAGGGGTAAGGCCTTGGGTTCAACCCCCAGCACTGTAAAGAATGGATCCACTTTAGATGTTTTATATTTAATCTTAACATAGCTCAAATTGATAAAATGGACCCAAACCAAATGGATCCAAATAAAGGAGATGGAAGAAAATCCCTGAGTCAATATCTTCTTAAAGTAATATACTTGATGCATCCATCTTCTTGTCCACCTACCCACCCATCATCTATCTACCTATCACCCACCTCTCCACCCACAAGCTACCCCCCCTACCATCTACCTATCCACCCACCAGCTATCCACCTACCATCTACCTATCCACTCACCAGCTACCCACTTATCATCTACCTCTCTACCCACCAGCTACCTACCTAGTATCTACCTATCCACCTACCAGCTACCCACCTACCATCTACCTATCCACCCACTAGCTACCAACCTACCATCTACCTATCCACCCACCAGCTACCCACCTGCATCTGTAGAGGCCCAGGCAATGCACCAAGCTCTGGAGCTATTAAAAAATGTTTCTTATCTCCAGAATTCAAAATCCAGTGTGTGAGCTACTCAAGAGATACGTAAGTTTACAACAGCATTCTAAGTGGGATCTGAGGTGCAGACAACACATGCCCTAGAAGCGGAGCTTTCTGACAGCCTGTGGCAAGAGTTGAGTTGGGGATAGAGGTGGTCTGTGGTTTACTCCTTGGCCAAAGGCTCCATGATCCCACAGAACTTAGCACAGTGCATGGCACCTAATGGGTGTGAGCAGTGAATGTTTTTTGTTGAATGAATACAGTATCCCCAAGAAGAGGAAGGAGCCTCCATAGGCCATCTAGTCAACCCATCTGCCTCTGGATGGAGCCACACCTAAACCATTCCTATAGTGTTATTTTGGGTATGGTTATTCTTAGCTGGCAGCTGGAAAGAACCAAGGAGACAGCTTCTCTCTGGAGCCTTCTGTTCTGTAGGCCACATTCAGGGGGACTCTGGTGGAGACAGAGCTGGGAGGAGAGGGACAGACAAGTGTCCTTCTCAGGCTGGAAGCTTCCTTGGAGGGAGCTTGGAGAAGGCTTGGAGAACTTCTTCCTGGGGAGTCAGGAAGTGACATTGAGAAGTGCCTCCCCAGGGAGGGCTTGAACACTTTGCAATAGAGATTCACAAGAGAGCAGGGTATTGATGGGACCTACATGGATAGGCGTAGGCTGCTAGATCCCCCACATGAGCAGCCTGCAGGAGATGGCTCCCAGAGCACACAGAGGACAGGACCTAGGAAGGATGACTTCCTCATCCACTCAGTGCGGGCCCCCTCCCCCGTCTCTGCCAGTGACTTTGGAGAAACTATGGTGTGGGGCTATAGCTCCCTAAGGAGAGATTTTCTTCCAGGATCTTTTTTTTTTTTTTTTCTTTTCAGGGTATTTCACAGTGGCTGGAGCATGTCGGGACCTAACACAGTCAGGCTGTACCAGGAGCCAGAGCCCAGAGTCTTATAATCTCATGGGAAGATAGGAAGCAATGATTAGTCCGCGCTGAATGGCTCTGCTGTGAGCACTCTGAGCTGGACTGGACCCGGGACAGAATCAAGGGCAAGTTCTAATCTCATTTTCAGGTAGGGGAAGGGTAGAGAAGGCACTTTCTGGGGCAATCTTTTGAAAAATAGGCATAAATAGGGAACAATGGTACCATTCCTTCCAGACCTGCTCAACCTGGTGCTTGATACGAAAGGGGTGTGTGGGTGCACGATGCCGGTGTCAGAGAGAGAGAGGGAGAGGGAGAGAGACTAAGTATAAACTTGTGAACCCTCTTAGGAGGCTAATGCTTGCTCCCCAACCCCCCTCTCCCCGCCCCCTGGACAGGGATGGATTTGCTCTTTGTTTAGAAAACTAGTGTTTTCTAAATGCAATGGAAAAAATGGCTCGGTGGAGCTGCCTCTGAACTGCAGGACCTTCCATGCCTAACCCATCTCCTCTCTTGCTTCTCCTGCTACTCAAAGCTATCATGACTAAAAATAAGTTCGAGAACAAAATGAGGAAAACTTCTTCCGGGCCAGGGAGAGCAGGAGACATGGGGATGACTCTTGGCTGAAGCCCCATAGCCAAAGAGGGCAGACAAGAAGAGACAGCTGCCCTTGAGTCTGGCAAGCACAACAGCGCCGTGACCACGTACCTAGAAATGTGCTGTGCCTTGCAGACATGACAGAGAAGAATGAGATACTCTCTGCCTGCAAGGAACTTCTGGGACCTGTTCCTCTGGAAGCTGTCAGCGAGAGATCTTTAAAGACCAAGTCAGATAGGCCCGCATTAAGTAACCACGATGAGGTCGGATATAAAGCGCTTCCTTTACCAGGAGGTCTGTGGGTGTGCGCATGGTGAAAACCCCCAAGGTTGACATTTTGGAAACCTTGAGATTGCTCCTTGACAGCTTGTCCTTCTGTAAGCTACTGATAGGGGAAGCCTGACTGTGTGACACTCCCTCATCCGTTCTCTGAGTTATACTAGGCACGTTCTGGTTTTTGCTACTCACCTTCTCTCTGCCCAAAGGTTGTCCTTGGGGCTCTGTTTTCTTCTCCGGCATTAGGGTGAACCATACAAAATTGCTATTTTCCAGGGTCAAAAGTGCCCCAATGTTTGTATTTATTATTAGTGCGTGCGCCTCCATGAAGGTCAGAGGACAACATTGTAGAACCAGTTCAGTCTCTCCACATTTACACGGGTTCTGGAGATTGAACTCAACTTACCAGGTTTGTGCTGCAAGCACCCTTATCCACTGAGCCTCCTTGTTGCCCACCCCACCCCGCCCCCGATTTTTCATTTAGCTCCACTTAACAAAATGAAGGGATTCTTCTGCTCCCTGCAGTCTCTTTTACCGCAAATGTTCTAGACCCCTCCAATAATCCTGCTTTCCTTCCTCCTCCGCCCACACCATGGCACACATCATCCTCTCCTGACTGACGCATGCTCCTTGATTGGCAGCTGCTTCTGTCTTCTTCTGGATCTGAGATGGTCTTCGTATGTTCTTTTTTCCAACGAAGGACGCCTTACCCTCCAGTTCCAGCTCCGTGTTCTTGCCTGGATCTCCCATTCAGAAAGAAGCCCTCTGTCCTTCTCAGTCCAGGGTCCCTTCCTACATGTTTAGTAGCATTGTTTTTCTTACATTAAGTGTAAATGTGGGATGTTTGGAGACAGAGAAACACGAAGGAGTAACGTTCACCTGCAGCCTCCCTGACCCAGTGTCAACAGTGGACACACACACCCTTTCAGTACTTGTTAAGTCAAGTGTTAAGTGTATGTCTGGTCTTTTTGAACCGAGACAGTCCCATAGAATAGATAGATTCCTTTCTGTCTCTGTTTCCTTCATGTAAGTTCACCTTTCCTCATGTGACTTCCAAGCTCCTCCCACTAAAAGGGAAGGGTAATTTTTCTGGCTCCTTCAACTTTGGAATTGGCCCTATTACTTGCTTGGGCCAATACGTTTTTTATTGTTTATTCTGTTCATAGATTAATAATATTATCATACTATCATAATATAACAAAAACATTATCAGAATATTTACCTAAGAAAATAATAATAATCTACTTTTCTAGTAGACAGGGATTGAGACTGTAGAAGAGTTCGGGGTAAATGGTACCCAGTTCTTCCCTTGGAATCATGGGAAAGAGCAGATAGATGTTCAGTAAGATGTCAGACTTGTTGCTAGTGCCGGTTCTCTGATGGTATAAGAAGTTACCACTGAACTTTGTGGTCAAAGCAAAAGGTATTTATTAACTCACAGTCTGGGTGGATCAGAGCTCAGGGATATCTTAGTGGAGTTCTCAGACCTGTCTGTGGTCCTCTGGGGTCTCTCGTGTGAGGGCTTCAGCTGGATGATGTCATCCTAAAGTTCAACTGCTACCTGAGAGCTTCTAGGTTCATCAGAAGAAAGCCATTAGGTGTAGCTTATACTCAGTGCGAAGGAATCGGGAACGGGCATGGATTCCTCGACCCTGGACCATTAGAAGCTGTCATACTTGGAATATAAGTGTATGTACCTTGGTGGAAGTCAGCATTTGGCTTACTATTTCATTCTTTCATAGTGATAAAGAGAAGCAAGATGGGGTGGAAGCTGTGTCTGATGATTCCCACACTAGATACTCAGGCTCTGGAAAGCTGACACACCCCTAAGTAGTGGATACAAAACAATGAGTTTGGTCAGATGTGCGTTAGTGTGTGATGTCTGTGTATATATAACTTTTGTGTTCGTTTGTCTTTAAGGTGTGAGGTAGCTTTCAGATTCTCTTAGGAGCCCTTGACCTCTAAAAGGGCATGACACTCAAGGGTGGATAGGGAAGGGTGAGGGATATGCCAAATCTCGCAAAGGCAGGATCGGAATAACAAGCAATTGGGTGGACAGATCGTTAGGATGGTGAATTTGGATTGCTGTCAGAAGGACTTCTTGCCCTGGCTCAGCCCAACCAAGTCAGGAAAAAAATCCTTGTGGAAGCCATTTTCCAATCATCCCACCTGCTCAAATTACATAGTTTCTCTCTGGCAGGTCTGTGGACAGTCACTCAGCTCGTCAGATCAGGCTGTTGAGGAGGAACACGGGGTATCTTTAAATGTGTGTTCTTACCTCTCTGTCAGCATCTGTCCATATTTTCTCCTTCTCCCTCTAGAAGCTCTACGGCAAGGTAGATAAAAATGGCTGTATCACCTCATCCCTGAGGATGAACTCTTAGTCCCAGAAGACACCATGCAAGCTGCCAAGGGAGGGAAGCAAGCAACAGCCCTATCCAGCTAGGACACCTAGAAACAAGAACAATGACCAACATGGCACCTTAACCCTAAGGACGCAACCTTGGCACCACATACATGGTGGTAACCCACAGCTCTCTAATTAGACTTAAGGCAATAAGAGGGAAAACATCCTAGTAAGGAAACCTAGCCAGCTAGCCAGGGCTAGTGACACCATGGATCTTGGAGGAAAATCTACAACCATCACTTTACTAAACTAGCATAATTCCTAACTGCATTCTAAACATGAGTCATTAGACCCACAGATAAGCACAATTCTCACCCCTCACCAAGGGAACTTTTCTTTTGCAACAAACCGAGACCATTACAGAAAACCACAACTGATCAAACTGCAGAGAGCATGAGACTGTGTGACGACCAGTCCCAGATAACAGATCCGTGATGTAATTCCTGCGCCTATGGCTCAGGGATCAGAGCCGAAGAAAGGGCAGGAAGTGTGCCGTGAGATGGTGTCTCCTAGAAATGTCAGAGAGGCTGCGTCCATGAATTCTTATCAACATGGCTGCCTAAGCAAGGTCTGACACCAGTGGACACGGACATTCTAACATGGAAGAGTGAAAAACTCACAGAGCCTGAAACTAAAATAACTATGGCACCTAGAGAGTTCCGAGAGGGGGAGAAACGGTTTTCCCCGGGGAAGAGCCCTCCGGTTGGTTATCCAGTACCAGGTGGCCATCTGTGAGATCACATAGATGCAGGTAACATGATACGGTCTGAGCAGGTTGTGTTTATGTATTTAGGAATCTATGTCTATAGCTCTGTGTATGTAACAACAATTAAGAAAAAGGCCATGAGTCTGACAAGGGGTGGTGGTGGTGGTGGTGGTGGTGGTGCGTGGAAGGTGTTGGAGGGAGGAAAGGGGGAAATGATGTAATTATAATATCAGAAAAATAGTTATAAAAATTTTTTTTTTTTTTTTTTTTTTTTTTTTTGGTTTTTCGAGACAGGGTTTCTCTGTGTAGCTTTGCGCCTTTCCTGGGACTCACTTGGTAGCCCAGGCTGGCCTCGAACTCACAGAGATCCACCTGGCTCTGCCTCCCGAGTGCTGGGATTAAAGGCGTGCGCCACCACCGCCCGGCTGTTATAAAAATTTTTAAAGAATGACTTTGGCATCACCTGGTTGTGAATACGTTCTGACTTCAATTCTTAGTGTGACTGGAAAGTTTTTGGGACTTCAGAGTACCCGTCTCCTGCCTGTTTCCTTGGACCACTCTGGGGGTGGGGTGAGATATAGAAATAACTGGCACTCAGCACACAGCAGGCCCCAGGCTGTCTGAGCTCCCAGAGCCTCACTTCCTCACCTGGAAAGAGGACAGACAGCCTGAAAGGTGCACAGGAACCCCTCGATACATCATCACCCCTCCAGCCCAAGCCACAGCCCTGTCTCTGGCCTGCTGAGAGCTGTGCCCAGCAGGAGTCCTGGCATCTCTGAGGCTGCTGAAGCCCTTTGAGGTTTGAGTTACGTTTTTTAACTTGGCAGGGTCTAGTTCTCCAATTCAAAGAGAAAAGCTATCAGAGAGGCAGAGACAGAGAGATGGGAGGATGGGGAGAGGAGGGGGCGAGGCTCCTGCAGCTCCCCGGACTTGGAATGGCTTTGCAAAGAGCAGGCATGGTGCATGCAGATCAGAAACACATGCAGAGGCCCCGTTCTCATACACGCAGGCCTCAGAATGAAGGCTCCAAGGCCGTGATGTGCCTTCTTAGGACTGGCCTGGCTTGTACCGGCAAGGAGGGCATGATGGGTACTAAGCCTGCACCTGTGCCCCATCTTGGGTCAAAAGGGAGAAGGTGGGAGCCATGTCTGGTTCTGGGGTTCTACTTTTGGACTCTGGAAGGTCTTGAGACCTGGAGATACTGTGGATTAAGAGACCAGGGGGAACCTCTGCAATGAAGAACACTTAACCAGGCGTGGTGGCTCACGCCTATAACTCCAGGACCCAGGAAGTTGAGGCAGAAGGAATTTTGAAAGCCAAAGGCCAAAGAAAGAAAGAGGGAAGAGAAGAGAAAGCTTGGGTGTTTGTGTTAGCACCAGACTATGTCCCCCACTAGCTGAGTGACTTTAGGCGTGTTATTTAGGCTCCCTGCACTTGAATCTGTTTTTTTTAAGCACAAGGCTCACGGTCATGATCCACCAGCTTTTGTGCGGATGAAGAAGCCAGTATTCCCACTTTGTTTGATGGTGACTTGTTAAGGTTTCCGATCCTGTTTTTTTTTCTTTCCTGAAAGGAGATAAAAGAGCTGTGTAAAAGAGAGGTTGTACATTAAAAGAAACCTGGAAAATAAAGTCAGAGCCATATGAAGCCAGAGCAGGGCTAGGGTGCAGGCAAACATAACTTAGAATCCTACATGATTGTTAAAGCTGGTTTGTAGGCTGGTCTCCCTCACACGATTTGTGCTGCCTGTTTTTTTTTTTTTTTTTTTTGTTTTTTGTTTGTTTGTTTTGTTTTATGCAGTCAGCAGGAGACATGGAGAGAGTAGTTTCTTTGCCACAGGTCCCAGTTACTGTCTCTCTCAGGACTCCTCCTCAGGGTTGTAACAGGAGTAAACATTCAGTGACTCTTTTGCATTGGAGTGTGTGTGTGTGCTACCTTGGCCCTCAAGGAAGGTGCTTGGGGAGAGACACGATACATCTGCTTTGGGTCTCGAATGCATAGTAGTCGCTGTCTCCGAGGGACTGCACATCGTGTGTGTGTGTGTGTGTGTGTGTGTGTGTGTGTGTGTGTGTGTGTGTGTAACTGTGCTTGTTGAGGAAGGCAGGCTGAGTGGCCGCTTCATCTTTTTAGTGTGGCCCATGGCTTGTTCACAGCTTTCATAATGGAGATCTGCCATCTGAAACTCTGAGGGGTGGGGGTGGACACCTGTCTGTGGCTCAGAGCTGAAGGCCGCGAAGACCAGTTAGGCTACTCTGGGGAAAGCCAGGCTTCCTCCTGGGAAATGCATCCTCAGCGCAGTGACACCCCACCTCTCTGGGGCTGTCCCAAGGGAAAACACGGCAGTGCTCTGGAATAACTTGAACCTCGCTCCCTCCTGCCTTCCTCTCTTTGTCTTTCCTTCCTGGATGAATGAAAGGCAGAATGAATGAAAGTTTCCATTCTGATGGGAAAAACTCACCCCGGTCTTGTAACGAGCTAGAATAATTGATTTGTCAATGAAAACCCCGGGGCTGTGGCATTGATGCTTCGTGTCAAAACAGCCCGGCTCACTTTGGTACCCATTCATTGTGGCCGGAGGGAGGCAGCTAGCCGCCGGGAGCTCGGTGAGAAAAGGAGTAAGCTGAGCAGAAAGGTGAAAAGATGTGATTGTGTCGGGGCTCCCCGGCGTGGCATGGCCGTGTCCACTTCTGAGTTCACGGCCTAGATCCAAGGCCCTAGTATTCTGTCCCTTCTCTTCCTCACAGGGTAGAAACAATGTAGCAATTGCTTCATTTCAGCTACTGTGTGAACATGGATATTAATTTAGGCTGGAGCTCTCTCATTCTTTAAGTGTTTAGGGTTTTGGTAGAGGCCTTTATGTTCTTATGATTCGACAGGCAGTGAAAAATGGGATTGAGTGGTTTTAAGTGGCATCTCCATTGGCTTCTTTCCTATTTCCCTCCCCAAGCCCTGCCCTTATTTCCTCAGTTTCTCACCGTAGTGGATGATGGTAATGAAGTTCTGGATATATATGGACAGAGGTCACAGGGAGACAAAGAAAGAAAATGCACTCTAGCATCAGACAGATGTTCAAGTTCTGGCTCCTCTCTCTAAGAGCTGTACAACCTGAGGGAACATTTACAGAGCTCTGTCTCCTTGACAGTGAGCTGAGGCTGTGGCACCCATCCTGTGAGCTGGTACAAGGGTCAAAGGAGCTGACACACCTGTAAAGAGAACACTATGATACCATGCACACTCGGCGATGATGCCATTGGCTTAAAGCATCGACTCCCAAAGCCTGCCTGCAGAACTTTCCGAGTGGGGCTGGTAGTGGCAAAGGTGTCCACCCACAAGCCTGACAACCTGAGTTCAGTTCTGGGAACCCACCTGGTAGAAGTAGAGAACCAGTTCTTACATGTTGTCATGCATGGTGGCACATGTGTGCCCATTTCACTGCGGATAAATAAATGGGTGATTAAAAATTAAAAATAAAGCCCCCAGTGGGGGGTTGGGTGTAGTGGTGCATGCCTTTAATCCCAGTACTCATGAAGCAGAGGCAGGCAGATCTCTGTGAGTTTGGGGACAACCTGGTCTGCAGAACAAGTTCCAGGACAGCCAGGACTGTTATATACACAAACCCTGTCTAAAAAAACCACAAAAAACAAAAAACAAAGCCACAGAGGGACTCTTTCTTGTAGAAGGAATCTTGCTTCTCCCTGATACCTGGGAGCTCTTCTTCTTCTTTTTTTTTTTCCATAAGTTTCTTGCAAACTAGAGAAGACCATGTTTGACAGGAATGGTGGTGGTGATGTTGGGCTCTGTTTTATTGCTACCCGAAATAGGGCATTGAAGAGAGTAAATCTTGAGCTGTTTTCGAACTAAGTGCCAAGATCCGACTCTCCTTCCTCTAGCAACCCAGGGAAGAAGGGGGCAGAATCCCAACTGGAAGACCCACAGGAGTAGGGGGATGTAATCTGATTGTTGAGTTACTTTCAAGGTATTGGTTAAGCATCTAGTTTGTGTGAGGCCAAGTGCTATGGGCAACAAAAGCCTCCATCATTGAGGCTCTGACTTTTTTTTAGAAAGAAGCAAAAAGTTTGAGGAGGTGCATGAAGTATTTTCTTGTATTCCTCTGTTTGCAATGATACCGCCAAATACATGATAAGAGCATGAATGCATGCAATGATGTCATAAATACATGATGAAAGCATGAGAGCAAGTGATGATGTCATAAACACACGATGAGAACATGTGATAATGTCATAAATACATGATGAGAGCATGAGAGTGTGTGATGATGTCATAAATACATGATGAGAGAATGAGTGCATGCAATGATGTCAGAAATACATGATGAGAGTGTGAGAGCAAGCAATGATATCATAAATACATGATGAGAGCATGAGAACATGCGATGGTGTCATAAATGCATGATGAGAGCATGCGATGATGTCATAAATACATAGTGAGAGCATGTGATGATGTCATCGGCCTGAGTGCACTCCTCTCCCATGGCCAGTCCCCAATGCTAGAAGCCTCATCTTTGGTTTCCCTGACTTTAAACGAGAAGTCTTCATTCATGTTAGGTTGATGCTTCGGGAATGTTGCTTCTTAACAGCCAGGGTCAAGTGAGCCTGAGGGAGTGGCTTTGGCTATGTGACATTAAGAACAATGGTATCTGCATATCCATCTGATCCTCACAAATACTAATGAGATGATTTGGCTCTAGACGAGCGGTTCTCAACCGTCCTAACGCTGCCACTCTTTAAGACATCCTCATGTTGTGGTGACCCCCAACCATAAGATTATTTATTTCTTTTATAAATTGTTTATTTTTATTTTATGTGCATTAGTGTTTTGCCTGTATGTCTGTCTGTGTGAGGGTGTCAGATCTTGGAGTTACAGACAGTTGTGAGCTGCCATGTGGGTGCTGGGAATTGAACCCAGGTCCTCTGGAAGAGCAGTCAATGCTCTTTAACTACTGAGCCATCTCTCCAGCCCCCATAAGATTATTTTGTTACTACTTTATAACTGTAATTTTGCTATGATTATGAGTCACAATGCAAATATCTGTGGTTTCCAATGGTTGAAGACCATTGGAAAGGTCCTTCAACCAGAAAGGGGTCTCGACCCAAAGGTTGAGAAATTCTGCTATAGACTGTTTATGAATTCTCCACCTTCACATGTGGAAACTTAACCTGCAGTGTGCTGGCATCAGGAGGCAGAATCTTTGGGAGGTGACTTGGTTATGAGGGTGGAGTGCTTATGAATGGGATTAGTGCTCTTATAGAAGAGATTCTGGCCACTTGCCGATGACAATCTGAGGCCACGACAGAAACTGTGGCTTTCTGTGAACCAGGAAGCTGTCCTCACCAAACAGTTGGGCCTGGAACTGTGAGAGATAAATTTCTGGTGTATATAAAGTCTGTGGTGTCCTATCATAGCACGGCAGTTTGCTTCCTAGCCAAGTCTACAGATGGGAAACCGGGAATGGGGAAATTGCCAGTCTACCTCTCTAGGAACTCAAGTGTCTTGGGGAAGGTCAAGTGCGGGCCAGGCTCCAAGTAGGACCTGATAGCAAGTGGATACCTGGACATGAGGTATCTGAAGGGTACCCTGACCAGCTCCAGGGAAAAGGGAAAGGAATTCCAGCCTGAGGCCTGATAACAAGTGGACACCTGGACATGAGGTACCTGGAGGGTACCCTGACCAGCTCCAGGGAAAAGGGAAGGGAATTCCAGCCTGCTTAGGGCTAGGCCTGGTGTACTTCCCCTTGCATCAGCCATCACTATGACAGGGATAGCTCTGATGAGCTTCTGGGGCCAAATCCACATTTCTTGGACCCAAGGAACATTCTTAGAACTTCTGGCAAGCTAATGGCCTTGAAGTGATGCCATGAGTCATGCTGGGGAGAGACATATTTCTGTTTTTTGCCTTCTCTAAACATCTCCATGTTTGTTGAATTTTCACCCCTTTCTTCTTTTGGGTCCTCTGGCATTCCATCCCTTTTTTCCTTCTCTTCCTCTCTTACACCCATTCTTCTTCCTTTTAGGGTTTTTTCCTTCTTATCTTTTCATGGATTTCAAGAACGGTCTTACACATATGCATGTATTTAAATGCATATATGTAGACCTATGCATTTGCTGTGAGATAACTGCATAGCTTATATGTGTAGTCCTTGTACACATGCATATAATGTATAATTATTACATATAACAATGTACACATATACAAATGCGCACGTGCATAAATACACACACACAGAGTCATATAATACAGTTTAGACAACCATGCACTGCCTCTATGACAACGGTCATATAAAATTTTATCTCCTGGTGACATTATTGCCATCTTAGTTTGGGTAGGTACGCTCTCTGATGCTCACACATGACAGAATTGCCTAGTGACATATTTTCATCATAAACACCAAACACCAAGTCTGTATATAAAATGAGGGTAATTATGCTTCTAGATGTATCTTGTTAAAAATACAGCCTCTAGAGAGTCTGGGATGGAAGTCTGCTAAGGTCCCCAGTGGGAAACTCAAGTGGCCAGGAAATGAGCAGGGGGAATTATAGCCCGCCAGAGGCACAGGCTTGCAGTATTAGAGACCACTTGGGTTAGAATTTTCTTTCTGGGACTAACCTATTGTGTAATGCTGGGGACAAAACATATTTCTCTCTCTCTCTCTCTCTCTCTCTCTCTCTCTCTCTCTCTCTCTCTCTCTCTCTCTCTCTCTTTCTCTCTCCCATCTGACAACACTTATATGCTTTACCAAAGTCCCCCTGCTGAAAATGTGTCTCTTCCCCAACAAGGACTTGATCCTAAATTGTTGTATGAAACCAGGTTTTTCAGGCTTGAGAAGGTCCCCAGCACCCACAGGCCTCTGCAGTGAGACACTTCAGGGCCCTCACTGCCTGCCTTTTCCAAAGCGGCTTCCCACCAGAGCATTCAGGTTAGACCATCAGAGGCCAGGCAGGGGTCCTTGGGTAAGACCTGCTTCTCTCTGGAGACTGTCTCCTGAAGATTTAGTGTGATATTTTTTCTCACCCTCAGGAATCTGGCCACACTCCAGGGCCGCCTATCATGAGCCGTCTTGTTTGCTTGCAATTTGCAGAGTCGCAAGGGGTAAAGGACAGGCTTTGACTATTCAGTCTCTCCTGTGGGGGGGGGGGGCTGCCTTAGGCGGGAGGTGTGGACATTTCTCTGTTTTAGGATCTAGGGCATTCACATACTCCATTCAGGGGAAGTGTGTGTGTGTGTGTGTGTGTGTGTGTGTGTGTGTGTGTGATAAAGGAACAGTAGTATTTTTTTTGGGGGGGGGAGTTACTGCTTGGTGACAGCACCATCTTCTAGATGTCCTCTGAGTTAATAGTAATCATGCTAATTGGAGGTGTGACTCTCCCCGCTGAGGTTCAGAGAGAAAATCTAACTGTTTGAGCTGCACGTTGCCAGCATCTGCTCCTAGGTCTGTGGCCTCCAGGGCACCGGTAGGAGTACAGAAGGAAGTAATTTTCCTGCGGGCAGCTAGTCACACTTCTGGAGTGGGGACTCTAAGCCTTCTCCTGCCTTCTTGCCGGCCTACCTGAGCAGGGGAACCCGAGGGGCAGATAACAATAGTGGCTGACACCAGAATGTGCCGTCTAGGGTCCTGGAGTTTGAGGGTTTGCTATCTAGGGAAATGCTCATTCGGGATGGCCTCCCCACTCCCCAGAACCAAGAGCTGTGACTATGATTCAGTCCCTGCCGGCAGATCTACCTTCCCAGTGGTCTCTGACTTGGCTCCTTGTCCCAGGAACCTTGCACAGTGGCCACCAAAGAAGCGCTCAGTATACAGGAAGAGGAGAGAATAAAACAGTGTGGACTTGCAGAGTCTGAAGACACTAGGCTCAAGCTTTGTTTTGCCATCTTCCAGCTGCATGGCTTCGGGAAAACCACGGCACCTTTGAGCCTCAGTCTACCTGCCTGTAAAGTGGAGCGAGGGCCCTATAGTTTGGAAGGGCAAACCATAACGAAGAGGGTGCGGCATGAAACCTGGCTCAGGGTAGGAGTGAAGGGGATGCCAGACAACTTTCCTCTGAGGGACGGAAGTGTCCTCTGGAGACCACTGGACAAAGTGAGGTCCCACTCTCCCCTGGGCCAGCTGTTCAGAGGCAGCTGAAGGGGAAATACTTCTCTAGCACTGGCCCTCATTTGGAAAGAAAAAGAGGAGGCCCAGATGCTGTGGGTCTGAAGAGCCTTTGCTATCATCAGAGTGACGTCCAGAGCCCTCCTCACCAGCTTGCTGCACTGGAGGCTCCCCGCCTGGCTGTCTGGAGTTGAGGGGCAGAGCCTGCTGGGGTTCCAGAGCCAAAGAAACAAAACCCTTCCAACTTCACAAGAGCAGAGAGACGCTTCTCCTGTTTGTTTTTAATCAAGCTCTCCATGCTGACACTTGGGCTCCATTCAACCATTTAAATAGTTCCACTAGCAAATAAACGCTTGGCCAAATATTTGCCCTTATGTGCTTTCAATAGTAAATACCAGCTATATTGCTCACCTCCTTATATCACCCTGACTGGGCCACCCCTGGCTGCTCTGAGGCTGAGTGGCCTTTTTAAAGATGGGTGGGAACTCCTTCCTGACCTCCCACCATGACAGCCCAGAGCAAAGGCCTTCCTCCCTAGTGACAAAGAATCCCCTCCCACCCTGCAAGGGCAGACTAGCGCAAGGTCTTCTGCGGGATTTCTGTGGACATACAGCAGGCCCCTGGGTCTCGGAAATAGATGCCTGTCCTCTGTCCTTCTCAGCCCTGCGCCTGTCCTCCCTGCATTCAACAGTTTCTCTGTGGTTACCAGGGCACTTTGGAGGGAAGGGCCAGAGCTCACAGCTGCCTCATATCCCAGTGGACTTTAGGGACAGCTGGAGACTGGGAGACTCAGAGAGGGAGAGGGTGAAAGAATGTCTCAGTTTTCATGAGTCCTTGGGACCTTATGCTACACACAGTACGAAGAAGAAATCAGCATACCTTCACACATGCGCACACATGAACAGAACCTCTTTCCACACACTGCAGCATGGCGGTGGTGATCAGCCTTTGGCTGCAAGCATGAAATCCTGACGAGTCACCTTAAGATCTGAAAAGAGGGTCCCTCGGAAGAACTAAAAGGCAGCCTATGCTCCCTGGCTTCCTATCTCACTATGTGACTCTTCCCTCTGTCCCCTCCACTCCAGTTTCTTACTTCTGCCTCAAGGCCCAAACCAGACACCAAATCCATGTGCTTGGCCCAATTTTGAACTTTGCAGCCCTTGAAACACCAATCTAAATAAACCCATTTTCTACATAAAGTTAAAACACAGCAGGGAATACTCACAGGTGAAAAGGCTGATGACCTGGGTTTGGAAAAGATAAAGCCAGGCTAAAGTGTTGGGAGGCAGCAGTAGTGGGTTCTGCTTAGGGCCCTTACTCATGTGAGGCCGAGGGGAGGAACACCCTCTTACCTGCTTAATCTTGGACACTCTGCTCCTGAATGGAGTTCTAATGGGGGAGAATTAGCCTTGACGCAGTAAATTCAATTACTGTGGCTGGTGTGTTTTGACAAAATTCTCACCCTATTGACAGGAGAAGGCAGGGCTGTTGGTGAACAGTTTCGGGGTGCTTGGTACTGTTGTTTCTCTCTGACTCCCTGGCACACATAGACCATTACATTTGTAAGATGTTGGAAGGATGAGGTTCCTTCTGACTATAACAGTGTTTCTCAACTTGTGGGTCTTGACCCCTTTGGGGGGGTAGGGTAGGGTGGTCAAAGGACCCTTTCACAGGGGTCACCTGAGACCCCTGGAAAACACAGATATTTACATTATGATTCACAACAGTAGCAAAATTAGAGTTATGAAGTAGTAACAAAAGTGATTTTATGGTTGGGGTCACCACAACTTGAGAAACTGTATTGAAGGACGGCATCATCAGGAAGGTTGAGGACCACTGGGCTATAAAATACTCTTGCATCTGCCTTTCTCACCAGGGCCAAGTCCCTTACTCAACTGCATCCTTCCTTGACAACCACTGGGAGGATCAACTGTCAACTGTTTCTAAGGAGAGTGTGGACATATAACCAGGATGCTACCAGCAAAAGTAAGTGGAATGGGTGCCGTATGCTCCACCCCAACAGGCTCTAACACTGCCATCATCAATAGAGCAACCAGGCTACTCTCCCGCTTCACCCTGTTCCTCCTTATCTCATTCTAGCTGCGATATACAGACCCCCAATTCCTTTCTTAGTAAAGGAACAGCAGACAAATGCATTTATATCTCTGTTCACACATTGTAAATTTCCCCTTCTAAGACCAAGGGCACTCGATAGTCTATGCTCACTGGTATTTTCATTGGCTGCTAGACCAGTGATCCGTACATTCATATCAGTCTGGAAAGCAGACCCCAAACTTAGCCAAAACTTTAGCCAGCTACGCCAAGGACTTACCCTCAAACCTGCCCTGCTGTGTGCAGGTTTGTGTGGGATCTGCTTCAAAAGTGAGGATGTTTTCAAAGGGGAGTCTTGATGGAAGTCTCTCTTCAAATAGTACCGAGGTCAAAGAATCAGAAAATTCAAAGGCATTCTGTTGATCTTGCTTGTTGAAGGTTGGCATCTGGAATCTCTTAGGAGAATCTTATTCCATTCTGCTATCTTCTGCTATATTCTTAGTCTGGCTGAACTGTAATATCAAGGACTTCTACCAACCTATAAGCCATGAGAAGTAAAGGCAGAACTGCTCGGAGATGACCAGTGCATATTGATGGAGAAATGGAGTGGTGTATAAAACATTTTGATAAGAGTCTCAAGAAGGAAAAGACTCACTTCTGGTACAGTTAGTCTGTGCTAGGCAATCACACTTGCATCGTTTCCCTGAGTCTTTCCAGTAAGCCTCTGAGGCAATCACATTTTGTAAATGACTTGCGTGCATGCTGCATTTATTCACAGAGAATGGATATGAGCAAGCCTGGAGCTCAAGATCAGGGTTTCTACCCTTGCTCCAGAGAACATTCCACCCCACTTACACCCTTTTAATTGCTCTCTCATTATCATGCATCTTTAGTGTGTGTGTGTGTGTGTGTGTGTGTGTGTGTGTGTGTGTGTGGAGGGGGGGTTAATTTGGTTATTAATTGTCCAAGCTTGTATCACAATTACTTGACATGTCACCTCACGAAGACACAAGTGGCTGGTCCACCGTGGCTGATCTTTCCCTGTACTGTATGCACACACAGGCGCATGTAAGCATGGTCAAACAAGAGATGAGCACGTACGTTACTGACGTTCTCTGCCACTTGCTGGAAGGGCATCGGAGGCAGACACACCTGGATGGAAAGTCATCCTAACCATGTGACAATTGTGCAGTCAGGAAGAGTCATTTGACCTTTTATCTCGGTTCATCTGTGCAGTGGACCAAACATCTCCTTGAGTGGCTGTGAGCTGGGCAAACACACAGGCACATAACCACATAAACACACTTGACCAGTCCAGTTCCTTATCTGCCTGCTATCTTTACACCTCTCTTCCTTTACTAACAGAGTCCTTAGGATGTTCAGGTAACAATAAGTCTTGCAGTGTAGCAGTCTCTTGATAATTAAGCATGGTTTCATAAGCCACTCTAGAAAGTCACTAGGTAAATGTTCTAGAACAGGGTTTTTAAAAGTGCAGTAACGGCTGACATCAACATGTCTGCCTTTCCTTTTCTTTACCATTTAGGTGAAATGCTAGAAGGCAGAGGCTCATTCTAGTGGCCATGAGCTCAAGAGGCACGTGCTGGAAATAGAGCAAGACAAAGAGGCCTTGGTATCTGCTGTATTTTGGGTGCTGCATGTCCCTAAAAGGACCATGTGTTGTTGAAGGCTTAGCCTCCAGGATAGTAAGAGTTGTAGAACCTTTAAGGCGGGGCCTGATGAGAGGTCCTTAGGTCACTGGGGGAGTGCACCTCCCATGGGGATGGTGGGATGCCAGCTTTTTCCTTTTTTTTGTTTTTTCTTCGTTGCCAGGGAGTGAGCGGTAAGCTGTGTCCCAATGGGCTTCCTCGCCATAGGCCCTGAAGCACAGAGTCAGTTGACTCTAAACCAAGAGCCCAAATAACTTCTTCCACTGAACATGGTGACCTCAGGTATTTGTTAGAGGGTTGGAAAAAGGACTAGTTGAAATTACTCATTGAAAACATTCATAATACCATCCCACAGGATCTGTAACTCAACTCAAGACTCCCTCTAGGTGAAAAAGACCACCTCCTAGGAGTGGCCATTTCCCTGGGCAGTAGAAGGGCATTAGAAGTGACATGTGACCTGCTTGGGAAGAAGTCTGGTGCCATTCCACGAGAGGAGAGAAAGAGCAACTTCTGCTGGGCCAAACCAGAACTGACAGGTGACTGTAATATTGCTACCCAAAATCATGACAGCCCCAGATCCTCACTTCCCCTTGTCACATCTTAGTGTTTCTCTTCAGAGACAACCTGTGTCAGCTCCAAACATTTTTTTCTACAGAGAAGCCCTGGGACCAGGGTAAGGCAAACAAAACATCATGGTGTAAGATTTAAAGAATTGCTCACTTTCAGGTTTGTGTGGTTCAGAGCTGACACTTCCATGAACCTGAGACTGCCAGCCTCCAAAGCATGTGCTCTCTGGGCACCTGGCTTTGCCTCACCCTAGATCTGGTCCTATTCTAGGGGTGTGTGTGTGTGTGTGTGTGTGTGTGTGTGTGTGTGTACTAATAAAACTATTTTTCCAACTTGTATGTAGTTGCTCGTAACTATGACTTTTAAAAAACTCAACAATGATTCAGAACCATTTTGTCAACTCCTACAAATCCATCTCAAATGTCACTCCCCCCTCCCATGTGTGTGTCTCTGGGCACATGTGGAGGCCAGGGGCCAACACTGGATGTTGTCCTTTATCTCTGTTCATCTTTTTCCACCTTACTTTTTGAGATAGGGTCTCTCACTGAACCTGGAGCTGACAGGCCAGTGAACTCTAGGGATCCTCCTGCCTCTGCACTCCCAGCACTGGAGTGACAGGTGCTTGCTGCTGCTGAACCTGTCTTTTAAAATGGTTGCTAGGGTTGGAACCCAGGCAGATAATCTAGGACATGCAGAATTACAGCTCAGGGTATAGTACTAGAAGCGAGAGTGTTGGTAAAGGAGTGTGTTAAGTTTCGCAAGCAGTAATCAAAGCACCCTTCAAAAGTTCTGCCCCAATTCTTCTTCCCACCAGCAATGCACAGGGATAAAATAGTAGATAATTTTACACCAGAATGAGCCTCAGGATTTCTTTAAATAGCCAGCTTTCTCGGTACTTGTGATCTTCCCAAATTAGATTCACATGCTGCTTTCCAGCAGGCCGTTGCTGCACAAATGCAAACAGTCTGGCTGCAGCATGTGGGCTGCCTTTGGGTCAGTTCTTTCCTTGCTGTGTGGCGCAGCTGGGTGGGGCTTGCACTGGCTTCTCCTCCGGGTCTGCAGGGAGCTTGTGTTGGACACGGGATCCAGGCCATCTGTAAGCTTATACTGTGGGTCAATATCTCCTAATTGCTCTGTGTTCCCTCCAAAGACTGGAGCAGGATCATGGGTGTTCCGGGACACCGGGAACAGCAGCTTCTCCAGTGTGATAGAGTTCGCCCATGTTCTGGTTCTTTCTGTTTTTCTTTTGTGGTTTTAGGACGTGGAACCCAGGGCCTTGCACATGCTAGAATAAATAAATGCTTTACCATTGAGCTGCACCCCAGACTTCAGTTTCTATGCTTTTGAAGGAAGTGACTTGAAGGGGGCAGTGTTAGACTAGCAGGCAAGCAGGCAGGGTGCTGGCCCTGGGGACCTCTTGAGCTCCTCCTCCTCCTCCTCCTCCTCCTCCTCCTCCTCCTCCTCCTCAGTTTTCCCTGTCAATACTGGATAGATGTATAGATGTCAATTACTATTCACCCACCTTACATATCAGGAGCTGGCCAGCCCTGGCCCCCAGGTCAAACTTGCCTGCAGCCTCCCTTTCGTCACCATGCCTGTTTGTCTGCAAATTGTCTTGGTTGCTCTGCACCTGCGGAGTAGCTGTAGTAGAGTGCGACCTTCCCAGCCTGAAATAGTTCTTGTCTGGCCTTTTGTAGACCAGGTATGCCGAAGCATCTTTTAAGCTTGTTCACTCTTGTTTCCCTATCTCTGTTTGTCACCTCTTGCCTGGACTAGTACAGTAGCCACCAGCTGGCTCTGAAATGTGCACGGAAGGATGACAGGTCCTGGAAAATCTCCCCTTCTCTTCCTGTCAGTGAAGGGAACAGCGTGCTCTCCGAGTCTGTGGCTGTCAGCCGCCACCCGGACAGTCTTATTTACCTACGTGCTTCTAAACGCTCAGTGCTCCGGTTGCTACGAGCTTGGGAGTTTGTTGAGTATGTCACTTAGCTCCTCCTCACCTGCCCCCTTTGTCCTTGCCACTCTCCAGGGCCTGGGGTCTGTCACTTACAGCAACACATATTCACATACCTTCATGAACAGGAACTTCTTCCTTCCCCTTTTTTCCTAGTAGCCACTCCGGGAAGGTCTCCACTGTGGCATTTGCGTAGCTCTAATTCCTATTATATGCTTCTTTCCCCTTTCCCCCTACTGCTTTGAGAACACTGGGGAGCACGAAGAAGCTTGTCTTACCCACCTCAGCATCAACAGTGCCCGGTCCTCAAGGGCACTAGAGATATGTTTGTTGAATGACAAAATGTCAATATTCATGAAATTCTTTTTAAAAATCTATCGATAGTTCCTCTCAATCTGCTCTCTAGTTCTGTGTCATGGGCACTGTTAAACCTGTACTTTGCAGATGTAGTCATTCAGGGCACAAAGCAGTTAAATTACCTGCCAAGGCTCTCCGAGATTGCCAAAATTTGAACCCTGGTCATGAGGCAGCATGGTGGATCACAAGAGCTAACTCCCATGTTAATAGTGAGCAGCTGGGTGTTTGAAAGAATGAATGAGCGAAGAAAGCCAGCGAGTCTACGAACCGAGGAGAGGAAAGGTAAATGCTGCATGACCTTATGAAACCCATCAGCGGAGTTTATAAAAGAAAAACACAAAGATTCCAGGAGACCTGGCAGGGATGGAGACTATGGGGGATCGGCAGGCCACAGAGTTCAGGGAGAGTTTAAAGTGAGTGGAAAATCAGACTGTCCCGGGAATTGCCGGGAAAACTCAGAGAAGCTGCAGGTCACAGTTAATCAAATAAGGCCTGCCCCTGGAGTGAAAATGTCGCCAGCTTTAACATTTATGGCATGCCTTCTGTATACCCAGAGCTATGCTGGAGCGATGTGCACATGCTGGCTCACTGAATGAAAACTGTCCCTTCCCTCTAAACCCCTGATTCACCAAGTTTTTACTGTGCATCTATTAAATGCCAAGGTCTTAACCTAGACGTCAAGAGAACAAAATGGATAGAATTTTAGGAGTTCCAGCATCACAGGAGGAGAGAATAATTCTAACAGTGCATTTGGTATTATCACACAGACACTGTTGGAAGTATGGACAGGACCTAACTCTGTCTGGAGATGGGTAGGAAGGCCATGACTGACTTTTTTTTTTTTTGCATATGTATGTGTGGGTGGTGCATGTGTAGACATATATACATATGGGTGTTTGTGTGTGTGTGGGCACACGAGTATACGTGGGTGAGTGCGCATATGTATGCACGTGCCTGTGTGGGTCAAGGCCAGAGGCTGGTTTCAAGTGTCTTCCTCCATCACTCTTTACCATATGTACCATAGGTCACTGAACTTGGAGTCTGCTAGCCAGCTTACTCTAGGGACCCCCGACCCTGCCTCTTGAGTCCTGGCATTACAGATGGCCTGGCCCTTGTGCTTGAGTGACCTCTGAAGCCCTCCTCCTCAGAAGATCCCTTAGTGCCCGGCTAAGATCCAGAAGGCCATTGGTACCAAGGCCATCTGCTTTTCTACAGTATGGAGATGCTGTAACCGTTGAGTTACTTCTGCAAAATACTTCAGACATACTTAGTATGTCCGTGCCTGGAGATACTTTTGTTCTTTACTCCCCAAATTAACTTTTACTTTTTTATTTTTATTTTATGTGTGCATATCTGAATGCAGGTATGTGTACTTAAGCACAGGTGCCCACTGAGGCCAGAGGCATCAGATCCACTGGCAGTTGGGATACAGGCATCTGTGAGCTACTTGATGTGCGTGCTGGGAACTGAACTCAGGTCCTCTGGAAGAGAAGCAAGTGCTCATAACTGTTGAGCTACCTCTCCAGCCCTAACTTTTAATTTTTTTTTTTAACAAAATTTTCAGAAATTATTACTGGGGGTTCAATCATGCTTGTCCATCCAATTTTATAAAACCTCATGAAATAATGTTAAGAATTTTAAATCTAACCCAGCTTGATAGCACAAGACTATAATCCCTCCCCCATAATTTGGGAGGGTGTGGCAGGAGGGTGGCAAGTTCAAGGCCTACCTGGGTAATTTAGTGATATTCTATTTAAGAAAAAAAAAAAGTAAAAAGAGGGTTTGAGATGTAACTCAGTGGTCGATGCCTAACATGGGCCAAGCCCTAGCTTCAATCCTCAGTGCCATTTTACTTTAAAGAGAGAGCTTGAACTAGAGCTCTATACAGACAAGGCTATGAATCAGGAGGACAGTATTACAGGCCTTGGGGCAAGCCAGGCAAGCTGTGCAGCCCAGTATGAAGGAAGGCAAGTGGGATCTGGAGCCAGAGACTGACTATTAGCCTGTTAGCTGTGTTACCCATATAACCTCTGCCTCCTCATCTACACAGTGATGCTCGCAATCCAGACGCTCAAGGATCAGATGGGGCTGGCTTGTAAAGTGCTTTGGGGAGCCACACAGCTCTGGAGTACAGTGCTGTCTCCTGATAGAGTAAATGGAAAGGGTCATTACGAAGTTCCGAATTTCATCTGGGTGGGAAGTTTCACCTTGAGTCAGGAGCTCTTCCTTGAAGGCAATCCATCCTCCTCTCTTGAGGCTGGAGACTATAACAGCATCGATCCTCTGCTTCCTCGGAGGAGTGACACAGCAATCACCGTGTTTACTCTCTCCATGCTGCTGAGAAACGGAATCTGTACGAGGAACGTTCCAAGTAGAGAAACCAGAGCTTAAGGGAGGTGAAATACGGCTGTGGACACACAGCGTGGGGAGCGGGCTGTGGGTGCAGACTCAAGATCGCCTCATCTTCACACATGACATTGAGGCAAGTGGGCTCAGTGAGACCCAAGCAGGGTCCCTCTCGCTTCTACGTGGGGCTTAGGGCATCCTTAGAGGCAAGGGTTTTGCAGGTCTATGGGAAGGGGAGGGTGAATGGTGCCCTGGCCTTGAGCTGATGAAGGGTCTTGTGTGTGTCCACACAACAGCTGCTATCCAAAGGCTAGGAATTAAGGTGATGAGTCCTCCAGGGGCCTCTGGACCTGGACACAGGCCAGGGTGCAGGGGGCCTAGGGCTCCCGGGAGTCCGGCTCCCAAGCCGTTCTCGGAAAAGCATCTGCAGCAAGGCCAGTCCAGGTGCCAAGCCAGACCATCAATCCCTCACTCTTTGGGGCAGCGAGTTTATAAAGTAGCAATTAAATAAGAGCTCTGTAAGTGCTTCTGGGAACTGCCCCGAATGCATTTTCCAAACATAAATAACGGGGACCTCCACTCCGAGCAAAGCACATGGCGCGCCTGGAAGCAGCCTGAGAAGAAGGGAGCCCTGTTGTGCTAACGAGTTGGGCTACGTGCCCCTGGTGTGCACGCGTGTTCTGGGTAGGTGGCAGGTCCATTTGTCTTCCCGTCCTGGGTGGTACGTTAGCCTGCCTGGACAGGTTGTGGTCAGGAGCCAGTGGCGGTAGCTCCCACGCCACCAGGAAAGCAGGGTGTCATTTCAGGGACAGGGACAGGGATGTTCAAACAACAGCACTCTGAACTTCTTTTTGTCGAGGGAGCACCTACTAGGTGCCACCCGCCCAGAGACTGACGCTCATCAAGAGGCTTAGACACTTGTCCAAGGTGACAGAGCCTGTCAGACGGAGGACACCCAGCGAGGGCTTTTGGGCACCTCACATTTATTAGGCTCTTTCCACATGCCAGGCTCTAATCTAAGAGTTCTGTATGAATAAGCTATGGGATGTGTGCAAGCTCGTGTGTGCGTGCGTGCATGCGTGCGTGCGTGCTTGTGTGTGTGTGTGTGTGTGTGTGTGTGTGTGTGTGTGTGTATGTGGGATTACAAGTGTGTGCCACCATGCCTAGTTTTTGTTTGTTTTTTAAAATCATGGGTGCTGGGGATCTAATGCAAGTCCTGTGTTTGCAAGGCAAACCCTCTACCCACTGAGATCTCTCCCCAGCCTTTTATTACCCTATTTTGCAGGGGAGAAGCTGAAACATGGGGAAGTTAAGTCTTACCCAGAGTCATAGGAATCTAGCAGGTGGACCCCGGCAGCGGGCTGTCCAGCCCTTGTCCTTCCCCTTTACTGTGTTGCAGCAGAGCACCAGGGTCACTGAAGCTCCTCCACTGAGGCTTGGCTGTTGTCAACTGTCTGACTCGGTAAGCACACACAGTGTGGTTCAGAGAACAGTGTCTGCCTGCCTCTTCCCACCTGCCCTTCTCTCCTCAAGTCCACCCTCCCCCGGCACATCCCACATCTCAAGCCTTGGCTGAGTGCAGGACCCACCATGCTGGTTTCTCCAGTATGTCTTGAGCCCTGTGGACCACACAGCTTCTGCTTTCACACCTACTGCCTTTGCTCCTGCTGGCCCATCACCCGGATGCTCTTTCTCCTCCTATGTGTGAAGGGTGCTCACTCCAGGAAGTACATTCCAACACCCATCTTTCTACCCTTCCATCCTTATAGTCCTGCTGAGTTCAATGCCCTTCTACTGTGAGCACCTCCCCCAGAATGTGTTCATTGTGGCTCTTCACAATACTGCTGCATTTCCCAGGATCCACAGCCCCTCCTGTTACAAAGCACATAGTAGGGGTTCAAAAGATATTGACAGGCAGGTGGAGCCATTTTCTAGCAAGGGTGGATGCATCAGATCATGCCCCATGCTCAGCTCCTGAGAGTTCTGGCCTGTACCATTTCTGCTCTGCCCAGAGCAGTGTACAGTAACAGGACTAGCTGGACGGAACCTTGATCTTGGCCTTGCCACTAGTTTGCTGAATGACTTGAACGAAAATCACTTCCCTTCCCTGTCCTCGATGTTCTCATCTGTGAATCAGGAGCAATTACATCTGGCAGGCAGTTTACTGGAGGAGATAAAGGATAGAGAGCCAAGGCAATTAGCACATAATGGGAGCTTACTAAGTATTCCTTCTACTTCCTCTTCTACCTCCCTGTGAACTGGGCTCTCAGGATAGTGGGGGTTGGGGACAAGGGGTGACCCTATGAAAACCCCCTTGGAAACACACACACACATACAATGTAAACAAATAAACAAAGGAGTAGGATATTGCTGTTGACAGTACCTTGGGATGAGTATGCGTGTGTGTGCACACGCTTTATTATGTTTCCTCACTGCACTAAGGCATGGTCTCACTGCTTTCTGCAGAAAACTGCCACCACGAAGGTTCTCCCTGTCTTCTGGGCCCTGGAACAGATGTGGTCACCAGCTCTGACTTTTCACTGCCACATGCTGCCTTCTGAGCATTCTTCCCAGAGGATGCCATCGTCAAAACCCCATCAAGAGTCTGGCCCCTGTTCATTCCCTAGTCGGGAGTTAGAGATTTCCCTGTCTCAGACAGACTCCGTCCAAGTTGCCAGCGATTAAGAAACTCATATATTTTCACACTCATTAAAAGAAACATGATGTTCACTCTTCCAAGAAAAGCCATCCTTGTTTGTAGACTCTGTAATATATTGGGAACGCCTCTTAATTGGCTTCTAGGAGTCCGTGTCAGAAGTCAGACCCAAGTTTGTTTATTGACACAAGGAAAAAAATAAAACGTCGTATAATTAGTTGAGTGACTGACTCTAAATTCAGTAACTCCCATCGGTATGTGGCCTTGTCAGGGTTTAAGATTCCATTTTGGGTTATGAAAGAGGCCGGGTCCAGGTAAGCCAGACGGGGGCCACACTGCATCATAGCTATTGTACAAATGGGCTCAGTGTCCTGTTTGTGTTAAGATGGAAAACTTTTACATGTTTGATTTTTATGCAAGTCAATTAACTTGTTTTTTATAACTGTAAGGGCTTGCTTCGCAAATAAGATTACTTACCACTATAAATTATGGGAACATAGGAGCCTATTCAGACAAAATGTTACACACCCCTAACCTGTGCACCAGGCTGCACGCTGGCCTTCTGCAGCAGGGGACAGCGAGGCAAATGGAACCAAAGCTCCAAGAGGTGAGGGAGGAGGGAGGGGGGGTCATTTGGGCACATTCTAAAGAACCTTTCCAAGATGGGTGCAAGGGGGTGTGGGAGAGCTGGAGGATGGGGACCAAGGAGTGACCTAGGACACCTTCCTCTGGGCTCATCCCATCCCATCCCAAGTCTCTCCCAGGTGGCACAGAGCTTGGCAAGATCTTTCCTTACAGGGCAACCCAGGAATCTCATCTGAGGCTTTGGTCTCTCCCTGCCCCTTACCCTCACTCCCCATCCGTTGTTTCTTAGCAACAGTGCAGTGAATACATCGTGCTGAAATGTGACATTTGGGGCAGGGCTAAGCCTGTCACAGGGCCACTCTTATTGCAAGGGTTGTCTTATTTCTGTCTGAGCATCCCAGGGGTGACCCCTCCCCCAACACAGAGAGAGTGGCCGAGGATGAGGTCGAAGATGGGGAGAGGAGCTGGTATTCTAGTGGGTTGTGCTCATGGAGGTCAGAGGCCTGGAGCGGTGCAGGCAAGGCCTAGTCTTGGGTATCTGTGACTCCCTCCCTCTGGACTTATAATTCTAGAAAATGATCCTGGGATTCTTTTTTTTCTCAGACCCCTTGTGAACTCAGACAAGTTCCTTCTTACTCTGGGTCTGAGGTGTTTTTCTCCTCTGTGATGTGACATAAGCCCCAGGGATGCATTGCCATGGGTCATCTCAGCAGGTCATTTTTGTTATTGTTTTTTCAGCCAGGGCCCAGAGACTTTGTGATCTGAAAGCTGAAGGATGATCACTGGCAGCCGGGGGTTGGAGGGTCAGCTAGGGTGCCTGGCATCCGTAAGGTGCAGGTGAGCCAGCTTCTGTTCCTACTGAGAATGATCTGGCCTGGCATGCCAATCACAGTAACTTTCAGAAACCCGCCTTGGGGGTTTGGGGAGAACCCCTAGAGGATGATTCATGCCAGGGATGGGGTTTGGTTTGTTAAGAAGTCACACCAAATTTTTGGTGATTCGGAAGATGTCTTCAATCAGTAATAACATCCTTCACAAATAAACAGGCACAGGGCCAGCAAGATGGCTCAGAGGGTAAAGGTGCTTGGTGCTCTGAGCCTGATGGTGACCTGAGTCCAATCCCTGGGACCCACATGGTGGAAAAAGAGAACTGACTCCTGATAGTCTCTTTTTGCCTCCATATGCATGCTATAGCATGTGCGCCCCCCCCATGTAAATTGAAAAAATAATCAAGATGTTGCTGCTGACAGAACTGTTTGTGCCCCACAGCACCTTTGCGAGGAGAGCCATGGTGACAACAGAAATTACAGTAATCCCAATAAGAACCAGGACTGTGCGTTTCTCTTCTGCTGATGAAATAATTGAGGCTTAAACTATGAAGCTGATGGTCTAGAATCAGAGCAAAGCTTGGGACCCAGGGCCTCATACACATGGTAGAGGAATCTGGGTACAAATTCTCTTACTGTGAAGCCAAAGTCAAAGGCTGTGGTTGGAGTCAGGCGTGTTGGTACAGACCTGCCATTTTAGCTTCTTGGGAAGGTGAAACAGGAAGACTGCAAGTTCCGTGCCTGCTTGGGAGCCAGAGTGAGATCCAGGCCGGCCTGTGTAACTGAGTGAGACCCCTTCTCAAAAAACATACAGAAGAGTCGGGTGAGGGGACTCAGTGGTCGGCGTTTGCCCGGCAGGGACAAAGCCCAGAGTTTTAGCCCCAGAAGCAAGGAAGGGAACAAGCCACTGTCAGGCTGAGCTGTCCAGCCTTTGCAGACACCTTCCCGGTGGAGGCCAACCTTCCAGAGACAATTGCACTTCCTCAACACACCTTGAGACTTTGTACTCAGCTCTCTGCGCTATCAGTGATGGCCTTTGTGTCTGTCACCTCTGTTGAATTATAGGCTCCTTGAGGGGAGGGGCCATGCCTTAATCGTCTTGACAAGACTCCTGAAGCTGTAGTTTCCTCTTCCAGAAAATGGGATAATGGCTCTGACCTCACCTGGCGGACTTTCCTTAAATGCTGAGGGGTCTTGGGTGAACTAAGAACTTACTGTCTCGCCTCGCCCTTTGCTCTTCCCCTTTGTCTGATCAATGCCACTTTAGGGCGCCAAGTGTCAGAAAAGGCAAAAGTTTTGTGGAGAGTGCTAGAAGAGCCTTTGAATGGTGAGGATTCCATTCTGCGATATTCAATAATTTCCATAACATGGCTTATGGAAAACGAGATTATGGGTGTCAAGGGCAATTGGTCTCTGAGAAGCCTGTTTTCATGAGTACTAGCAACTAATAGTAAGGTTTCAACTTGAAAATGACTTCTCTGCTTGCTCCCGAGATTATCAAAGGATCAAATGTCCCCAAAGAGATGAAACTCCAAGCTGCCACTTGGCAGACCCAGAACTCACTGAAATGTTAGCATTTGGTCCCAATGCTTGGAAATAGCAAGATTCAAAACTGTCCTGGTGTGTTCTCTCCCTCATTGCTTAGGATGTGTCCATTGGACAGAGACCTCTGGAAAGTTATCTGATGACTTGGCCATAGCTTTCACTAAGTTTGAGTTGGACATTATTATGCAATGGATTTCATTCTAGACGCTTTGGGGGAAGGGCATAAGGCCAAAGCCTTGGTTCTTAACTTCATCGACGGGTTTGTGAACATACTTTACTCATTCCTCCATCCTATACCCACTTGCCCCTCCAAAGCCCCACCCCATCCACATTTCAAGTATTTTCTACGCAAAGAGCTGTGTGGTATCTGGCAAAATACCATCTATGGAGTCTTGGTTTTCTCTTCTGTAAACAAATGATAAATCTTGTTTATGGGGTTAAGTGTCTAGTTTCAGGCATGTGGTAGTATTCAAGAAATGATGGTTGATGGTTGTTGTTATTGGGTTCTAATGAGCTGTAGATCTCATAGTAGGAGCCAAGGTGCAAAAGGTTTAAATACATTGATTCAGGACAGAATATGTAGCTCAGTTGGTAGAGTGCTTGTTGAGCATGCATGATACCCTGATTTGATTCCCCACACTGAATGAAACTGGACAGGGTGGCAGGTCCCTGTGATCCCAGAACCGGGGAGGTGGAGGATTAGTGGTTTAACACCATCAACTATATAGTGAGTTCAAAGCCAGCCTGGGATACATGAGACCCTGTTGGTTCAATAACAGTAGAAACAAGTATTAACTTTGCCCCTGTGCTTATCAAAGACTTAAAACATCTGATGTTAATAACCTTGGAGAGCTCCCCAGAGGAGGTGAGGCAGTCCCAAGTAAAGAGGACCTTAGATCTCAACTAGAATCACAATCAAGTTCTACCCTTGGTGCCAATGATGCCTCCTCCTCCCTTTTCCCTCCTTTCTTTTGAGATAGGGTCTTGCTATATAGCTTTGTCTAGTCCGATAATGTCTATGTAGCCTAGATTGGCTTGAACTTGTAGTAATCCTCTTGCTTGATCCTCTAGGGTGCTTAGATTTTAGGCATACACTATTATGCCTGGCTTAATTCTTCTAATTTTTGAGTTGGAGGAACTGGAAGTGAGTGAGCCTTATAAAGCATGAACCAACACCAGTAATGCTTCCTTCTCACAAGCAAAGGAACCAAGGAACAGAAAGATTCTTAAGTCTCGCCTAGTAACATGCCAGGAGTCAGTAAGTGAATGAGACACAGGTATCTTGGCTCTAGAAGTTGGGGTTGTAACCTCCAGATCCAGTGGGATCAGATACTCGAGTGGGAAGAATATGGGATTTGGAGTTAGACCAACCTGGCTTCTAATCCTTCAGCTCCAGCCCAGACTATCTTGTGAATTTGGAAAAGGCACTTAACCTCTTTAGCTCTGGTGTCTCTTATCTGGAGCTGGAAATGATGGAGATACCCTCCCTGTAGGATACTTGGGAGAGTGAGAAATGGGGAGTGTGATTCCTTTGATAGTATTAAGTTTACCTTGGGTCATCTTCAACTTGTGAACATCACAAGAACTTCTGCAAGCACAATAGAACACAAGGGAGAGACTTTTATCTCAAATCTACAGATGAGAAAGGAGGGTGAGGGAAGAAGGGAAGAGTAAGAGAACTCTCCCAAAACTCCTTCATGTATTCAATAATTAATCTCCTATTAGTCAAATGTAAGTGTAAGCTTCTGCTACATATATGTGAACTGGTGTTCATCCAGCTAATGCCAGTTATGCAGCATCATGCTGGTGCAGGGGATGAGGACCAACCCCATATATATATTTTTTTTTGGATAAGGAATTTCTCAGAGAAGCTATATAACTCTGCAAACAGTTCTAAGGCCAATGGGGAGCATTGCTACAATTCAAATAAGATGTAAGTCCTCCCAGACACACCATGGGAAAAGGTTTGTCTCCGAGATGGTGAAAGGTGAAGCCAAGGAAGACTCCCATTCCAGTCATCTGGGTCCTAACCCTGCTCCCCTTTGTCCTACCTCATGGATTAGACCTTTAAAGGAGTTGGATTCTAAAACCTAAGCTAGTATTGGCTAAGGCAGAAAGAAAAAAGGCTTCACAGCATCAGGGACAGGAATGAGTTCCCTTGATTAAACTTGGGCAATCTGTTCATTTCAGGTAAGATTTCTCTGCCTGTGGGACAGATACCCACCTCCCCAACACAGACTGTTCCTATCCTCTAGCCAAAGTGATTGAAATGGCTTAAATAATGGTTTAGATGGCTTAAATAATAAGACTTCAGGTTACAAGACAATCCATGGAAAGCCCTTTTAACTGT
Source organism: Peromyscus eremicus (assembly GCF_949786415.1). Classification (NCBI taxonomy): domain Eukaryota; kingdom Metazoa; phylum Chordata; class Mammalia; order Rodentia; family Cricetidae; genus Peromyscus; species Peromyscus eremicus. The sequence continues at coordinate 72,248,079 of NC_081423.1, forward strand.
GGACAGAGTGGTCCTTGAGTCCATGAGAAGGGCGTATATGGTCTCATGATTCCCACAGTCACAGGTCTACATGGGTCTGGAAAAAAGTAAATGACCTGGAGCCAGACAAAAGGGACTTACATATTGTTTTTTTTTCCTGCCAGCCAATCATTTTGTTTCACCATATTTATCTAGAAAATGGTAATGATGCCTTTTTTGTCTTTTCCTCTTGCTGTACATAATTGATTGAGACTCAAAAGGCATAATGAATGATTCAAAAAATAAGGAGTAAAAACAGTTCTCTATGTCTCCATCACAAACCAAAGAATGGAAGTACAGGATTCAACAGACTCAAACAATGTGGTCATTGGGAACATACAGCATGCCCTGCTCAGGGTGTGATCTTGCCAGGCTGCACCTTATAATTATAATGCCAATAATAAAAGAATACATACTGTGGTGTTTACAACACACTCCCACATGCTTTTTGTAGAATCATTTTTAATCTTTGAAATGACAATATAATTACATTATTTTCTTCCTTCCCTTTCCTTCCTTTAAGTCCTTCTATGGACCCCTTTTGTTCTCTCTCAAGTTCATGGATTCTTTTTTTTTTTTTTAAAGATTTATTTATTATGTATACAGCATGTATGACTGCAGGCCAGAAGAGGGCACTAGATCTCATTACAGAAGGTTGTGAGCCACCATGTGGGTGCTGAGAATTGAACTCAGGACCTCTGGAAGAACAGTCAGTGCTCTTAATCTCTGAGCCATCTCTCCAGCCCCGGATTCTTTTTCTTTAATTGTTGTTACATATGTTTATGTGTATACACACACACACTATTTCTAAATACATAAATACAACTTTCTTAGACTATATAATAGTATCTGCATCTATATGATCTCATGACCACTTGGTATTGGATAACCAATTGAAGGACTCTTCCCTGGGGAAGACCATTTCTCCCGCTCTCAGCATTCCCCAGTTGCCCATAGTTCTTTGTCTAGGGTTGAAGCCTCACAAGCGTTCCCCCTTCCATATCAGCGTGTTGTTCAGATTTTGTTTAGGCAGCCATGTTGCTAAGAACTCATGGATGCAGCCTCTCTGATAGTTCTAGGAGACACAATCTCACAGCACACTCCTTGTTCCTCAGGCTCTTACAGCCTTTCTGCCCTTCCCTCCCCAGTGATCTCCGAGCCTTAGAATTGTGTTATAGATGTACCAGTTGGAACTGGTCACCACGTGCTTTCTTGTTCTCTACCTTTTGGTCAGTTGTGGTTTTCTGTAATGGTCTCTATTGCAAAGAGAAATTTCTTTGATGATGGGGAGAAATACACTTATCTGTGGGTTTAAGGATTCATATTTAGAATGTAGTTAGGAATTTTGCTAGTTTGGTAAAGTGATGGTTTAAATTCTCCTCCAAGATACATAGCTTCACTAGCCCTGGGTAGCTGGCTAGGTTTCAATACCAGGAATGGTTTCCCTCTTGTTGAGCTGGCCTTCAGTCCAATTAAGGAGCTGTTGGTTACTGTCATGATATGGGTACCACTGTTGCGCCCTTAGGGTTATAGTGTCATACTGATTGTTGTTGTGGTTCATAGCTGGATAGGACTATTATTTGCTTCCCTCTCTTGGAAGCATGCACAGTGTCTTCTGGCACTGTGAAAGCTAGTCCTCAGAGAGGAGGCTTTTAGGTCAGATCCAGCTCAGGTTCTCTGGGTTGTGTGTCCTAAGTGCATGGAGTCTTCGGCAGTAGGTACTTACCCTCCCCCTCTGGGAGGAAATAAGGGGAAACAGCAGTAGCCTGTAATGTTTGTGGTGTCTCTTGGACAGCCCTAACCAACAACTCAGAAGAAGCTTCTCCAAAAGGGAAGGGAGTTCCTCATGTGTTTTTGTTGGTTTGTTTTTGAAAGTCTATGGCTCTTAGGGTTGGGGGAATTATCAGCCCAGATGGGAAAATTTCATTTAAACTGTGTAACACATGCAGTTCTTATTTTCAGTTCCCCAAGTTGATCCTGTCTCTTGCTTTCAGAATTTTGCTCAATGTTGTGATAGAAGCCTGGAATATCTTGCCCCTTTCTTTGCCAGACTAACTATTCACACTTCATTATCAAACTATCCATCCATCTACCTACCTACCTACCTACCTACCTACCTACCTACCTACCTACCTACCTATGTCATTCTTAATGAAAGAATTCCTGATCTACTTCATTGCCAACCTGGGCAAAAGAGTCCTCCTCTTGAATGCCTGCTGATCCCACAGCTCATGTGACAATGGCCTGTTACTTTCGCGTATTTTTGCATCCCATCCTTTTTCCTTGAGAGCTAGGGTTAGCTCTTTTCACCTTTGGATTCCCAAGGTTAGGCACAGGGAAGGTGCTCAGTAGGTAATTCTGTATGAGTAAATGGATTAATTAGTGAATTTTACTTTCATAAAAATTATTTGAAGAAGATGGATAGGGCTAGAAGACACTGGAGAATGGTCCCAGACACTCTCAACCTCAGAAGAGGAGCCAAGGTTAAAAAATTAAATGACAATACTGAAGGAATCTTGCTTATTGGAAACAGAACTGGATGCAGCCCTTTGATTGGTCAATGAATATTCTTTCTGTCCAAGTCTGAGGTCTTTGGGAAGCCTCGGGATGATGAATATGCACATAGGTTTGTATTGGGATGGGAATACATTGAGGCTAATCAAGGTTATTGACAGAAAGAACACAGACTTCCCTTGACAAGATTCCCCTCCATTTACCATCCATAACAACTACCAAATCTCATCAATTTTACTCTTGAGAAATTCCTTTGTTTATTTCCATCCCTGTCTCCAGTCTTTGTATTATTGAAGGGATCCTCCAATCTAAATACTTTTAAATGAGGTAGTTGACCTTGACCATAAAGAGGGTGTGTGTGAAGAGACTGAAACCATGTTATCTTTTAGTTGTTGCTATGGATACAAAATGCAGAGATGCTGGAAAGTAGAACAAAAGCAATAGTGTTTGTATATATATATATATATATATATATATATATATATATATATATAGTGTGTGTGTGTGTGTGTGTGTGTGTCTATTTGTACACTAATGCACGAGAGCTAAAGAAAAGGGGAAGGCCTGGCTTTTTAACAATCAGAAAAAAGGACATTGTCAAAGGTGGACGGATACTTCCATACATGGTCTTCAATGACTGCCACTACATGAGGGTACTTGATCAGAATAAGCCCTGAAGCCTGGCCCTGTCTCATTATTTATTACTTGTCTGTTTTCTCAGCCCCCATAGGTGACAGGAAATCTATTGCGTTCTGGCCCATATGTCACAGACATTGCATCAGGCTCTTCCATTCTTACCTATCTTTGTCCATGCGCTAACCCTGTGGAGGGGACAGTATAACCCCTATTGCATGGAGGAGAGGGCAGGGAGGTTCCTGCCTGTGACCTAGAATACCCAGGAGAATCCAGCATTTGCCCTCTCCTCACTATGCTCTGTTCTGTCACTGCTGTGTGCCTCAGTTTCTTCATCTGTAGGCAGTAACGCCCCTTTCTTGCCTTATGAGGAGTCAGTTGAAGTACGCTTAGTGATTCATACATGGTACCTACATTCAAACATTCATACACGTTAAGCTAGTGACAGCCTATGCACATAGCTGGGGAAAAAATAATTTTAAATTTGTGGACACTATACCTCCTGCCTTGGCCTAAGGGCTCAGCATATGACGAGGTAGCATGACATGGGTCCTGCCACTGTCGGGATAGAAGGACTGATGAGATTATGACTGTTCTCCAAATGGACTGCCTCTCTCATTCCAAACCTGGGCTCATTCTGCCTACTGTGATTCAGATGCAGGACTGACCTCTTAGTCTTAGGAAGGCCACATCTTAAAAGTGTCTAAGTAAGCAATGATAGCAAGCCCTGGAGAGCCAGCTTACAGTCTGTCTTGGCAAGGAGGAGGCATCTGAGCCTGTGGGCATGAAAGAGATTGGGTTGTACAATACCACAGAGGGCTTTAATGTTTCTCTTGGGGTGTCTAAGACCATAGAAGGGCCTCTCTGGCATTTGTAGGATAGTGGAGTCTGATGGACACCTTATTTGAAGAAACATAGCACTGAGGGACAAAGGAAGAAGATATTCATATCAAACTGTTTATTTACTGTATGTATTATGTGTTCATGTGTGTATGGACACAAGTGCCCTTATACATGTGCATACACATATGTGTAGGCCAGAGGCCAACTCCGGATCCTATTTTTCAGGATACCATCCATCTTTGTTATTTGGAGACAGGGTCTCCCACTAGAACCTGGAATTTGATTATTCAGCAAGGTTGGCTGGCCCATGAGCTCCAGGGACCCTCCTGTATCTGCTTCTGCAGTTCTTGTGTTACAAACAAGCATTGCCACAACCAACCTCTTCCCATGGCCGCTGAGGCTCGAACTCAGGTCATTGTGCTTGCACAGAAGCACTTTACCAAGTGTGGTGGTATTGTGTTTCCTGAAATATTGTGCACCCTAATAAACTTATCTGGGGTCAGAGAACAGAAGAGCCACTAGATACAGAGGCTAGAAAATGGTGGCACTCATGCCTTTAATCCTAGCATTCTAGAGGCAGAGATCCATCTGGATCTCTGTGAGTTCAAGGCCACATTGGAAACAGCCAGGCATGGTGACACATGCCTTTAATCCCAAGAAGTGAGCCTTTAACTCCAGGAAGTGATGGCAGAAAGCAGAAAGATATATAAGGTGTGAAGTCCAGAAACTAGAAGCATTTGGCTGGTTAAGCTTTTAGGCTTCTAGCAGCAGTTCAGCTGAGATCCATTTGGATATGAGGACTCAGAGGCTTCCAGTCTGAGGAAGCAGGATCAGCTGAGGAACTGGCAAGGTGAGGAAGCTGTGGCTTGTTCTGCTTCTCTGATCTTCCAGCATTCACCCCAATACCTCGCTTGGGTTTGTTTTTTATTAATAAGACATTTTAAGATTCATGCTACAACCAAGTAACTTATCTCCTCTGCTCCATCTCAAACTTTTTTTAAAAAAGTGATTTTAGGGAAGCATGGTGGCACATGCCTGTCACCCAGTAGTTGGGTAGGTGGGTGAGGCAGGAGGATCATGAGTTCAAGGCCAGCCTGGGCTGCAGAGCAAAACTCTATGTCAAATTATACCCATCCCTACAAAATAACAAAAGGAAGTGATGGTGCTGTTGGGATGACAGTGATCCTGAATGTCACTAGAACCCGGCTCCAGCTTTCATGCTGACCAGTTTGTTTCTACCCTTGTCTAGATCTTGGGTTCTTCACCTTGAATGAAACCAGTGGCTGCAAAGCATGCCTCTAATGCCCTTCAACTCTTCTCTATGTTTTCTTACTATAAATATACATGATTCCTGATGGTTGGGCCTTTTGTGGAACCTGCTCCTCTTAGGAGTGTCTCCCGGAAGAACCTCCCTGCCTGGTGCTCACAGGCTTCCCAAGAGATGCTCCAGTGATCTCTGGGTTAGAGTTCTTGTTTCCTCTCCATCTGGGTGGGGACAGCTTGAGTGCTCTTCAGAGAAGCACATATTATTAATAACAGATTTGTGTTTGCTCAGGGTTTTAGAGCTTAGGATGTCATTAATATTATCAGTCAGTCACACAGCTGGGGCAAGGCAGAACAAAGCTAGTTCGGACTTCAAAGTCTATGTATTTAACAGCTCCATGGTACCTATGTCTTCAAAAGGTCTCCTTAGGTTGAAATTGGGATTAACCAATGTTCGTTAAACAACCCAACAAATGGTATTTGGGTTTGATGTAAGGAGAAAAAAACACAGCTCCCTTCCATAGTTAGTCATTCAATTACCCTTTCATCACATGTTTATTGAATGTCTACTGTATGTTAAACATGACTTTGGATATATGGTTGGAAATTAGAATCAAACATAGCAGATACTCTCAAAGGGCTTTGAAACACAGAGGCAGCCAGACATGTACAGCTTGTTGATGGCTGGTGTTGGTTGCCAACCTGACTGGATTAAGAGATGCCTAGGATGGGTAAAACACCTCCCTATGTGTCTGTGGGGGTGCTTCCAGAGAAAACCGACATGTAGGACAGTGACAGATATGTTTTCTGTTATCTCTGGTTCTCTAGAGAACTCTAATACAAGGATTCATAATTCTTTGGTGTAATTTGGTAAATTTGGTGGGATGCAGTAGGCAACAATGGACTGATTCTGAATTGGTTCTGAATGCTGATTTTGAGTCTTGATTTTGCTGATATTTAGAAGTCCTTAGATATGTTACTCAATGGCTCTGAACTATCTCACAGTAATAGTAATATCATGCAGGTTCCCCAATGAAGTTTAAATAATAGGATACAAATAAAGAACCTGGACAGTGTTTAGCACAGATAGGCAATTAATACCTATCATCATCATCATCATCATCATCACCAGTCACCAGCACAGATGTCTAACTATTTTTTTTTCATTCGTTTGTTTACTCGAAACAGGATCTCACTTTGCAGTCTGAGCTACAAAGGAATAAGGACAATTTGATTCCAGCCTGGCCAAGGGCTGAGGAGATGCCATGCGAACTTGGCCTTAAAGGTCTTCCTTGGCTTAGGGTGTTAGGGTAGGGCTGAGCAATAGGCAATATAGGAGAAGCAAATTGTGTAAGGAAAATTCAGAACTATCAAAGGGTTGGCAGTTTGGTTGGCTGCTGCTGAGGTCTGGCAGAGTAGAAAATGATAGTGGATTGTAGTTGAAGGTGAATTGGGGATGGGAATTACGAAAGACGTTGGGTACCATGCTGAGACATTCAGTGATAGTTCTATAGTAAAGCGGGGGTGGGGTGGGGTCCTGTAAGTTTGTAGGGTGTGCTGGGAAGTGGTAATTCCACTGGCAGTGTTGGAGGTGAAGAACGGGCCTGTCAGGCCATGGTGAAGGTGAAGGCGAGAGATGACAAAGGTTGTAGTCACATAGTAGGACAGGGCTGCACAAATAAATTGAGGGGAGATTCAGGAAGTGCTGGAGGATGCTTTGTGAAGAAATGATGCTAATGAGGGGTAGACCAGATATACATATTTGAACTATTTACCGGTGTCCATGGCAGAGCTGTTAATTAAGAAAGAGAAAAAAAAATCTAAAACTAGTCAGATTAGGAGGTTTAGGAAGAGAGTTCGAACCAGATGCAGTGGTGCATGCCTGGACCCAGCACCCAGGATGCTGAAGCAGGAGGATCACCATGAGTGAATTTGGGGCTCTAAGTACATAGGGAGTTCAAGGCCAGTTTAGGCTACAAAGTGAGATCCTGTCTCAACAAACAAACAAACAGGATGAGGTTGGATTCCAACTTTGGACGTGTAGTTGATATGAAATTCTCAAGGCAGTTGGTTTTGCAGTGTGAAACTCAGAAGTGATGTCTGGCCTGAGCAGAGATTTGGGTACTAATCATCCCAAGGTAATACTTCTCTCTATAGGGGACTCAGAACTTTGAGGAGTATCTATCTCCAGCCAGGAGAAGGGGGACCAGCACTGAGCATGCCCAAAACTGCCTCTGGGCTCCAGCATCTGGCATACTCTCATCTACAGTGTTTGCTTTTCTAGGGCAGGAATAAGACAACAGCAGAGCCCTGGACCCTTGGACAACCTGTCTTGAAATGTGGCATTTCAGAGGGTCATCCAACCTAGAGAGTGTGAGATACTCAAGTCCACACATCAGTTCCCAGCAGTCCCCAGTCCCCACTGATGTTCCTCCACAGCCTCTTTTCTGATGTGAGGCTTGTGTCACCTTCCTGTCATTCTAACAAATCATCAACTTGGAAAGGAAAAATTAGTTACTCTGGCTCACAATTCGGGAGGATTCCATTGCTTTGGGCCCATGGAGAGGCAGAACATCATGTCAGGGAGTCTACATGGAGCAAAGCCACTTATCTCATACCCGAGGCATGAGAAAGAAGAGGTGCCGGAGTCCCACAATTCCCTTGACTTGAAGACTTCCCAATAGGCTCCATCTGGTAAATAAATACCCTTCAATATATGGTCTTTAGGAGTCTTTTAAGATCTAAGCTGTAGTGGTTGGACATAGATCGGGTCATTTCCCCTCTCTGGACCCCATTTTTTCTCTTTTTGTAGGGGTTGTAAGTAGACAGATGCCATTAGGTCTCCCTGTGGGTGATACTGCGTGGTGACTGTTGGGGACCTTGTCCATACCTGTCTGTGAGTCTGTCATAACTAGGTCTTGGTAGTCACTTCTGGAAGAGCCTGCTAACTATCATCACTGGTGGAGGGCCAATAAGTAGAAAAGGGGAATTTCTAAAATGGAAACCAATCAGGGCTGGTTTGCTTGGATGGATTTCATTCCTTTGTTCACGTGAAACAAATTCCTTGGGTTTTTTCAGTTTCCTATATCCTGATTAAATCTTTTCCTCTCTCTCAGCTTTGTCTTTGGTCATTGATTTCCTACCTTCAACCATCTTTTAGTTTATAATTTTTATTATTATTATTTTTTTGAGTCATGTAGCACAGGCTGGCCTTGAATTCCCCTATGGAGCTTAGGATAATCTTAGACTTGAGACACTCTGGCCTCCTCTACCTCCTGAGTGATGGGATTACAGATGTGTCACTATGCCTGGTTTTTAATGCATTTCTGGGGATCAAACCCAGAGTTTTGTACACGGTAGGCAAGCCTTTGACCAACTTAGCAACATCCCTGGCCTTGGCTTATAGTTTAAAATCACCATCATCACCAAGAAAGAAACAATAGTAAAAACTGGCATTAAATCCAAAGTCTTTGTGTCAGCTGAGGAAAGGAAGAATCCACTGGGTTTGGCCTCCAGCAGTGACCTTAGGTAATGAATACTCATGAATATAGTCAGTTAGTAGAAAGTGGAACACTCAGCTTCAAGCCTGTCAAGAGAGGTACAGTGTAGCCCTGGAGTTGGGAAGAGGGCTACAAATACATAACCCATTGGAACCTCCCACCACTTTTGGGGAAATCAGTGGACCACAGCTAAAAGCTAACCATGGATCCCAGGTCCAATTCCTCCAGGCCAAGTGGCTTTTTAGTGCCAGTTCCCTTATCTTTAAAATGATTATCAAATTCTGGCCATGAGCTGTCATGTGGATTTGAAAGAGATAACGGATATGAACGAGGCTTGTAAACGGCCAAGCAATAGACGTGAGTTAGTCACTGCTTAATTTTATTATTCCCTGAGCATGAAAGATTAGGTTTTAACTCTGTGGCAGATAAGCTAATCTCTCCCATTTTTTAGGATTTCAGATGTGGGGAAAGGGGATTCTTCCTCCTGCCCCTGCAAATTGTCTCTGAATTCTCTCCATAAATCACTCAGCCCTTTGAACTTCTTCTGATGGGACATGATCTCCAGGCAGTAATCTCTCATTGACCAAGAAGCCCATCATTTGCTGGAAGGGGTTATCGGGCCGTGGCTATCCTTCCCCCCTACACTGTCAGACAGGACTTTCAGATTCAGTAACCCAGGAGTCACTATTATCTCCAGTACTGATAAAGTCACCTTAGGGTCATCTACTCCCTGCCCTGTATTACACGTTTCAGTATGTTCTTCAATTTGCCCTGATCACTATTTAACAGGAGCTGAGCTCTGAGATCCTGGTATGCTCAGAGGCCTAGCTGGACTCTGGCTTAGACCAGGAAGGGGGTCTAATAATATTTCTTCTTCTTTTTTTTTTTTTTTAGTGTGTGCAGTCCTCTGAATATAGAATGATGTCTATAAGGGCTTCAAACTTCACTAGTGACCGGGGATATCATGATGAAGAAAACAGATAATTAAATTATAAATAGAGCCACGTACTGCTTGGAAACCCTTTCATTCACAATAGACTGCATATATGGAAGTGGTCCTATGTGAATATGATGCAGTGCAAACGTTTTTGTCTCCTAGTGACGTCATAGTCCTGGTCCTGTCAGTGCCAAGCATCCCTCATGTGTTTGTGGGGATGCTGATGTAAGTACATATACTATGCTGCTAGCCGAGCATGCAAACAGAGACGGTGTGTGATGCTTGGTAATGGGCATAAATGACTACATGCCTGGTTCATGTATTTGCTATGCTATTTCCTCAATCAGTATTTTAGAGTGTACTGCTGGAGTGCACTCTGGGGCTGGAGAGATGGCTCAGCAGGTAAGAGTGCTTGCTCTGCTCTTGCAGAGGACCTGAGTTCAGTTCCCAGCACCCACCTCAGGCCCTTCCACTGCCTGTGACTCTAGCTCTGAGGAGATTCAATGCTCTGGCTTCTGCAACACACACACACACACACACACACACACACACACACACACACACACAACTCTGTAACAGACTCATCGGTCTCATGTTTATTATTTCCCTCGACAGTATCAAGAGGCTGTGTGAGTGATTGACCTAACAGGTGTGTCCCACATGCAGCCTGTGGGCCACATGTGTTCCAGATAGCTGTCAGCAAAGCTCAACACAATAATCACAAATTTATTCAGAACATTATGAGAATATTTTTTAACTCAGTTATGTTCTTCACCTTCTTTCCTCTTCCTCCTCCTCCTCCTCCTCCTCCTCCTCCTCCTCCTCCTCCTCTTCTTAGAGAGGGTATTATGTATCTCAGGCTGGTTTCAGCCTTTGTTTGTAGCCAAGGATGACCTTGAATTTTTTTGACTTATTTTTATTTTTTGTGTATGGGTGTTATGCCTGCATTCGTATCTATGCACCATGTGCATGCAGTAACTATGGAAACCTGCATGAGGGTGTTGGATCTCCTGGAACCCTAGTTATAGACTGTTGTTAGTCACCATGGGGGTGCTGGGAACTGAACCCTGGTCCTCTACAAGAGCAACACCTATTCTTAACTTCTGAGCCACCTCTTCTTCCCTCAGTCTTGATCTTTGGATCCTCCTAACTCTACCTCCCAAGTGCTGGAATTACAGGAATGTACCACTCTGCATGGTTTATGGGACTCCAGACTTCTTACAGGCTAGGCAAACACTCTACTGAGACAAACCAGCTCCTCCCAGCCCCACAACTTGGTTTTATATTTTTATTTATTTTATTATTACTTTTTTTTACTGTATAGTTCTTGAGTATGAACTTTACATATGGCAATGTTGTGTCATAAAAAAGATTATGTACACAGTTGAACCTGGATTTGTGTAAGTACATTCTATGATGGTCACACAATAGCAAAAAAAAAAATAATCACATAACAAGACAGTTCTCAAAATGTGTCCCATTTAAACAATGTATGACACTACCAGCCACAGAGTCTGGTGTGTCTTATGAAGAAAAAGCAGACAGTTGAGACAGCATGGAGTAGAAGAGACCTGATCTGCACCACCCCCAGGAATGAGGTCTGAAGGATAGTGGTGTTTAGGGGTTCTGGTGGCATAGGAAGGCACGCCAGAAAAAGGCTATGGCATGTGCAAAGGCCCTGGAACCTGTGGGGTAGGGAGACTCCTGTATAGATGGAATCCAGAGGCAGGGAGGAGAGGGCTCAGTTTGGGAAGAATTCTGCCCTTTATCCTACAGCAATGGGAAGCCTTTGAGAGGCTTCAAGCAGGGGAGTGACAAGACCACATGTGTGTCTTAAGGTCACTCAGCCTCTAGCGTGGAGAATGGATTGGAGCTGGGGTGAATATGGAAGGAGAGAGCACAGTTAGAATTAGAAACTCAGGGAGCTCTGAGCCCCCTGCCTCTGCAGCAGCCAGCTTAGAGCCCGTGCACCACTGGACTCCTGCCTCCACCCTCAACTGGCAGCTGGATCTTGGGAGTCTCCTAGGCTTCCTGCTGCCGTAGGTTTTGAAATCTGTAAAATGGGGAAGACTATTTCCCTTGCCTGACTCATTTTGTTTCCTTCACTGAATACATTCAGTAACAGTTGGGAGTCCTTTGCAGCATTGGCTGGAAGCAGTGGTCAAAGCTAGTGGCTACGGGGCCTTTGTTGCAAGCAGGGGGTCCACTCCCACTGTCTTCCTAATTCACCTTGCACAGATTCGCCGAGTGTCTGCTGATACAGGGTTGGCTTCCGGGCCTCGGCTCCAGGGAATAGCAGCAGCTAGATATTCCAGAGCAGGGGACACAAGTTCAACAGCCTCCATCACTCAGGGAAGAGTTTAGTAATTGCCCTGTCTGCTGCCCACATGCTCTGGCATCTACCCTGGTTCCTATGAATTGGGGATTTGCACGGTCACCCCTGTTCATATTCGCTGCTGTGGGTCAGGCTCTGAACTAGGGCAGACCCGTTTCCTGGACTTAGGAGTCCTTCTGTCTCATTCCACCTAAAACCATGCATTTGAAATTCTAGCACTGTGGGACCGGAGAGCTGGCTTGGTGATCGAGAGCACTGGCTATTCTTGAAGCAGACTGGTTCAGTTCCCGGCGTCTACATGGGACTTCTCATCATTGCCTGTGACTCCAGTTCTAGGGGAATCTGATGCCTCCTACTGGCCTCCTCAGGCACTGCAGTCGTATGGCACATGCACATGCATGTAAATTTAAGAATTAATTAAAGAAGCCTGATGCTACATTGATAATGACTTCAAAAAGAGGGTTGACTTGGAAATCTGGAAATGTTGCCTCTACTGCCAGTTCTGATCCCAAGTGTCTAGAAGTAAGACTCTTCCATTGACCTTGATAAGCCTTAGTTTTTACATGAAATGAAGGGTAGAGAGAAGTTTCAGGACATCCCCTAAGAAATTCTGTAATTCTATAATGTTTCCTCCAAACCTGGATCCCCTTTCCAAGTCCTATGTATGGTCTCTATTCCCCCCTCATTTCAAAAGAATCAAAATACTTTTGACTTTAAGTCCCCTTTAATAAAAAGGTCCCAACTTCAGATGCTTACAATAGTCTCAGTAGGCACTAAAATGATTGACACACCCAATAGAGAGAGGTGGGCTCTGTAGCCAGACAAAGGGCTTGTGTTATTTAAAGGAGACAATTTGTTCCCAATGCCAGCAAATCAGTACTTTATCAAAAATGTAGGCTGGAGCCAACTTTTGCTTCCCTTCCAGGGGTGTCTAGCCTTCTGATGTTGTGATACAATGTTGTCATATGTAAAGTCCATGCTTGAGAACTATGTACCACCGCTCCAAAAAAAGACTCAACACTTTAAGTAACTTCACAATTTTCTGTTGGGTGGTATTAATAGTCTCCTTGGCAGCCACGCTATCCACACATCTTGGATCAGATGGGCACCCTTTTCTTTCTAATCACGGGGCTGTCTCTCTGTTTTCCATTCAGCACTTTTACCGTTTTCTTTGTTTTATGTAAATTTAAATTCAGAAGATACTTCCTACCTCATCTCTTGCTGAACATCTCACCATGGCATCCCACGGACCCCTGCTCATTTCCTTCTGCCTAGTGTTTACTGAACAACTTCCCAATGCCACGCACTGTTCACAGAGTGGGACAGGGCAGAAGAAGGCCAGAGTGCAAGCCTCTGAGATCCCCTCTTGTGCCTGGTCCCTTGCAGGCGGAAACATCAGCAGCTACCCAGACACCGCCATCAGCTCTTCAAACATCTGTCACCAAGTCCTCTCCAGCCTTCTGGCCAACAAGGTCTATGTTCATTGACCCTGGTGCTCCTCAAGCACGGGCCTCAGCCAGGTCCTCCATAGCCAGTCTTCCAAGCAGCCACTGTCACCGTCTCCCATGCCTCTTGGCAAATGGTGCCAGACTTCAATTAGAAATGACTCTTTTTGTGTTTGGGTCTAGGGAAACTCAACAGCTCTTGCCTAGGGCAGTGCTTAACGAAAGTGGCTTACCACAACCACAATTTGTCCCTGCTCTGCCATGGAGAGGTAGTGGTTGGTGTCCTTCCCCTTGCGTCTGGGCTGGCCCGAGAGACTTGCTTAACCAGTAGGCTAAGCTGGAAATGGTGTCACAAGACTTTCCTGACTGTTAGAAGATGCCTTGCCGTCACCGTCTGCGCCTCTGGAGACACTTTCTCTCAGAGTCATGAGCTGCCAAGTGTGTCCAGCTGTCCTGAAGCCATTATGCTGTGAGAAAACCCAAAGCACATGGAGAAGCTGGTGTGGGGGCTCTGGTCAGCATGCTGGTTGAGCTGGTTCACAGCCGGGTGGTAAATTGCCCTTTTGAGAGTCAATCTGCCAGTGCTCAGCTGACACCCTGAGTATCATGGGTAAACTCTCTTAGAGAACCATGAGCAAAGCTAAATGGTTATTTTAAGACGTGATTTTGAGGTTGGTTGTTGTATATACTAACACATAACCAGAATAGTGCACCCCAAATGTTGACTGAATGAATAAATGGTTCCTCTTGCTGTGAGGTTCAAGTGGTATCTCTGCCCTATTGAAGGGCTCTCCCTATCGCTTGAGAAATAAAGTTTGGGGCTTGTAGCTGGCATTCACAGTCCTCCCTCATCTGGCTTCAGCCTGCTTTTCTGACTTTATTGCCTGCTCTCTCGGCATGAATCCAGCCTATGCTAAAGTTTGAGCTATTTCCCAAACACACAGATACTTCTCCAGCACTGTTCCTTCACTTATGTATTCTGCTTTCTCAGTCCAAATGCCCTTTTCTCTCCTGAGCTCGGTCAGTAAACTTGCTTACTGAGACTTTAGTCAGCCACCTTCCCTGGCTGTGCTCTTCACCCGTGAACCTTCCCCTCTGGCCTTGATGGTGTGAATCCTCTTCCGCTGCGCCGGGTCTCACTCATTTCTCATCCCCTATTGCATTGCGTGGGATGGGAAAATGGCATGTAAATGGAGGCACAAACTGCCTGCATTGAGGCTCACTTGTACGTGGAGTGGCACACACTGTTTCCCAAGGCGGGCGCTCAAGTCCTTGGAGGAAAGAACTCTCAAGGAGAGGCATAGGCTTTGGTGATGACTTGGGTTTTGAACCCTAACTGTATCACTGTGTGGTCTTGAGCAAGATGTTTAAATTCTCTGAGCTTCGCTTTCCTTATTTGGAAATGAGAGGGCTCAGGTGGGAACAGGCCCAGAGGGTCTAGCTCAGTGCTTGGTCTAAGACAAGCTCTTAATGTATGCCTGCCGAATGGATACGACAGATCAGCCAGCCAGCTTGAGGAGCCTCTGGGATAGTGTCAACTGGGAACTCTTTCCCACCAATAAATTTTCTTAAAGAACAAGGAAAAAGGAAGGAGAGAGAGAGAGAGAGAGAGAGAGAGAGAGAGAGAGAGAGAGAGAGAGACTAGTCAAAGCCAAGGGTATTAGTCTATGTGATGTCAGCAAGCGGCTGCTGAGGACTCTTCTCATCAGCAAATTGAATGGTGGGTAATGGAATCTAAGCTCCCCTCCAGCCCTGACATTCCAAGAGCATTAAAGAAAAAGGATGAATCACCCCCTTCAAAATACCAATATGGGCTGGGCCCTCCCCCTGCTGTCCCCTTCTAGCACAGCTAAGAGCTCTTAATACACAGCCAGCTTCCTCCTGCAGCTGCCACCAAGCTTCAACCCCCTTTCCCAGGAGTCTCAAGCAAGACTGATAATGGACCTCCGGCTTCTCTGTCTCAACAGGGAGCCAGATCCCGTTCCCAGACTCTGGGGGCCGTGGGGCCTTCCGTGGACATTTGACCTCAGTTTCCTTGCGTATGGAGGGTGGCTAGGTGTTGAAAGGGTGGCAGGAAATAAGGGAAGCAATTGAGAAAGAGAAGGAACCCTCACAATACTGATGGGAGTGCTGGGTTACTCCGACCCTCTGTACTCTGGTGGGTACTGGGTTTGTCAAAGGCAATGTGTCTGTGATAGCTATAAATCTCCATGGGGGAAGACACGGTCCCTCAGCAGCTGCATCAGTTCATAGACACAGACTTCCACAGCCAAAGAGGACTCCTAGATCAGTTTTCCTCCTCCCAGGAGACGGGCATAGGTGACCGCGGGGACATTGCCTCTTTGCGTACAGCTCTCTCCCTTAGTATTATAGTATCCATACTAATCATAATAGGAGAGAGCGGCCAGGGCCGTGCATCTTCAGGCACACACACGTTCCTTCCAGGACCAGCGCCTCCTGCCTTCTTCTTCTGGGACCGCCTGCGGCCTGCAGGGTTCTCTGTGCGCGCGCCGGAGCCTCCTTGCGCCAGCCCTCCGGGTCTGTCAGTGCGGTGGTCTGTGGCCCGTCACGTCTGCAGCCCGGGTCCTCCCAGCTCACCCTGGCTCCTGGCTCTGAAAGCCGAGAAGCTCGCCGGCTGCGAGCGGGTTTTCCAAGTGGGCAGGGGTGGGGAGGAGGGGTGCGGGCGGGCGGGCCCGCGGCGGGAGGAGGGGGCGTCGCGGAGGGAAGACCTCGCATTGTAATCCAATGACATTACCAACGTGGGGGTGGGGGCGCTGGCCTCCGCGCGCTCTCCGAGTTTTGGCTGCCCGCCCAGCTGGGAATAACTCTCTTCGCATAATTCGCGTGTTTACCAGGCATGAAAATTCTTGCTTTGCCCCCCCCCAACCCCCGACCCAAGCCCCCTCCTCGTCCCTCCTCCCTACCTCCTCCGCCCCTCGCAAGTGAAACTCTGTCTACAAAAATATTGGCCCGGGGCACAGAAAGTTTTGCATAAATTCATAAGTGATGAATGGCTGATTTTTAACGTTATTTGGGTATTTGTCAGAACTTAACAAATATACATGGGGAAGGCGGTTCATAAACTTAAACATCTCAATATCCTCTTTCTTCTGGAAATAAATTACGTTTGTTTGCCCGGCTTGGAGTCTTAAGGTAGCCGACATTAGGAATATTTTAAAAGCCATCATCCATCGAGCATGTCTCCCAGGCGCCAGAAAGATTAAATGAAAGAATCATAAGATGGAGGTCTTTAACTTTTAATCCTTTTACAATGAAGCCTCAGATAGTCGCGGGGGCAGGGTGCCCTCTCTGGGGGGAATAATGCCGTTATTCCTCGGCTCCCAGTTAATGAATACCCTAACGTCTGTCCCACGACTGACGGAGGCAGCGCCGGGGAGGGGGCTCCGGCTCCCGGGCCAGGCTATTGAAATGAGGAGCCACCGAGGCTGCGTCGGGAGGGAAGAAAGCGCCGGGCTGGAGGGACAGGGAGGGCGGGGCCCGGGGCTTTGAGTCTGAGCTGGGGACCCGGGCGCAGGTTTGAAATAATTAGCATAGATTCGCTGCGACTCTGGACTGGGGGGGCGGGGGGGGAGGGAGGAGGGACGGAGGACCCGAGGCCCGGAGGGAGGCGCGACGAGGTGGCAAGGGGGTGGGGAAGGGAGCAAAGGAGAGCGACTGTGGAGTCCAAGATAAATAAAAGGAGCGGGGAGCGGTGTCAGGAAGCCGGCCCACGTGGAGCTGTGTGGATGGGCGCCACTGGGGACTGAGGCGGAGGGATGCACGCAAGAGTCCAGAGTCGGTCCCAAGAAGTTGGATTTTTAAGGGGTGGGGTGCAGTGATATTTGCCCGAATCTTTAAGGGGTAAATTTGCCTCTATCTAATCCTAAAGCGCAAAGATCCCATTCTGATTTCTCCTCCCTTTTCAACCCCCAAATGGAGTAAGTGCCAGGGAGGGGTCGTGTGTCCCCCCACCCCACCCCCAACTGCAGATCCCAGAGGTAATGACTCATACCCAAATTCACACCCCTCTGAAATTCGGGACCTCAGTCTTCCTCAGGTCCTGGAGAAGGCCCAGGTGAGTGTCAAATATCCAAATTATCTCTCCCACGTCAGCTGTGGGCCTGGGATGTGGGGGCTCCAGACCTGCAGGATCCCCAAGGTTCTATGTAGTTGAATTCAAGGGGTCGCTTTAGCACCAACCACCGCGGTTTCTGGGCATGCAAAGGGTTAACAAGGGCTGGATATTGTGGTGGGGGTGCAAGGAGGGAGGGGTGGCGGGATCTGGGTGGGCCTGCTCTGACCCCCCCCCCCATTCCTCGGGGGTCAAGTTTCAGCGGTACTCCGCCCCCAGGGAAGGTGTGAAAGACACGTGTCCCCATTGTGAAGGGCCTGTCAGCCTGGACAAAGCAGCCGGCCCCCTCCCTCCCTCCCTCATCGGCCCAGCCCGGGGTCAGCTCCAGGGGGCCGGCTGGGTGTCGAGGTCACTACAGGCCTGAGCTTTGGTGTCACGGGGGAGGGTACCCAGGGAGACTCGGTGGAGGCCACATGATACTTAAAAGATAGGGTTTGAGAATAACACCCACCCCCACTGAAAATTTTACAGTCACCTTCATCACCCCACAGGAGGGGAGTCCTGAACGATGAGCTTGTCTCTTAATAGGAATAGAAAGCGCGGCGGCACCCCCCCCCCCCCCATCAATCACCAACACAGTGAATCACAGTGTCGAGCCCAGTCGGTTTTAGTGGTTTTCTTTAATCCTGTTCTGCACTTCTTTCTTATTTACTACACGGGATATTATAAAGAATAAATAGCAGATACTCTTAATTTACAATGATTAGTCATTCCATTTGTTCTCTATATTTACAATAACTGTAAAATAACATTGAACTCTATAGCTTCTTCGAGGTCTAAGGAAAATCAAAACACTTTCCGAAGAATGGAAAATAGCTTTTTTAAAAAGTCCTTCTACAAAAGTTCCCCCTCTCTTTGTACTTTTAAGAAAAAATAACTTTCCCCCCCTGCTTCGCCATGCGAAGGGCACTGGGATATAAATAGCAGGTTAACATTATTACCAACAACCAGAATAAGTCTCTCTTTTCTCTGCTCTTTTTTTTTTTCCTTTTGCTTGCTTTTTTTTTTTAAATACAGTAGAAGCCGGTAACTTTTGACGTATAATACTGACCTTTTAATAAGTAAATTAAAACTGGGACCGTATATACACACACATATACATTCCTACACAGTTAAACAGTGCATTACATGAACCAGAAAGCCGGGTCTCTGTAGCCAAGAAGAAAAAAAAAAGTTCATTGAAAACCCTCGCTAGAGGGTGGTGAAACTGGTTGGAGGCTGTGGGGGGGGCGTTGGTAGGGATCCATCAAGTGTCTGGGCACGGGCAGGGGGCCCCCGAGTTCTAGCAGGAACACTTACACTCGGAAATGATGGGGTACTGGATGGGAATCCAGCCGCAGCGCTGACCCCCGCGCCGCTGACAGCGCCACCGCAGCACCGTGAGGTGCACAGACTTGGACGGCTTACACACCATGCCCTCGGGCACAGAGCACGAGCGCTTGCTGAAGCAGCTGCCCACCTTCACGTAGCGCGGCCAAAAGCGGCTGCCCAGGTCGTTCCACGCGTACAGCACCGGGCAGAAGGTCTGTGACCACAGCCACATCTGTAACTTCCTCCTCAGCTTCTTGCTCAGGCGCTGCTTCTTGCCTTGGGCCAAGCCCTCGGAGAACTCCAGCCCTTTGATCTCGCTCGGCATGGCCCCCGACGGCCTCTGCCGCAGCAGCTGGTCCAGCTCCGCCAGGTCCTCGGCACCCCCAGCCGGTCCCCCGCCCCCTCCGGGCCGATCCTCGGGGGGCGAAGTGGCCATGAAGCCCGGGTCGTAGTGGCCCCCGAGCAGCGAGCGCAGCAGCGTCTCGTTCAGATCCTTCTCCTTAGGGTCAAAGATAGGGTCTGGGTGTTCGATGAGGTCCACCAGGGGCAGGTTGTCGCTGGGCGCCGGGCGGATGTGCAGATAGTGCTGGCCGCCGGCCGGTGCTGCCCTCAGTCCCAGGACCACCACCAGGGCGTAGAGGGTGACCCCCAGGCTGGGGCAGCGCTCCATGCCTCCCGCGCGCGCCCCGGGACTGCCTCTTCGTCCCGCGTCCCCGGAGGAGAGCACGCCGAGCCCGCGGCGCTGCCGCGCTCCCCGGTCCCTCCGGAGGCGGCTCACCCGAGGCTGGGCAGGCGCAAGGCGGGCAGCATGAGCCGCGAGGAGAGCGGGTCGCGCAGCGCCGGCTCCCGCCGCGGCGCAGAAGACGCGCACGAGTTGGTCGCAACTCCCCCCCGCCGCTCTACTTGGGAAGGCGACCGCGGCCGAGATTACTCCAGCGCGACCGTGGGGCGCTGGGGGCGCCGGCTCCTCGCTGCTCTCCCGGGCGGCCGGCGGCGCAGGGCGCGTGGACGAGCCTCTTCCCTCCTCCTCCTCCTCCTCCGGCCGCTCGGCGTCCTGCCTCTCTGTGCGGCGCCGCGGGTCGAGCGGGTCCTGGGCCACTTCCCTCCGCCTGCTACGGGCTGCGCAGCCGGCTCTGCCCGGCGGACTCCAGCGGCGGTGGCGGCGGCGGCGGCGGCGGCGTCCGCGCACGTTGGCACCGGTTTGTCTGTCTCGCAGGGTCCAAGCCTTTAAATTTCCTGCACTTTCAGCTCCATCACCATGGAAACCACTGACTCTCTCCGCGTTGCCCCCTCCCCCTTCTTCCCCCCAAACAACAACCCCACCCCCCACTCCTCCACCCGCGAGGAGCCGGAGCCGCACGGGCTCGTGGGGGGGTGGGGGGAGCGACTGCACTGGCCGCGAAGGCGGCGGCGGCTCCGGCAGCGCCCAGGGCTGTGCCCCGCCGGACCCAGATGCCCCGGGAAGCCGACAGTCGGGCTGCCCGCCGGAGCTCACAGGCGGCGGCGGCGGCGCGGCAGCGGCGGTGGCGGCGGCGGCGGTGGCGCTTGGCAGGTCTCCGCGCAATTTTCTCCCCCCCCCCCACCCCGGTTCTCCTCCTCCTGCAAAATGCACCGCCCCCCTCCTTTCTCCTGGAGCAATGCAATGGGGCTCTAGGCGCCCCGCCAGGGCCAGTCCCGGGGAAAGCTCTCGGCGGCGCTGGAGCCAGGCTGGAGGGTGCAGGGCTGGAGTTAAGGGGTGTGGGGTTGTCGAGGTGAGGCTGGGGGACTCTCACTAGCTGAGTGCTTTGCACCGGCAGGGAAGCAGCGGGGAGATGTCTGGGTTCGTTTCTCAATGCAGTTCTCAGCAAGAAATTTCTCCATGTGCATGAAACGTTTTCCCTGGTGCGTCTCTTTTTTTCCCTCTCTCTCGGCTGGGGCTTGGTTTAAATCCCCTCCCCCCAAATACACACACACACACACACACACACACACACACACACACACACACAGACAGAGTGAGTCCAAGAGCCGCAGTGTTGCACAGCGTGATGCAATTCCTAGGCACCATTCCTGCTCCTCTGCTCCTCAGGCCCACGTAGAGGGGGTGGTGGTCTTCTCATTCTCCTCCTTGGACCGGTCCCGCACGATGAGTGGCGGAGAGATAGGGGTGCATCCTCCTGGCATGCTGCTCCCCTAACCCTCACAGCTCGGTACAACTAGCTCTCGCCTCCCTGGGGGCGGCGCGCCCTCTGCTGGTCCTTTGTGATCCCTGCACCTGGTGCTGGCTTGGGGGTGGTGTGTAGGTAGCCCACTCTGCCTGCCTCAATTTCAAATTCTGTGTCTGTGCCGTTTTTGTGTGTATTGACTAGTACTGTATGATTCTGGATGTTTTCTCTAAGATCTCCAGGCCGTTAGTGTGAACAAACGTCCTGAGATTTTTCTCCAAGGTACTCAGATTCCACAAGAAAGTAGGTTTGCACCATCTGGCTGGGGTAAATGGCCTCATCGGGCCGAGTCGTGCTAGAAAAGCGGAGATGCACTAGAAGAAAGGAACCCGAGTTTTGGATGTCGTCTACCTTGGCACATCTATGATGACCTTGGAAGGAGGTCACTTGTGTGGACTGTTAGCTTTAGTCTTTGGATTAATGACCTGATAGCATGTCATTTTGAGCTCTACCGTCTTGTAGTTCTAAGACACTGACTTAGATCACTAATCTAAATTCACCTCCCCTTTCCCATCCAAGGGTCACTGCTTATTGAAAAGAAAGTATTATTCCTTTGATGGGAAATGGGAGCTGAAGTGACACCTCCCACCATTTTTTCTTTGGATGAAGAGCTGGATCAAGACCCAACTCAATTCCTTTATGGTG
This sequence comes from Peromyscus eremicus, assembly GCF_949786415.1. Lineage (NCBI taxonomy): Eukaryota > Metazoa > Chordata > Mammalia > Rodentia > Cricetidae > Peromyscus > Peromyscus eremicus. The sequence continues at coordinate 72,269,859 of NC_081423.1, forward strand.
ATGGGTTTGGAGTCTGGAAGGACGTGGAGGAGGGAGACTTAGAATGAGTGGCTCCGGAATTCACCACGAGTGGGAATTGGGATGTCTCCGCATCATGTTTCAAAAAAAAAACCCAAAGACACAGTTTTCCTTTGAACCCTCTAAGGAGGAAAGCACTTTGTTGTATGACCTTTCTGCACAACGTTAGCGGTGGAGGGGGCTGGCCAGTTTCAGGTGCAAACACTTCCCTCAATTGTGACGTCTAGATTAGTAGAATTAGACCCCCTGGGTTCTGTCTACAATGAGGTCTTGCTTTAATAACTGCTGGAAACAAAGATGGCCTCTTGGGACTGGTGTGATCCCAGCACTTGTGGGGCTGAGGAAAGAGAACCATGAGTTTGAGGCCAGCCTGGGCTACACAGCGAGTTCTGGACCAACCTATCTCCCATACAAACAAAAATGGTGAACAATCATTGGTTTTTAAAAATTGGTCTAGTTCTTAGGGTTGGAGGGATGGCTTAGTGGCTAAGAGCACTGACTGCTTTTGCAGAGGACCCCAGTTCTGGTCCCAGCATCCACATGGTGGCTCACAGACATCCCTAACTCCAGTTCCAGGGGATCTGACACCCTTTTCTAACCTCTGTGGACACCAAACATGCATGTGGTGCACAGACATATATGCAGGCAAAACACTCATACATAAAATAAAATGAATAAATCTAATTAAAAAAAGAATGGTCTAGTTTGCAAATAATTTATGGCTGTCTTGCAGACTTTTTGATAAGCTTTTTGTTGTTGTTGTTTTATTTTTTGTTTTTGTTTTTTTGAGACAAGATTTTTCTGTGTAGTTTTGGTGCCTGTCCTGGAACTTGGCTCTGTAGACCAGGCTGGCCTCGAACTCACAGAGATCTGTGCCTCCCAAATGCTAGGATTAAAGGCGTGCGCCACCACCGCCTGGCTTGATAAGTTTTATGGTGGTTTGGCATTGGTTTGTTGTCTGATGAGATTAAATGTTCCAGAGCAATTTAGTCACTGCTGTGAATTAACTAAGAAAGTAATTTTTCAGTAAAGACTTGAGACGATACACTCCAGTCCAATCCTCCGGAGACAGGGTAAGTTCCAACTAGCAACCATTTAGTGTGCTGTTTTCTCTTTCAGATTATCTGTGTGCGTGTTTTATTTTAATGTCAAATCACCTGTGTTTTTTAAATTTATTATTTTGTTTTGTGTGTATGAGAGTTTTGCCTGCATGCGTGTCTATATACCATGGGTGCCCACATGGAATTTGAAGTACAGACAGTTGTAAGCCAGCAGGTGGGTGCTGGGAATTGAACCCAGGTTCTCCGGAAGGACGACCAATGCTCTTACCCACTCAGCCATCTCTCCAGCCACAAATCACCTGTTTTTGCTTAAAAACCAACCCAGAGCCTTCTGTCCTTTATTCAGGCTGAAAAGGTTTGGCTGAACAGCAAAGAAAGGAGCAGGAACCCAAACACACTTGCTGATGGATTGGAAGACTTATTAATGGAGAACCCACCACACGAAGATCAGAAGGAGAGACAAATGGAAGGTGTCTAAGCAGGGACCCCACCCCGCAGCCAAGACTTCTGCAGTCCCCAGAGGGGAGAGATGACAAGCATGGGAAGGAAGTACTTAAAGGACATTGAAAAGATCCATAGATCACCATAAAATTGTCAACTAGCGTTGCACACCGGTTTCTTTAGCCTGTGCTTTCCTTTGATAAATGTAACAATTCCTGATCCTTTTTAAGGGTTGCCTGGAATTTAATAATGCATTAGGATGAACTAAAAAAGTATCAGAGCAATTATCATACGAGCTATTGGGTTCTCAAACTACACTTGTGGAGTTGGGAAATGCCACACACACTTGGGGAGGCTGCAGCCCCGCTCTGCACTACACTGGAGAGCAGCCATATACTCAGGTACCAAATAACTCCTGGTCATTGCTCTTAGAGACTAGCATGACCAATATCTTAATGGTAGAACTGAACTTTAGCTAGTCTGGATAAAGGATAGTGATGTAGCCATCTGATGAGGGAGAAGAGGATACTTCAGACATAGGCTACGAGTCTGAAAGAAAAAGGAGCCACACTAGATGAGGGAGAGCCAAAGGATCTTGGGACATGCTGTGTAGAGGAAGAACTGCTACTACATCTATGGAGGTTCAACACAAACATAACTTCTGCACCGAGTGGAGCAAGGTTGGAATCCTGGCCCTGCCACTCATCAGCCGTGTGACCCTTACCCCAGCCAGCTTCCTTCTCATCTGTGAAGCGAGGATACTGCACATCTGTCAGAATGGTCCTGTCTACAGCAGGTCAAGGATCTCTCAATAAGCAGGGTGCTTAGGGCTGAGTAGGTACTGAGTGGTATAGTTCAGTGGATGTTCATTTGGAGAGTCCTGCTGCCCTCCATTGATCAGCTCCCTCTGGTTGGAACAAGAGAGGGCTGAAAGGGTTGGAAGGCTGCTGGAAGTCAAGGCCAACACCCATGCTCTGAGTGTGTATGGTTGAGCCGCCCCTTCAGGGTCGCCAATCTTCAGCAGTAAAGGCAATAGAATTTCTCGGGGGTGCTCCCATAGCTGATCCATTTAGTTGATTCTGTGGCACTTGAAGATGGAGCTTGACCAGCCCACAGAAAGGGGGAGGAATTTCTCTAAAAGGAAGCTGTGAGTGGGATGTGTACCCAGGGAGGAGTGGCTGCCAGCTGAGCTCCTGACCAGGCTGTCATTGCATTTGGACTGGCTGGAGCTCTGGGCTTCACTAGCTTTTATAGGAAGTCCAATCAACAACTACAATGTGGGTCTGCCTTGGCCAGTCCCCAGTGGCAGCTGTATGTCTTGCAATGTACTCCTGACGAAGAACTGAAGGATTCTTTCAAACCATGGCTTGGACAGGTCCATGTCACAGAAGGAGGACCTGGGGGAACTGTGTGCATGTTTTCTTACTTCCATGTGGTCCTGAGGCAGCTGTGGAAGATGTCCAAGGGACACAGGATTGGATGTCTGAAAATCTGCTGTGTGACCTTCAGGGCAATCTACGACATCAGAAATCGAGAGGACCGTGAGACACCGTAAAGGGGAAGGCATGAGAACGACCACCTTTTGTGTCTGGCACCATCCCAGACACATGGCAATCATCACCTTTGGATTCTGCCCCACTAAGTGATATCTGACACATTTTCACAGAGAGAGGGAGTGAGAGGGTTAAGATGCTTGCCGTTTTCTTCTCTTGATTACCAGGAGGTGCCGATACCCCTTGACTGATTGAAGGTACAGGTATCATAAGCCACCTCCCTCTGCCCAAGCAGATGGAGCGGTGTATTCCTGTGGTCTTCTGGGAGCTGAGGCAGTCCTGGCTACATCTCCATCAGCCCTCCACCCCCCTGGTGAAGGCTGAGAGACGCAGCTTAACTTCTCAGTGCGTTATAATCATGGATGTCCGACTGCAGACAGGAGTCTAGTTAGAGGAGTGAAGCTGTAAAGCAGGAGAGGAAGAGGAGCGAGAGAAGGAGGGGAATGGCTTTGAAGTGTGGGCTGGCCTGAGAAAGCAGGCCAATACATTCGAGATACACTTCCCAAAATAGAGAAAATGTTTAAGACCAAAGCAGGAGAGGAGCACGGACTGGCTTGCCCCAGCCTGACAGCCCCTTGGCTCCCTCCGTCAGTGGCCCCCCTCCTCATCTGGCTCCACGCTGGTGAAGGGGAGACGTCTCTGGAGCCCGGTGGCTCATTCATCTCCTGATAAACTGTTTATCTGAGTTTTAACGAGGGCGCCTCTCTCCACCCTGGAGACAGGAGCCTCTGCATGTTTAGCCTGCCCTGATGTGGGGGGCCTGGGGGGTGGGTGGGTGGGGGTGATGCCGGCAGGCATATCTCTCCCCTTTGCTGCCTCTGTGCTTTGGGCTGACTCTCCTGGGTGGGCAGGCTTGGCCCTGGGTTTCTTTCTTACGCTGAGGTCTGAAGTGAGGAGAAACTCAACGTTTTTCTGTGGAAAGGAAACCCAGCAACCCCTGTCACATACTTTTCAAAACAAGCAGTATTTGGTTCTGGGCTCTGGATTTTTTTTTTTTTTTAAATATCATAGATGACCTAGTATTTCAAAAGGAAAATGGATGTAATGCTACGGTCTTTTTGCTAGGCCAGCAAGTAGCCTGTAAAAGACAACCGTTGTCCCATTAATATAGATTTAAACTCCAAATGCTCGAGGACTTACTTTCCACTCCCCACTGAAGACCCTTGTGGATTCCCACAGGTACCTACTCCCGGACACACACATTTGCTGGAGGGCGATAGGATGTCCCAATGCATATGACAATAATAAGTGCAAATATGCCAGGGCAGCCACCTGCACCATGTGCATGGACACACGACACACACTGTGTAGGAACTCTCCTTCCAGACACACACACGTGAATGCCTTTCTGCCCTCCTTCCCCACCCAGGTTCTTCAGGCTTCTGAAAACAGCTCCTGGCATGAGCTGCCCCAGGAGGTCCCACACATCTTCTCAAACAGATGCACAGATGCCTACGTCAACCTGGGCTCACCTCCATAGCAGCCACCCCAGTACTCTCCTCCTGTTGCCTTGGATGGGTGTTTATTGTGATAATGTCTAGTCTTCCTTATCCTCTCAAAGCTCAAGATAACAAGGAGATGGGAGCTCAATAGAGTGAGACATAAGCTGGAAACTGACCCCATTTCAGGTGGGTGTAGTGGTTCCAGCTACCGAATCCACCCAACCCTGCATTTTTATCTCTCTGAGTTTTTCCCTCATTTGGACTCTTGACCATCCAAATCCCAGGTCAGCTTTGAGAAGGCACTCTGTGGCCACTCATTGTCACTCCCCCTTCTGTTCACCTGGCAGGTGACCTGCTGGCGGATGCATTGCCTGATGCAGAGTAAGACTGAATCCCTTCTGAGGTGTTCAGAGACTGTAGGAGAACATGGAAAAGTCAGCAGAAGACTATAATCTGTGTATCAACACCATGATGACATCTATTGGTATGGGGGTCCAAAGGGCTCCCCAGAAGATTCAGTGCTCAAGATGAAAGAGCTGAAAGGTCATTAGGAGGTCACACACCAAAGGAGTGAGGACTGCTCCCTGGCTATGTGACATTTTGGGCGGTGGAAGAAGGGGGTAGAACATGACCAAAAGGCTGGAGGCAGTTGTCATTTGAGAACTAGATGCTGGAAGACAAGGAGATTCTAAATACCTTAAAAACAACAACAACAACAACAACAACAACAACAACAACAAACAAAACAAGCAAATCTCGAAAGCCCCACAGCACGATGGTTTTAGGTTCTCAGGCCAAGCAGGAGGCTAGGGAAAAGGTTCAGTCAGTAAAGTGCTTGGTACACCAACCTGGAGGCCTGGGCTAGGATCCTTAGCAGCCATCAAAAAGCCAGGTACAGTGCCATACATGTATATTGCCAGCACTGGGGTTTGGTGGAATGGACACTGGCAGATTCCTGGAGCTTACTGACCAGTTGGTTTAGTGGAATCAGCAAGTACCAAGTTCAATGAGAGACTTGTCTCAAAAACTGATGGGGAGCCATTGAAAAAGACACTTGATGTCAACTTGGACTCCACAGGCATGGGCACATGCATGTATCTACATACACACCACATACACATACCACACATGTACATATAACACACACACACACACACACACACACACACACACACACACACACACCATACTACACACACCACACATCAAAGAAAAAAAGACTCCAGCGTGGCAAAATCAAAGCTTGACTCCAAGTTACATCAAGATGGAAGTCTAGGCCATCAGACCCAGAGCCCCTGCTTTAAGTCTCTGGGTTGGGATCATTTTGTGAGCAAGGAAGAACTTCCTAAAACTACAGTGAGAATTCATTTGCGGTGACGGCTATTCTTAAAGAATAGGATTAGCACGTGGGGGCAAGGAAAGAATGAGCCTCACTTTGTAACTTTACGTTTTCTTTTTCTAAGTATCCTCTAAAAATAAAAGAGGAGAGAGCAATCAATGTTTTTGTACTCCAGGAGAAAATCAATACAAGATTTACATCAGTGAATTCAGAAGACATAACTTCCCCCAAAGTAACTACGGAGCATTAATAAAGCTGGAGATGGTGTTGAAAAGATTTCTGAAGCCAGCCAGCGGGCTTTGTTTCCGGTTTGGTTAAATGGTTCATTGCTCAAGCACGGTGGAAACGTGAGGGACATGTACATTTGACGAGCCCCTGAGTGCAGGGGGTGTGTACGTGTGTGCGTGTGTATGAATATGTGACAGACGCTGTTTCACGATGCTTTAATCTCCTGTCTCAGATGTCTACAGAGCAACGAGATTGCTTTCAACATAAAAAGATACCCACGTCAAAACCCACCGTTGGGTTGAGAAACAAAGCAAAACAAAATGTAAAGGCAGCCTGAATCAACCTCATGCTTGGTCACAGCTCTTCAGTCTGGAATGAGTTTGAAATGAAGGTTGGGGACTGGAAATAAGTGACCTAAGTGGATGGTCTGAAGGACAGGGCTGTCAAGGGAGCACAATTTATTCATTCTGTTTCAGGTCTCAGAAACTAGATCCAATGTTAATACAGATTGCATTTTACCACCTGCCTTGCAGACAGGGGCTTCCGGGAATCTTATCAGAACTTCTGGAGGGGAAAGAGGGGGTATAATCACCTCCCTATTTTATAGGTGGAGATGTTGAGGACCCAAGAGGTAAGAGGGCTTCTTAAAGACATAGTCAAGATTCTGGGGCCATGTGGGGAGAGTGGGGTGGGAGTAGGGGCTTTTAGCTCAGAGATGTGACCTGTGTGGAGCTCTGGGGTTTTTCCATGTACCTGCTTTCTGGCTTTGAATAACACTGGCTTCAGGGGTTCTTCAGTACCTGCAGGCCTAGAGGCTTCCTTGTGGATAGTAACATGTGGTAACTGGTCAAGTACAACAGAGGGGTTGTGTCACCTCCCCAAACAATGTCCCCACCTCCTGCCCTGGAATTCAAGTACAATAAAATGAAGCTTTTGATCCCCCATCGTGCTTAAGAAATTTTGTCTCTAAAACCCATGCCTTTTATAACTTTTTGTCCCCTTTCTGTTTTAATCCAACTTCATTAAAAACGTTTGCAATGAAAAAAAAAAGTATTATGTTTCTTTATTTGAATTCATGAAGTATACCCGTTGAAAATGGAAAAGAGCTATCAAGTTATTACAGAGCATCCCTAAATTTCTACAATGGCTTCCTGCCTTCTCCTTCACCCATTTGGGTAAAGATCTTCCAGTTTGTTCTTTGGCATCACTGATGAATCACATTGAGATGGCTCGGTATGTAGAAACACTTGCTGCACAAACCCAGTGACCTGAACCCAGTGACCAGATCCCACTGTGGAAGGAGAGAACTGTCTGTGAAAGTGTCGAGCATCCTCTGCCCTTCCACTACTGCGCGTGCAAGCACACACTCTCACTACACACCTACCCACCCACACTAAAAAAAAATAACGAAAAAGAAAAATTTAAACTGCAGAAACATTTGTTAATTAATTTATCAGCACTTATGAGTGAATCCTTGTTTACTCCTTCACTATCATGGTTAGTGGACATGTGCTCCTTTCAATGGAATTTTCTAAGAAAGACTCAACTTTAGTCACAGGAATTTTAGAAAAAATTAGAAATTATTTTTTTATAGTTGGAGGAAGTTTTTAATCAGTATGTACTTGTAAGTTAGAGATCAATTTCTTCATACATTTCAGAAAGAATTGAAGAGCGTAGCCCAATACATAGGCCTTTTTTGTCCTCTGCCTACAAAATCAATCAGGAACACTACAATTTCTTTCCTCCCATGAAAGCTTACCCATGTTAACTAGTTAAGTAAAGCTTGATTAAACCCACACAGCTAATCCCCAAAAAGCTAAGAGAAGGGCCCTTGAAGTGCCTGGAGGAAGCAGGGAGGGGGTAGACCAAGTGAGGGGCTCCTCCTTCCTTTTCCTTCCTTGTTTCAGAAATCATTTACTACATTTATTCGGCAAAGAGCATTGAGAAGAATGCCAGGAGCGTCCGCCACTTCTTCCAGGGATGAGCCTTTCAAGGTCTAATAAGCGGCATCTTAATTACCTTGCCACGGGTGTAAGAAAATCCGGGCATATCGCATTTTATAGAACTCTGCTTTTCTTTCAAGCCCTCTCGGCCCCAAAGGAGAGGCAGCTACAGTTTAGACTAAATGTTTATGGTTTGGCCTTTTTCGGCAGCGTGAACGTTTACTTCTGAGCTAGTCCCATTGTTCCGTCCGTGACTTAGATATGCTGCTTCTAAATATTTTGACAGCAAAGCAAGTTGTGGAGCACTTGTCCCTTTTTGGGGACTTCAGGGCCATCATCGCTGGTTCGCAGTGGGTGTCTGCTGAGGACTCCTGCTTGCTATTCTTTACCTCACAGGTATGAGGTCCACGGCTCTCTCCGAAGGAGCCCTAACTTCACAGTGAGAAGTAAGGCTCAAATATAACCCTGTGCACCCTCCCCTTTCTTGAAAGGTTTTAGTGTTTCGCAAGGAGAAATGGACTAAAACAAATCAATTTATAGAAAATGAATGGCGAATGACAGTTCAAAAATGTCTAACGGTTCCCTTGTTTACTCTGAAGCTAAAGTTAGGGTGTCCCGTGACTTTCCTAATATGACCACAACCTGCTTTTCCCTCTCAACTCTTTTGTCCTGCGCTGCTTGAGCTCTGGGGAGCCCCGCAGTCCTCCTGGGAGGTCTGTACACACAGTCTGTTCTTCCTCACTGTTATACATTCCATCTATTCACTGTCTCCCTTTGGCAAAATCATTTGCAACCTCTAGGCCTTGCTTAAACATTGCCCCCTCCCTCCTTGATCCGATCTGGGTAGAGTTCATCACCCACTCCTCTCTCATTGCACACCGCCGGCTCCTTCCTGCTGCTCATCCGTTACCGGACCACACCGCAAGCTGCCGTCAGTCTTGACTTCTGGAGGACAAGTTCCTTCGGAGAACAAAGTCCTCTCCATATTCCCGGTGCCTAGCATTGGTTTGTTGTTCAGTAACCAACTTGTGAATGAATGAGTCTCTGAACTTGTTTACTTGGTTTTGGTGACCAGAGTGCATCCTGGGAAGAAGGAATGGTAAAAACCATGCTGATTTCTTAATGAATGTAGCCAATCCAGATCCAGATTGCTTACTGATGTCTGCTCCCTTAGAAGCCAGATTCCTCACAGGTATCTAGAAAAGAAAAAGATCCATCTGACTCAAATAGATGTTGAGCTATTCAGCTAACACACACCAGCGTCTTGCCTATGCTGGGCCGAGATGTCTTGATGGCTGCACTAACCCCTGACAGCCTGAGTCCTCACGAATTAGCAGCTATTTGAAGGCAGCTGACTTTGGTAGCAGAGTCAGGGCAGGGCAGGACCAGGCATGGTTGACTCTTTCCTAGGAGACTGAAGCTTGGGGTCTGGGAGGAAAGGGGGTGGGATGAAGGTAGTTGACTAATCCTAGCTCATTCTGCAGAAGCAGTGACTGTTGGGACAGGGGAGGGTAAATTCATCCCGTGCCCTCAGAAAGGAGCTGGTCCTGTCCCCTCTCCAACCCTTGAGACCTCAGGACCTGGAACTCCCTGGGGGCTGTTTTCCTCTGTGTCTGCTTCCCTGTCCCGAGTCTCTCCTGTCTTCTTGGGGAAGTGGCCTCGGAAGCTACTTCCAAAAGGACAGGCAATACTAATCTCCAAGACTGCTCTCTTTGGTGTCCGATTCCTCTTTGTATGGCCAAAGAGCCTTGCGCACCACCTGGCATGGTCAGCATGCTCTGGGGTGGCTGGATCAATGGCTGGGTTCACTGTCAACACCGACTGGGTGCTATTCTTTAAACATCCCTCAGGTACTCTAAGCTGTCAGTTCTCAGCCACAGTTGTCCAGATAACCAGGTCAAAGGTGTCCCCTCTGCCTATTCTTTTCTCAGCCTGAATGACGCAGCCCAATGCAAGAGCTTCTCAGGGCAGCTCCCTGTCACTCGGGCCCTGTGCACCTGGCACAAAGGGCAGTGCTTTGAAGAAGAAATAGATTAAGGTATTGAGTTACGGTTTCTGTGGCCAGGCTCTAGCCTGAGCTGAATGTCCTTCCCCAAGAAGGGTGACTTGGCAGAGTGGCTCAGGCGTCACTCCCTCTTTTTACTTTCCTTCCTACTCTGAGGAAAGAGGGGACAGTCGTTCCCTGTGACATGGGCACATTTCGGTAAAAGGCAAACGGGACAGCTGCTCTTGGACTTGGGCACATCATCTTGTGTCAGAGCAAAGCGGAGATGGAGACAAGCACGCGCGTGTGTAAGCTGTGTTAGCCCAGCCAGTACAGGGATGTCAACCCCTTTCCTGCTTCCTTCGTTTCCAAGTTACTGAGTTCTTACTGTGTGCGTAGTGCAAGGCATTCTATTTATTCCGTCTAGTCTTGCAGACAGTTCAGTTTCTAAGTGAGGACACAGGAACTCAGAGAAGTTGTGACCTGACCAAGGTCACCTAACTAGGAAGGGGTACAACAGCAATTTAACTCTCTGCCTAACTCCGAAGCCAGGGTCCAGTCCATGCAGCTTCTTTTTGCTCTATCCCCTACCTGTAGGAGGTGGGGTGAAGGTGGGGGTAAGAGTATGGAAGGGCATGCAAGTGGACTCTAATGTGGCCTATAAAATTGTAGTTTAGACCTAGTTGTGTAGTTGTGACCTGCCATGTGGGTGCTGCGAATCAAATCGAGGACTTCTGGAAGGAACAGCAGCAGCCAGTGCTCTTAACCGCGGAGCCATCTCTCCAGCCTATGAACAGATGTTTCTATACAGAGGTGGGGGGTATACCAATGGAGATAGTGGTAACAGCTGGGGAAAGCAGAAAGATAAAACACTTGGGAGATGCTGATGTATTCTTTCCTTTTCTGTCTTTCCTTCTTCACTCCTGATCTCCCTTCCTTCCTTCCTTCTTCTCTCTCTCCCCCTTCATTTCTTTTACTTGAAACAGGGCCTTACCTTGTAGCCCAGGCTAACCTTGAACTCTTGCATTTCCTGCCTTAACCTCTCAAGGGGTAGGACTATAGGCCTGTACTGCTGTGCTTGGCTGTTATTTGGCACAGTGGGGTGGGGGAAGTAGACAAATTAAAATCTTCGGCGTTCAAAACTACAGTGAGATATCAGACTGAGTAGGGTGGTTGTCATCATAAAACCAAAAAAAGAAAAACCAAGGACAATGAGAAGGTGTCCCGTGGAGGATGTGGAGAAATGGAAAGACTCACGTGGTTCGGTGGGAATATAAATCAATGCAGTCACAACTGAATGGAGCACCTCCCTCCAAGTTAAAACTAGAATTAGCGTAGTAGGTAGCTGCTGTGCTCCCGGGCATGCACCCCAAACCCAGCCAAGCAGATCTGCACAGCTTTGTTTATCACCATTGCCCAAAGGTAGAGACAACTCACTAGTTATCCGGGAGAGGAGCTGATGAGGAAATGGTACATACACACAGTAGAATTATTCATCCTTAAAAGAAAAGAGGGGCTGGGGGGAAGGCACAGTGGATGAAACGCTTTCTGCACAAGCATGAGGCCTGGAGTTTGGATCCCCAGAGGCGGATGTAGTTACATGCCTAAGGGAAGATGGAAGGTCCATAGGATCATTTCAGGGATTTTGAGATGGTCTTCTAGCCTCTGAGCTTGCAAAGTAGCACATAACCATTCACACACACACACACACACACACACACACACACACACACACACACACACACATTCATGACCTTTTCAACCACACATCACACACACAGCATACACATACATCTTAAAAAAAAGAAAGGAAAGAAATTCTGACATAGCCTCTACTATGGTAAACCTTGAGGATACTTAACTGCACAAATCAAAATAAGGAGGATTCACTCATATGAGGTGTAGAGACAGAATGCTGGTTGCCAGGGGCCAGAGGGATGAGAGAATGGAGAGTTCCATGGGTGTGGTTTCAGGGGAGAATGCTGGGAAAGTTCTGTAGATGGACCGTATGACTGTTGCACAATGGGAATGTGTGCAATGCCAAGGAACTGCACACTTCCAAATGACTGAAATGGTGCATGCTATATATATCTTACTACCGTGAAAACATAAAACCTTGATGTTCAGTGAGGGAGAGCCAGAACAGCATTATCCACGGTCCCTCCACATCCCCATCGTGTCTGGAGACAGTAGACGTAGAACCCGGGCAGACATCGCTTACCCTTGGGCCTCTCAGTAGGCAGCTTCCCTGTCTCAGGTGGCCTGGCAGCCGAGTCAAACTGAATTTCTCTGTTCTTCCTGCTATGGTTGGACCAAGCGCTGGACACTTTCAGGGTGGGAGGAAGGTCATCTGGAAACAAAAGCAGTCCTTCAAGGGTCCATTTGGATTGAGCTCCTCCCTTCCTGGTAGCCGGAGGGTGACTCCAGCCAGCCTCCTGGGTATAGTAATAGGCCTGTCAGCCAAGGCAAATTGGGCCGGACCTCAGAATCCCAAATTAGTCCCTGGCCCTTCGATAGGGCAACTTTGGTTTAAAGCTTAAGTGACACCTTGACAGTCATCCTGACTTGAGGGGAGGCCTCGGGCTGACTCTCATAGGATGCTCTTTCTTCACAGGAATGCGGCCGTGTGTACAGTGTGGCGTCTGCAAACAGCCAGGCCTACAACTCCAATTAGGGCCTTTCAATGGAGGTGTTAGCCACACTCAAACGTCTCACTGCTCTCACCCATGACATTCATAATGGGATAGAAGTTCCATTCCGGGACTGACAGCTTCAGTTGGAATTTGGTGCAATCTTATATTTATTTACAGGTTTGTGGAGTCCGGGGATGGGGATGATGAAAATCCCCCCTCCCTCTCATCATGCCCGGGCCCCCAGCTCCCAAGGATAAAAATGAAGGTTGGGATTACATTTCTAGGGAAGCAAGGCTATATTTAAATATGCTTTGGAAAGTGTGGCTGCATGTCTGAAGCCAGGGAGACAGCTTCATCCAGCCTGGCCTGTGACATTCCTAAGAATCATATTGAGACGTTGTGTTAATTGGTTCCAATTTATCAGTTCCAATTTCTCCTGTACCAGGGCCAGGCTGAGGGCTCCATGCTTTCAGAGCTAAGCCACAGGCTGAATTTTATTCTGGGAGTCAAAGATGCCACAGCTTTATCTCCATACCTTCCTGTCCCCAACGACGGTGGCTTTTAATTACTTCTTGAATACCTCCCTTTTTTGTTAACTGAAGCCTACCGAAATCATGACGCCATTAGCTGCCTTTTGGTAGAACTTTCTCGATAACTTGAGTTCATCATATTTGTGCAAAAGCAGTGGGGGGGGGGGGGGAGGCCGGAGGTGGGGATGGGACTGGGGCCGGGTGGTGGATTTATTTGTAATTACAGTAGAGTCCTTGCTCTCATCCCCAGCATTCTGCCCATTCACAGGCTCCGGACAGGGCTGGCGCCAAGATCTCCAAGTTGCCCTGTGTTTATGTCATTGAGACGAGGACAATATTTCAGTGTGGAGCCAAGCCACAGGGATCCACTCTATAAAACCCTCACTAAAAATAGATGCTCCAACCCCTGCCCAGCCCCCCTCCCCGCCTCTGAGACTCCCCCACGCCTGCCCCCAGCACTAGCAGCACCCAGCTTCAATTCTCAGGGAGACAACCGTGCCAAATCAGCAGAGCCGGCAGCTCTGGGGGCCCAGGGAGCTCCTGTCTTCCTGAGGAGTTTTAACCCAGAATAAAAGGTGTCAATTAGCAGCTGACAGGGCAATTAAAGTGAATGGTAGGACTGAGGAGAACTGGAAGAAGGAAGGGAAGGAGAGAGAGAGAGAGAGAGAGAGAGAGAGAGAGAGAGAGAGAGAGAGAGAGAGAGAGAGAAAGAGAGAGAGAGAGATTGCAAATGTATTCTTGGTGACAGCTGCATTTTTGAGGAGGGCTAGTCTCTACAACTGGCTGTTTGGATTTATTTTTCACTTCTGAAGTGCTATTTCCAGTGAACACTGATACTCTCACTTTATTACACTTTTCATATTAGAACTGAGCTGCCTGGGAAAATTCAAACAATCCAGGAGCACAAGGCTGCCTTCTTCACAGGCACTCCAGACTGGCTGGCTTCCACTCTGCCCATTTCTGCGTCTGCTAAGTTAGGTGCAGCACAGGAACGTGAGGGTAGGTGTGCAAGGAGCAAGAGTAGAGCAGTGACAAGCAGAGATCGAGTGTGAGGCTCCCAGAGCTCAGGGCTGACCACTTGGTCTTTTGACATCTCTTGGGTCTATGTTTCGCCCAGGCAGGACCTCAAGTCAGGTTATCAAAGTCTTGGAAAACAAAATTTGGGGAGTGTATTCCTAGGTGATGCTCCATATTCACAGGCTTTGGGTTGGGGCCTGGGAGGGTCTGAGACTCTTACGCTGGAGTTGGTAGCACAAATTCTTTTTGTTATTTCCTGTTCTCTCTCCCCACCCCCTTCTCTGATTTTGTTTGTTTGAGACTGGATCTAGCCACATAGCCTCAGCTAGCTGGAGTTTCTGATTTTCCTCCTTTAACCTGCTGAGTGCTGAGATTACAGGTGTTGTCACCACACCCGCCCAGCCTCTGCTGGTTTTGGGTTCCTTGTAACATCTCAGTTTGGAGGAGTGGACTTAAGAAAGCCCAGTGCTGCCGGGTGGTGGTGGTGAGCATTCAGAAGATGGAGGCAGGCAGAGCTCCGAGGCCAGCCTGGTCTACAGAGCAAGTTCCAGGGCTACACAGAGAAACCCTGTTTCTAAAAACAAACGAGAGAGAGAGAGAGAGAGAGAGAGAGAGAGAGAGAGAGAGAGAGAGAGAGAGAGAGAGAGAGAGAGAGCCTAGTGCTGAGCAGGATTCAGGTGAGGAATGGAACATTGATAGAGGGAGAGAAAGCCGGGGAAGCCGTAGCTCCATCGGCCTCCTTACTTCCCAGTATCCCATCCCAATCCACCCCAGCCCAAGGAGGAAGGCAGCTACTGAGGACACTTCTTTGGACTCAGCTTTTAGAGTCCCACTCTGTGACTGCAGGTCTTTTTCTTATCCAGCTGGCCACACCTAGGCCGCTAGTCCTGTGTTGAGGGTTCCCAGGCAAGGGTGTACAGTAGGTCCTGTTACCATGCCTATGTCATGTAGGTAGAAACTGAGGCCGAGACAGTTTCAGTCTCTTCCCAAGATGAGTGGTTGGGCTGGGTCTGGAGTGAGGTCTAAATGTAAAGTCTGGGGTCTTGATGCTCGAAACTATATACTTCTAGCAAGGATGTGAACCGTCTGGAAAACATCAGCTTGGGATCAGTGTACACTTGGATGCAGCTGAGCTTAGAAGTCCTCAGCAAAGGGGACTTGGTAGTCCTCAGATCCTGCTGCTATCATAAGAACCAAGTTCACCATGCTGAGGGCCAGCACTTCTGAGTTGAAGGGCCCTTCCAGCAAGGCTCAGTACAGGGTTTCTCAGGCAGGCCTTAGAGAGCCTAGGTTTCTGAGAACCTATTCTTAGGAGCATAATGAGATTAAGATCTTATAGACAATTTGGCTCAACCTGCCATTGTGACAGTTCAGCAAGGTGAGAGGTCAAAGGTCACATAGTCAGTTAGGCAGAGGAAGTCAGCCTGGGACTGTTTCTGCAAACAGTGGCCTATAGGTCTACTTGCGTGGCTTGACTGTAGTATCATTATTAAGGGCAAGGATTAATTCTAGGGGCTGTAGTAGCAGCTATGCAGTTAAGAGTATATATAAAAGCCATTGAGGAGTGCCTGAAATAGGAAAAGCTTCCAGGTGCTAATGCCTGAACAGGGCTACTTTCTCTTAGGGATGTTCTTCTTCAGCCACAGTTCAATCAGTCTCCTCATCTCAGCTGCTCTAAATCAAGCAAATGGACCTTTCTTTGTATACCCAGGGCTCTTTCCACCCAGATATACACCCAGTAATGTTAGATGGAGCTCTTGATAGAGGCCAGGCACCGAGCTACGGTTTGGAAATAGAATGCACCCCATTGGCTCATGGGTTTGAATGCTTGGGTTCTGACTATCCGTGCTGTGTGTGGAGGCTATGGAAACACTGGAAAGAGGGACCAGTGGAGGTGGGTTGCTGGGGATGGGGGCAGATCCCGTGAGGGTTTAGCTCTGCCCTGCTTCCAGCCCACGGCTTTTCTGTTTCCTGCTCTGTGGAGATGTAAGGAGTTCCAGGTGACTGTTATGAATTCTGTCATGCCTAGCCTACAACTACAAACTGTCCACTCTCAAACTGTGAGCCAACTGAGTCCTTCATCCCTTAAATTGCTTCTGTCAGAGACCAGACCAGGAAAGTAACTAAGACTCTGTTCCTGGTTCTAAACAGAGCAGGTGAACTGCCCACTTATCTCTCCACAGCTCTACTTGATAACCCATTGATATGCTATCCTTTAGAAATGTTTTTTTTATTGTTTATTTTCATATCATGTGTATGAATATTTTGCTTACATGTATGTGGGCCACTGGTGTGCCTCATGTCTGTGGAGGCCAGATGAGCCTATTGGGTTCCCCAGAATTGGAGTTACAGGTGGTTGTAAACTGCCATGTGTGTGCTGGGAATCGAACCTGAATCCTCTGAAAGAATAACCAGTACTCTTTTAACAGCTGGGCTATCTGAATAGCCCAGATATGCCATTCTTTTATTATATATAATAGCACAGAATAGGGATTTGGTCTGATTATGAGGATTAGAAAGAAAGAGGCCTAGTTTGCCTTTCCAACTTCTCGTTGGTTTTTAAAAATTTAGTCTTTTCTATTATGCATAAGTGTATATCTTACCTTTTGAAGTTTGATAGCTTAAAAATGATAGCATATAGCCAGGCAGTGGTGGTGCACACCTTTAATCCCAGCACTCGGGAGGCAGAGCCAGGCGGATCTCTGTGAGTTCGAGGCCAGCCTGATCTGCAGTGCAAGATCCAGGACAGGCACCGAAACTACACAGAGAAACCCTGTCTTGAAAAAAGCAAAACAAACAAACAACAAACAAACAAAAAAATAAATAAAAAGATAGCCTAGGGCAGTGTTAAAACATAAAGCAGTAAAGAAATATGAAAGCTGGGATGTCTTCCTCACCCCTCCCTAGAGGAGCCAGGGTTCATGGTTAGGTGTTGTGTGTTTCTTCCCCTGTGGTATGTCTATGTGGTTGTCATACAATGTGTAACATATTAACGAGTACACAGGACAGGGCTCTCCCTTCACTGCTATGTCTGTGTCAGTGGCATTTTTCATATGCCTCTTGAGGTCACCACAGAGATTTCAAAATTGAATTTTAATATTTTCCCCAAAAGAAGATTCAAGGGTGGTACCCCTGTTTGCTGGCTACAGACTCTTCCATAACGTGGTAGCCTCACCTTTTTTTTAAAAAGTATCTTACTGATAATAAGCATTTTGACTCCCTTCTACTTTTTAAAGATTTATTTATTTTGTGTATGTGAGCGCTTGCCTGTTGTGGGATATATGCACACTGTGTAAAGATGTATTGCTGTGATTGATGTAATAAAAAGGTGAATGGACCAGGCGGTGGTGGCGCACGCCTTTAATCCCAGCACTTGGGAGGCAGAGGCAGGTGGATCTCTGTGAGTTCGAGGCCAGCCTGGTCTACAAAGCGTGAGATCCAGGAAAGGCACAAAGCTACACAGAGAAACCCTGTCTCGAAAAACCAAAAAAGAAAAAAAAAAAAAAAAAAAAAGAAAAAAAAAGAGCTGAATGGCTAACAGCTAGGCAGGAGGAATAGGCGGGATTTCTGGGTAGAGAGAGAGAAACTGGGAAGAATCTAGGTGCTTGACTTTGCCAGCAGACTTGGAGCAAATCAGATGTGCTGTACTAAGAAGAGGTAACCGAGCTACATGATAGAACACAGGTTAACAGAAACAGGTTAAGTTATAAGAGCTAGCTGAGAAAAAGTCAAAGCTAAGCTTTCATAATTAATAATAAGTTTCTGGATCATTATTTGTGGGCTGGTAGTTCAAAGATGGTCTGACAAAGCTTACTACATTTGCCTACATTTTACTCCTGTGTGCAGTGCCCATAAAGGCCAGAAAAGGACAGATCCCCTAGAACTACAGTTATAGTCACCCCCTAAATGTGGGTGTTGAGAACTGAACTCCCATCTACAGGTACAGCAAAATGCTTCTAACCACCGAGCAATCTTTCCAGCCCCCATTCTGACTCTTTCTATTTCCCTCCTAATAAAGCTATAGTGGGCCAACTTTGACATGTGTCTTCTGCTTACTATTTATTTATTTATTTATTTATTTATTTATTTATTTATTTATTTATTTGTTTATTTATTTAAAATAGAACCTCGGAAGTATTGTTGGAGCCGAGAGTATGTACATTGATAATTTTCTTACCACCAATTTTCTTTTTAAGGTGTTCCAAACTGCATACCAACTGTAAGCACGGGTTTTACTTACTCTGTTAGAATGGGTAATTTATACTGTTTAAACTCACTCCAGGAGATCAGCGGTGGATGGTGAGTGCTAGATCCGCCAGTCATGGGAAAGACAGGACCTCCCTGAGAATTCTAATTCCATTCACTTTCCTTTTTAATAGTCATTTCCAGTAGGAGCAGGGCTGACCCAATAAGGTTGCCCAATACCATTTTTAACCCTTAAAGAGGGGCTTCAAGGATCGAGGAGGTGGTAGAGTGGGTAAAGGTGTTTGCCGCCAAGGACGACTTATCTGAGTTTGATTCCTGGCATCCATACGGTGGAAGGAAAAGGGAGAACCAACTCTGGCTAGTTCTCTGACCTCCACACACATGCTGAGGCATATGTGCAAATATACAATAAACAAAATGTATTTTTAAAAAGAAGTGCTTCAATAAAAGATGCCCTGGCCTTTCATGGGTAGCCCACTTAAGGGCACAGAGGTCCGTACCGAGGAGAATGAACTGGAAGAATACTCTTCCCTGAGTATGGCCACTGTCCTCTGTGACCCCCTCGGTGGGTCACAACGTACAAGTCCAAGAACCCCAGGTTTCTTACCTGCTGAACAGGCTTGCGTAATATAATCTTCAGACATTCTAGGCTTGCTATGAAAAGTAAAATGCTTCCCTGTTCCACGAGGCTAAGAAAGGGTGTTTGTAAAAGCTATGTCTTCAGCTGGGTATTTTGGCTCATGCCTGTAAGCCTAGCCCATTAGAAGAGGAGGCAGAAGACGCAGGAGTTCAAGGTTATCCTTGGCTACTACATATCAAGTTATTGAGTTTAAGGTTAGCTCGGGCTACAGGAAACGCTTTCTTGTTATTGTTATCAGCTCTTGTTATTGTTATTGAGACAGGGTCTCATATAAGCTGTGCAGATGGCCTCACACTGGCTACGTAGCTAAGGATGACCTCCCAGCTCCAACTCCCCCTACCCCACCGCTAAGATTACGGATGTGCACCATCACATGCTGGGGATCGAACTCAGTGAGTTCGAGTCTGAGCTGGGTTTCCGATAAAGCTTTGAGAAGCATGCTGAGGAGTGCAGTACTGACAGGCACACTTCTGAAGGACTGTGCCGCAGCTGGGGGAGAAGGAGAATTCAGTGACAGTGTCCTGCAACCTTAGGGTCCCTTCTGTATGTCAGAGCTGGCGCATGGAAGTTTAGTGAACAGAGAGTGAGTGTACAGATATTGCTCATCCTTACAGACCAACAGGGTAAGTGTCTTCCGCCTTGAGTCCACCATCCTTTAGGTCTTTCTGAACAACGCGGTACATAGTGATGCCTCACACTGTACCTGGCTTATGGGAGTTCCTGTCAGTACAGCCCCATTGTATGTAACCCCCACCACCCATCTGTCTTCACAGGACACTGTATAACAGCCTCCCATCCCCATCCTCACTGTTTTTTTTTTTCCTTCCTTGGCTTAGGAAATAGTTGTGTGCATGGTGTTGTAATTTCAACCTTTTCATTTACTTTGTTTTATGCTATTAAAAAAATTAGCGTAGCCTCTGCTTACCTGTCTGTGGAGTGTCTTAGGTTTCTCTTGAGGTTTAGGTGAAACAATAGTACAGGATGCTACCCTTCTGTGGATGTCCCAACACAATAAGTTTTTATTGATTTGTTTTACTTTATTATTTTATGTGCATGAGTGGTTTGCCTGCAAGTATTTATGTGTACCACATGTGTGTACCTGGTGCCCATGGAGGGTCAGAAGAGAGCCTTGAGTCCCGTGAAACTGGAGTTACAGGTGCTGGGAGCTTCCATGTGCTGGTGGGAATCAAACCCTGGTCCTCTGCAAGAGCAGCCAGTACTCTTAACCACTAAGCCCCCTCTCTAGTCCCCATGACAAGGCATTTTAGATGGCCGTCTTTCATATTATTTTAGTTGACGGCATCAACAATCAGTTTGGCGTGGGATGGCTTACAAGCCCTGGTAACTACTTTCTCTGATTCCATTCTTAGAAGACATAATGTAATTGTGTCTCCAAGAGGTGGTGTGGCTCCCCCAACATCCTATCACTCAAAGAGAGGAGCTACATTTCTGTACCAGGCCTAGCCCTCAAGCCTAAATCACCTTGCTTTCCTGCCTCCGCTCCTGTTACCGCCCCAGAGGCCCATGAATACTTGACAATTTCTGGAGGAGATGAAAGCTATCACCTGAGTGGGTACAGAAGATCCATTTTTCTGCTGAGCTCCGCCTGTGGTCCTTCCTTGGCGTTACGACGCCTAGAAGGGGCTGGAAGTGTGGGTCCCTTAAGTTAACCATTCTCAAAAGAGTGAGGGCTGATCCTGGAGTGAACCCTCTCTTTTTGAAGTCTGTGGCGGGAGGCGATCTCATGGGGGAGCAGGTCTCCAGAGAAGAGTGAGGTTAAAGAAAGCCAGACTGGGAATGACCTCGCCACACTGGCCTCTCCCTTCTGACCTCCATCCATCACTCCTCTCTCTCCCAGTGTCTCCAGTCTCCCGGGGGATGGCTGTCTCCTCCTTTCTTTTCTCTTTAGCATCAGGGAAGATGACTCAAACGCAGCCTCAGGGCACCAAAGGCATCCACAAATTGGTCCCAATCCCAGCTAATGAGGAAGGCAAGAGAGGAGACTGGCAGGCTGGGTCCTGTGGCTTTGGGCTGCCAGAGGAGGGGAAGAGGCAGCCAGCTAGGCCCTCCTCTGACCCCACACAGCTCCGAGGCCCCAGGCCTCAGCCTCAGATCAGTTTTTCTAACTTGTCTTCTGTTCCAAACCAGTAAATAAACAGCTCTTGCTCCACACCCCCCCCCCCCTTCTTCCCATGCACACACTTTCCCATGCATGCTCAGGCAGCACTGGTTGGCTGGAACAGAGCTCCAGAGCATATCTCTTAGCAGCCAGAAGTTCTTACTTTCCACTCTAACTTATCTGCTCAGAGTTCTGGGCCTGAGGGCAAGGCTCTCAGCCTCCCTAGGCTTCAGTTTTTGCATCTTTGATATTGATTCCTGAAGTTGAATAATATCCATTTGAAAGGGCTGTGAAGAGGAAGTGAGGTCAGAAATGGACATCGCAGGCCTCTACTGTGGTACACACCCGAAATCCCAGCACTTGAGAAATGGAACCAGGAGGATCAGGAGTTCAAGGCCATCCTTGGCTACATAGGGAGTTTGAGGCCAGCCTGGGCTGCTTGTCTCAAAAACCTAACCCAAACAAATAAATAAACTACTTGAAAATCAATGTTTAGCTGGGCATAGTGGCCCATGTCTATAATCTCAGCATTTTGGGAGCTAATATTGGAGGATCACTGTGAGTTCCAGGCTGTCCTAAGCCACCTAGCAAGTTTTGGGTCAGCTGTGGCTGCAGAGTGAAATTCTGTCTTAAAAAAAAAAAAAAAATGGATCCTCCTCCAAGACATGTGAATTGCCTGGAACCAAACCCTTCAGGAAGTGGTAGCTTTTATTATTTCAGACAATCTCCTTCCTCTAATTCCACCCCATCCAACACACACACACACACACACACACACACACACACACACACACACGCATGCTTAACGGAGTGGGCAACAATAACCACACAAACCCAAGATACATTTTCCAGTTCACTCTCATTCCATTAAAATTGATCCTTCTGTGGTGTCTTGTAGTGTGAGGACCCCGCCCTCCCAGAGCAAACTGCAGCATCAGCATCACTGAGGACAGGCTCCTGAGGTCACATGGGCTCAGCCCACTCCTTCAAGTGATGTGGGGGAGGGGAGGGGGGCAATACTAACCAAATAATGGCTCAAGGGTCTTCTGAAGTCTTTCAGGCTAATTCTCTCCTCTCCCCATCCCCACATAATCTCCTCTAATTTAAGGTGGTCTTCTCGGTTGATAAACCCGGCTAACTTCCTTTTTTTTTTTTTCACGCCCGGCTTGAAGTCGGAAATTATATTGGTAAGTCTCACTGTGGATGTTATTAATGTGCTTAATGGGCACTCAAGGCAGTTTAAAGATCTTAGCCTTTGCACCGTGCCTTTATCCCACCCTGGGGGTAAATAATGGAGATGCTAACACAGTCTGTAAAGGGGAAGGAGCAGAGGAGGCCTGCCTGCTTCACAGGGGCAGGATGCTTTGATGGCCTGTCTGCAGGCAGGGGATGAAATCAGAGTTTTTATACCCCTTTCAAAAGGCCAATTCTCCCAACACAATGCACATTTCCA